>NC_141993.1:33968264-34284692 GCF_049901715.1 Pseudonaja textilis
AAATCACAATTATTTGGTGCAGAAATATTGTCTAAGATTTCCTTTTAATTTTTTCCCCAGTGGTCTCTTTGCTGGCAACATCACAGAAATGCATTATTTGGAAGATGGTACTAGCACTATTATCACGCGTAATTACACGGTAAGCTTTGTGAATTCCTGTGGTTGGAAGTCAATGCAAATAAAGTGGGTAGCCAAGATTTGATTTTAGATTTTGGCTGCTGTAGTTTACTCACCCCTTTGTTCAAAATGCATATCTGTGGAAGGAAATGCTCCAATTGAACTATGATGTCAGGACTTTAAATAACAATAATATTTTCAAAGAACTTAATGTTCTTTGAAAATATGCCTGTTAGAGGTTTCAAACAGGTTGAAAGCTCTACGGTTGCAAATATGTAGCATGAGAACCAGATTTTGAGATATGGAAGCTCTCAAAAAAAGATTATAAAGATTTCCTGGCTTTCTTCAGTACAGGAGCTAGAAAGTCTTTTTTATTTCATTTTCATGGGATCAGACCCTTAAAATATATTATAGATGAGGTTATGGAAGAAGAGTTGATGAACGAATTCAAGCTTTGCCTGATATTTATTAAAATATTAACAAATATCTTTACAAAGCATTCTTTTCTTTTTAAACAAACTTTATTAATTATACAACTAAAATGTCAAACAAACACATACACAACACACAGAAAGAAAAAGAAAAAAAATGATTAAAAAAAACCCTAGCAATTCTATTCTCAACAGTCTATGGTTCCTTGTTTGTTATCAATATTGGTGACATATTTACAAATACATCTTATTGCGAGTATATAATTACTACCTCTTTTACATTTTACGGTGTTTACTAATATATTTTCTATTTTTGTTCTATCCAGTCATACCAGCATTCCCAGCTTTTATAATATTCTGGTGTTTCTTTTTCCTTAAGTGCTGAGGTTAATTTATCCATCTCTGCACAGGCTGTTATTTTCTGAATGACCATTTCCTCTGTTGGAATATCTGCTTGTTTCCAACACTGTGCAAAGATTATTCTGGCTGCAGTAAGAATGTGTAGTATTAGTGTTAAGTTTGAGCAATGAGAGGCTGAACCAGAGCATGAGTGCAACAGTACTTTATTTTACAAATAAAGGGCTGACCGTGCTTGCCAAGCCTGGAACTGGCTCGCAGCAATCAGCAACCAGTTGGACCCCGCAGCCTGCTTTTATAGCTGGCTGCTGGGGAGAACCAACCAATGGGAATGGGGGAATATCGCCCACACAAAGTGAGTGGACCTGAGTGAGAACTCCTTGAGTCCTCAGGACATAACACCCCTTCCCCCCAGATGCGAACACGCATAGTCCTTGAGGTAGACGGGGGGTTTGTGTTGGCGCCCGGAGCGGCACAACTCGGGAACATTGTCTGTCTGTTCGGTATCAGTCTGTGACGGTTGAGCTGGCATAGTGTCGCCAACACTCTCTCTGGACTGGGCATCCTCGGAAACCACCGGGTTGGTTTCTGGGGTCGAGCTCTCGTGGGTTGGATCAGGTTGGTCAACTCTCTGGGCGCTGCTGTCCGAGTTTGGGCTGACCGGAACGACCGCTGGCGCAGACTGGTCGCTGGGTGCGGTGTGGCTGGGCGGCGGATGAGACAGTTCCCCTTCGACTGGAGACTCTGGATTCTTGTTTGCGAGGTTGCTGAGGCGCCTTCTGAGTTGGTCTATGTGTCTCCTCCAGACGCGACCATCCTCCAGCCTGACTCTATACGATCTCGGCCCGGTGACGCGATGACCTCGCCGGAATCCAAAGTGGGTCCCCAGCCGAAATTCCTTGCGAATACCGGCTCCTGTAACATAAAATGCCTAACCCCCGAAGTGGAAGCGAGGGGAGAGTCAGGGCAGTATTGTGGGTGCAGTCTATCTAATACAGTCCTCAGGCGCCGGCCCATCAGAAGTTCCGCTGGGGACTTATTGGTGACTGCACAGGGGGTTGAGTGCTGGCTCATCAGGAACCGTGAGAGTTTGTGGTGCCAGTCATCTCTGCCAAACCTAGCGAGGGCCTCTTTGGTGGTCCTGACGGCCCTTTCAGCCAACCCATTACTTGCAGGGTGAAATGGGGCTGTGAAAATGTGGCGAATGCCTAGGTTGGCTGCAAAACGGCTGAATTCTACTGATGCGAACTGTGGGCCATTATCGGAGACCAAGGAGTCGGGTAGTCCATGTGTAACGAACAGGCGCGTTAACACGTTGGTGATTGCTAGTGTGGTGGTCGTGGATAGCTGTGCCACGTCTATCCATTTGGAATAAGCGTCCATGACCACTAGGAACATCTTTCCATGCACGGGCCGGCCAGATCGATATGGATTCTAGACCAAGGGGCGCTGGCGCTCTCCCATCTGGTAGGGGTGGCGATGGGGGGAGCAGAGGACGGGATTCCTGGCAAATGCTGCAGGAACTTACCCAATTGACAATGTCCTCGTCTGACCCGGCCACCACACGTAGCTGCGTGCCAATGCCTTCATTCTCACAATGCCGGGGTGTCCCTCGTAACGCTCCAGGACTCGGGTGCACGCAGCGAGGTCGGAATGACCACTCGAGTGCCCCACAGTAGACAACCCTGCAAACTGGACAGCTCCTGCATGCGAGTCTTAAAGGGTGCGAATTTGTTATCAACGTTGCCTCCCGGCCACCTCCTCCTCACCCAGTCGAGCACCTGGGCGAGCGTTTGGTCTGCCTTGGTTTTGGCGGCGATGTCAAGGGCGGTGATGGGCAGGTCCAACTGAGTGATTTCAAAAATGGCATTGACAGGAGCTGGGTCTTCAGCCGGAGCGGGTAAGGGGCAGCGACTGAGCGCGTCAGCGTGGGATAGAGTTTTGCCCGGGCGGTGGATAAGTTTGTATGAGTAGGCCGCTAGGAAAAGTGTCCACCTTGTCATACGAGGGGAGAGGACTTGAGGTGTCTGTTTGTCGCCGGCCAGTAGGCCCAGGAGGGGCTTATGGTCGGTGACCAGTTCGAAGAAATGGCCAAAAGGAATTCGTGAAACTTTTTCACGGCTGCAACAGCTGCTAGGGCTTCCTTGTCTATTTGGCTGTAATTTCGCTCCGTGGCCGAGAGCGTCCTGGAGAAAAAGGCGATGGGGGCCTCGGTGCCATTGGCGAGTCGGTGACTAAGGACCGCCCCAATTCCAAAAGGGGATGCGTCTGCTGCCAGTACTAAAGGAAGGTTGGGGTCGAATTGGATGAGCACTGCCTCTGACGTGAGTAGTGATTTGACGGCGTTAAACGCCTGGTCTTCTTTGTGCCCCCAGTGCCACGGCGACTTTTTGTCTAGTAATCTGTGTAGGGGTTCGGCTACTGAGGCTTTATGGGGCAAGAAGGATGCATAAAAGTTTAGGAGCCCCAAGAAAGCTTGTAGCTCCGTTTTGGAGGTCGGTGTGGGAGCTTCGTGGATCGCCCTAACCTTGGACTCCAGGGGGTGAATGCCAGAGGCGTCAATTTTATAACCCAGAAAGTCCACCTGTCTAGTGGCAATGGCGCATTTTTCTTTTTTTAACTTGAGGCCATGCTGTCTGAACCTCTCTAACACTGCTCGCACTCTCTGGAAGAGTTGGGGTCTGTCCCTGGCCGAGACCAAGATGTTGTCGAAGTAGGGTACTACACCAGGGAGGCCCTGTAAAATCCGCTCCATGAGGGATTGAAAAATACCCGGGGCAACACTTACGCCAAATTGGAGACGCTTGCATCGGAAGGCACCCCTGTGAGTGACGATGGTCTGAAGTTCCGCTGTTTGGTTATCAACAGGGAACTGTTGATATGCTTGAGACATGTCCAATTTAGCAAAAATATTGCCCGGTTCGAATGTGTGCAATAAGTGCTGAATGACGGGCACAGGGTAGGCGCTAACTTGTAAATATTTATTGATTGTTGTCTTGTAGTCCGAGCAAATTCTCAGGCTACCATCTTTTTGAGGGTGTGACAATGGGCGTCTCCCACTTGGCGAAATCTGTTGGCTCAATGACCCCTTGTTTTAGTAGTTTATCCAATTCAGCGTCTAGTTTTGGTCGAATAGCAAATGGAACTCTACGTGGTTTTAATCTGATTGGGACTGCCTGGGGGTCAACGGTGAACGAGATGGGGTTCCATTATAACACCCCAGCTCCTCGCTGAACACATCTGCGTAGTCAGCGAATAAGGAGTCAGTGTCTGAGGTTGAGACAGCATGGACTCCTGTTAACCCTAGGCCGAGGTGGGGAAACCAATCGAGCCCCAATAAGGTGGGTAGATTGCTGTTAACTACCACTAGAGGTAGGTGGCCTTTAAAAGCTCTAAAACTGACAAAGAACTTGCCTCTGCCGATCACGGGAATGGCCTTCCCCTGGTAGTCCTTCAGACCGAACTGGCATCTCTGAAGCCGGGTAGTAGATAGGCTGGGGTGGAGTCTCTTGAGGGTGTTCCACGAGATTATTGAGAGCGCTGACCCTGTGTCAACCTCCATGTGGCACGGTTTACCTTCTAGGGAAACGGAGAGAGAAATTTTACTAACAGTGTGGCCAGTACGCCTGGGAAGGCGGTGCGTGCGACAGTTTAATACTTGCCTCTGTGGTCCCGAGTGCGAGGACGGGGGTCTGTGTGCAGCGCTTTGGGGGCTTGGCAGACTCTCGCAATGTGCCCCCTCTTATGGCAGTTGTTGCAAACGGCTCCTTTAAACTTGCAGGTGGCCCTTTGATGTGATCCCCACAGGCTAGGCACAGCGTGATGTGCTTGGGTGGACCGGTGTATTCTTGTTTGGCCCCTACCTGCGACCGTCTGTCATTGGTGAGGCGATGGACATCGTTCTCATCGTTGTGGGCTTCCTCCGCTTCCACCTCTTCGGAATGGACTGGGAACGATGCTAGCTTGGCACTTGGGCCTTGAATTTCGGTGGCTGAGTTCGTTGCTAGCTCGGCTGCTAGGGCCTCCTCTACTGCTTGCGCAAGGTTGAGGTCTTTTTTAGCTAGCAGTCGCCTCTGTAGGTTGAGATCCTTGACCCCACAAACTAATTGATCGAGGAGCATGTCCTCCAGGTATGTTCCAAACCCGCAGTGCAGGGCTGCTGTTCTGAGGGCGGCCATAAATTGATTGATGGTCTCCTTACTTGATTGCTTCCTCATACGGAACGTGAACCTCCTGGCGATTTGTGAAGGCCTGGGAGCGTAGTGGTTAGTGAGGATCTCAAGCAACTCGGACCACGGAACGTTTTTTAATTCTCTCGGCGCTACGAGTGCTGCGGCGGTATCGTAAACGGTGGCTCCGCAGTAGATTAGGAAATAGGATTTTTCCGATGCTCTCCCGCATCCGCCAGGCCGACCGCATCGATGTAATGATTGAAACGGTTCTTATACGACTCCCACTTCTCTTCGTCTGGTTTAAACGCTGGGAATACTGGGTTGGAACTCATGGTGCTGGAAACGGCTGGGCTACCTGCGGAAAAAATCTCTCTGGGACTACGAGCGCTCGTGAGTTACCAGTGATATCAGCTCTGGAGAGGTTTTTTGCTAACCTCTCTTCCTCTCTCTGGATTACCACGTTGGCTGCTAGCCGTTGGAGGTGTCTAGATTCGCGCCAAAAAGTGGGCGTTAGTGACTCTCTACAGCACTGTGCTGTGATTCCTACTGGCTCGAAATTCAAATGACACCCGTTTGAATTTCGCGCCAAATGCAGAGCGGCTGCGGCTCGCAGCGCTTCACTTTCCCCGTAGCGGGGCTAACAAGCGGCTACAGACGCTTCTAACTTTTTGACTCAGACCGCTTTCTCTGGCTGCGGATCTGCGTTTGCTCTTTTTGATCGCTCGTTTTGTTAGCTGACCGCTCTCTCTGGCTGTGGATCAGCGTTTCCCTTATCGCCACCCGATCGCTCTCTCTGGGCTGCGGATCGGTGGCTAGTGACTCAGCGGTTGCAAGGTGCATCTGGTAGCCATCCCATCCTCGTCGCCAGTGTTAAGTTTGAGCAATGAGAGGCTGAACCAGAGCATGAGTGCAACAGTACTTTATTTTACAAATAAAGGGCTGACCGTGCTTGCCAAGCCTGGAACTGGCTCGCAGCAATCAGCAACCAGTTGGACCCCGCAGCCTGCTTTTATAGCTGGCTGCTGGGGAGAACCAACCAATGGGAATGGGGGAATATCGCCCACACAAAGTGAGTGGACCTGAGTGAGAACTCCTTGAGTCCTCAGGACATAACAATTATATATTTGACTTTTTAGAAATTTGTCTATTAAATATCTCCAGTAAGAAGAATTCTGGTTTTAATTCAATTTGCTCTGCCGTTATTTCCTCCAACCATTTTTTTATTCTGTGCCAGTATCTTTGGGCTTCAGTACAGGACCACCACATGTGAAAGAATGTTCCGTGTTTCTTTTTACATTCCCAGCAATTCTGATTCATGTTAGGAGACATCTTCGCTATTCTCAAGAGATACCAGTGAGAGATACCATCTATAAAACATTTTATAGGCATTTTCTTTATATGTTGCTGATTTTGTGATTTTATTGTTCGTTGTCCAGACCCTTTCCCATTCTAATAATGTAATGCTACGTCCTATGTTTCTACTCCAAGCTATCATGTTGCCTTTGACTACTTCCTATTCTAATTCTATCTCTAATAAATAATTATAAAATTTAGTTATATTTTTTTTTATCTGGGCCTAATAGGATTTTATCTAATTGTTGTGGCTCAGCATAAATTCCAAAATTCTTATCCTGATTATATCTATTTTGAATTTGCAGGTAAGCCCACCGGTCTACTTGTAGCCCTTGTTCTTGGAGATCTTGCCATGATTTTAAAGTTCCTTGCGTATCAAGAAGGTCTTTGTATTTTATCATTTTGTTAAGGTCTACATTATTTGGATGGATCATCGCCTCCATAGTTGAGATCCATATTGGGATTTTTAAATAATGTTTTATTTTATTTTATTCCAATTAGCCAATAACGAATCTCTAATTATATGTCTGTGGAAATAGTCCTGTTTTATTTTTCCAGTGTCCCATAAAAATGTGTGCCACCCCACCCCCCCGTAAGTCATGGCCTTCTAGAAATAAGATTCCTTTGTTCGATAGGTTTACCCACTCTTTCAAAATAAGGAGGCTGCACTATAGTATATTTCCCAATTTGGGAGTGCCATACCTCCCCTGCTCTTCATATCTTGCATTGCCTTTAGGTTTATCCTTGGTTTTTTCCCTTGCCAAATGAATTTGGTGATTCCCCCAAAGTAATTTTTATGTATTTTTATTGGTATTGTTTGGAATAAGTAAATAAATTTGGGCAGAATGTTCATTTTTATAGTAGCAATCCTCCCTAGTAAAGAGATTTGCAATTTGACCCATACCTCTAAATCTTATTTGACTTGCTGTAGTAGTTTATTATAATTATTTTCCATTAGGGTTTTGCATTGAGCCGTCAACCAAATTCCTAAGTATTTAAATTTTTTTACTATTTGTAACCCCATTATCCTTTCCAATTTTAATTTCTATTTTTCTGTTAAATTTTTAGTTATTAATTTCATTTTTTCCCTATTGATTTTAAGTCCTGCAACATCCCCAAATTGATCTAACTCTTTCAAAAAGTTCTTGACCTGTTTCAATTGGTTCCTCTATGAAAAAAACCATATCATCTGCAAATGACTGGAGTTTATATTCTTCTTTCTTAATTTTTAGTCCTTTTATTCCTGGGTTCTGTCTAATTCATGTAAGCAATGTTTCCAAAGATAGTATGAAGAGCAAGGGAGATAATGGACATCCCTGCCTAACTCCTTTCTCTATTTTTATTGAGCGCTTGTACTCTCCATTAATTATAATATTCGCCTTTTGTGAATCGTAAATTGTAGTCACAATGTTTTCAAATTTAGTGCCTAAATTTATGTTGTAAAGTTGTTGGATTAGGAATTGCCAATTTAGGTTGTCAAAGGCCTTATACATGACATATACAAATTCCCTAGCTTGGGGAATTCTAGATATTTTTCTTCTTCCTTCCTTATATGTGTTTCCTGTAAACATATTATATCTGCATTTTGTTTACTTAGTTTGGTTAGTATTCTTTTCCTTTTTATCCTAGAGTTTAGGCCATTTATGTTAATTGATAATATTTTCTTTTCTTCATCCATCACCTAATTGACTCTTGCTCTTTGCCTTGTAGTTACTCCTGTCTCTCTTTGTGGCTGGTTGTGCGTCTCTGGTTCTTCTCTCTCTTGTTTTTGTATATTTTTCAAGTTCCTGTGATCTTAATCTAAAATCTTCTCTTTCTTGTTGTTACTGAATTATTTTTCTTACTTCTTGTTTTTTCTTCTTTATTTTTGATTAGTCTTATTCTTCTTGAAAGTTTAAGTCTAATTATTTCTCTCTCTTTACCTTGCAGTTACTCCAAGTTCTACTTGTGGTTGATACTGAGCCTTGCTTTACAAAGCATTCTTTTCAATACAAAAAATTTAAGATTGTAATGACGTTATTTTTTTCTAGCTATAAGTAAAGTTTCTTAATTAAAGCAATAGATAAATGTAATTAATTCAAGCTGAACTTACAACATTAAAATTATATATTAGAGAGAGCTGTTGAACTCAGTGCTTTTCATATTAACTATGTAGATAGTAAAATATGAAGTTACAGAATGACTTTTGTCTTATATTGGGGCTGTGGTATTAGCAATGAGTAACTAAACTGAATATTATAATCAATAATTTCATTAAAGGTTCTTTTGGAGATTTCCCTGAAGTTTGCTCCAAATTTTTAGGCGAAACAGGAAACAACATTCAATGTATGTAATTGTACAAAATTATCTATTGTTTCTCATTCTCGGTATTCTGAGGGGGGGAAATGCAAATAAGTCATTTTTCCAAAACTTTTTTTCTCTCTCAGAATGAACATGCAGCTGGCAAAGGGAAGCTGTTCCAAATTCAAAATAAATTTTGAGCTGGATTCCCCTGCAATTGATATTCAGAGCCATAATATATAGTTAATGGGATTAAAAGGCTTTCTTCCATGAATTACCACTCAATGTCTGAGTGCAATTTAAAGGGATATTTGTCACCTTTAAATCCTTTCCTGATTCAGTTTCTGGATATCTATGGGATCTTCTCTCAATTACATCTACTTGCAGAGAGGACTTATTAGGCACCCCTTTACTTAAGGAAGGCCATACTTAAATTGGAAAGAAAACTAAAGATGTGCTCTGCAATATGCATTAATTCAATGGTACTTTACTATGAAGCTCACAGAATCTCAGGGTGGCCATGATGGAACATAAATGTTTTGAAACATATCTGATATAAGGATACAGTAGATGGGGGCTAATAAGCAAAGACTGAATCTTGTCAAAAAGAGTATATCTGCTTCCTGATATTTGGGCAGCATCTGCTATCGAAGGGTTTCCTAACCTTGGTGACTTTAAGATGGGAGGACTTCAACTCATAGAATTCCCCAGCCAGCCATTTTGGGAAACCCTGTGCTGTTCTGTCGTTAGAGGCTTATTGAGTTTCACCACTTTCTCCAGTCTTCCACAAAATCATGTTGGAAGAGTGGGGCTCTCTTTTTCCTCCCCCGCCTCCCACTATCCTTTTAATGAGTATGTGTTGTTGAACATTATTTTTATATAGTTTTTTTATTATGCATGGTATTTCTCCTTTTATTATGAACACATAAACATGGATACACACCATTTCCTTTATGTGGCTTTTTCCCCTTTTATGTTATTTTTATTAAGCTGATACCAGAACAGATTATAAAGGTAATTTAGTAAAGATTCCAGGCAACCGTCTTATTTTATAATGTTCACTTTGTTCATGTAGATATGCCCTGCATATTGTCTCTAGAACACTTGTCATTTTTTTACATGTCTTCATCTAAAAGGAAGCTTTTGGGCTAAGCTAATATTTTCTTTACATGGTGATCAAATCTGCCAAAAATTTATACACCTGAACTATTAAAACTTGATTGTGATCTTTTCATATGATTACTTTCTCTAATCAAATCAGGGTGGTTTTTAGAAGGCTACTGTCTGAGACGATGTAATTGAAAACCATGCCCTGATACTGAAAGGTTAATTAATGCAGCTTAGATGTGAATGAACCAAGAAATAGAGGTTGGTGAGATGACTGTTATGCAGAAATATGAGAGACAGCTTTCTTTGCATTAATAAGATAACAACCTTTCACAAAGGAGGTAGGGAGAGAGAGATTCTTTTGTTAAGGTGGCATTCAAAGGAGCTAGAAATGCTGTTTATGACACAAACATGATTTTATAACCAGATCCATAACTGGGGAGAAGGTATTAAATTTCATTGGCAATAGCATTAACCTTGAATTCCAGGCAAATTCGCAACTTTATTGACTATGTATCTTCTGTTATGGTTCTTTTGGTAAGCATCTGGATTTATTAAAAAGAAATACAATAACCTGCCACAAAGTGAAACAGGAGTGGCCTTCTGAAAGTAGAATTCCTTTTCATTCCTGTTCTTAATAACAATCTGCTTCCAAGTCAGCCCAGGATGATAAAAGATGCTTTCTCTTTCCTCTCCACTCTATTTCCCAGGATCAATTTCTTTGTGAAGCTGTAAAATAGGAAATGGTTTTATTACATTGTGTAGTATGCTTAATTATGTCTTATGGATCTGCATAATTTAAAATTTATATCTACAGCAAGTGCCTAAAGGTGAATGACAATATAATTTCCTCTGCTGTTTAATTTTACAAACTGTTCTCATCATAGGTTTCCGATAATAATATAATTTTAAAAAGCAGGCGTGTCCAGGAGAATTGCTTTAAATACTTGTCTGATCATTGTCTTTTGCGAATGAGGTAGAGCATAGATATTGCCTTGAGTTCATATAAATCGGGCATTAATCCCTGAAAAGTTGCATGCATTATTTCAAACTAGGCAGAAAAATGCTTTCAGCATGATTATTTCCTCAATCACTGGAATTCAGAACAGATCTTTATAATAATAATAATAAAGAATGGAACACATTAAACATCTGTACTAAGATTATATATGGAATATTGGAATTGATCCTTTTTTCTCTGTCTCATTAGAATCATTGCTTCTATCATGGCCATGTACAAGAATATGCTGAATCTGCAGTAATTTTGAGTACATGCTCTGGACTCAGGTAAGACAAAGTATTTGAGATTATGGGCATAAGATATAATAAAGTGCTGCCGGTCAATATTAATGCCTAGTCTAGATTTTGTAAGAAGCTCTTAAATGAAATTGAGATAAAGGTATTGGCCTATACTTAGATGGATGGCCACCTCTAAAGAGTAGAACATTTCAATAAAACAGGTATCTCGGGATCTCTTGCTCTCTTGCCTCCTGCTACCTTCTGTGATTTTGGGATCACCACAGAGGTCACTTGATCATCATAAACTTTTATGGTATACTTTTATCCCTTCAGGGATTCTCTCCTACTCTTTGTTCTTTTATCTGTTTTGTCCATTAGTTGCATTTCTCTGAATCTCCATTAATCTCTTTGAAACTATAAATATCCCTCTCTTTTTGTTGTCTGTGATAGGAATTGTCTTTCCTCTCTGCATTATTCAAAAGTTTTTGAGAGAAGTTCAAGTATGCTAGTATTGAATTATATATGGACAACAACCATAATAATATAAATTATGAATATTAAAAATGTTTAAATATAAAACATGAGCTGAATGGGGCACCAAAGTGACAATATTCATATGTCAAATGTTGTGATGCAAAAAACACGATTATGTCATTGACATGATGATATCATTGTAGGTATGTGTTGTTACATTGATACCATCCTGGTTTTGTAAGGATGCTATTGGTTGATTGCTACCATTTAGCAGATGCTGGAAACAAACAATCTGAGTGCTGACACTTGTTAAAAAATATTATTCGAATTTATCCCAAAAAGAGAAGCTAGGAATGAACTTTGTATTGCTTAAGGTAATCAACCTATTTCCTGAGAAATCTAAATGTCAACACATAGATGAAACTCTTCACATAGTATGTAAGATGTTTACTAATCTAGGGAAACTTGTATTTGAGAAACTGAATAAAATCAAGCAAATTTAATAATGCAGGGAAAAGTCACAAATCTGTTGGGAAAATTTTAATTGGTGTTTTTAATATCCTGGATCCAGTTCATGAATCTATATTTTATGTAGCCCATAGAACACTGGAGTTTGCTCACTAAATCATTCTGAGTTAATCATGATGTAATTTACTGTAAGTTTGCATTGTGGATATATTTAGAAAAGCAAGGTTGGAATTAAGTATAATTGTTCTTCATTTGCTTCAGGATGAATATCTTTAGTGTCATTGTGATATTGCCAATGATACATAACCAATTAAGGGGCTAGCTCAATATATTTAACATTTTCTGAAGTAGACAGTTATGAATATTTTGAGATTTTCCTCTCAGTTTGTTTTATCTTCATCTCAAAAAGCAACATTTAGTGATTCATATACCGTACCTATTCTTCTGCTTATCCTATTTAAATTCAGATCAATACAGCTGAGATATTCATGTGAGATGATATGTCACACAGAATCATCTGTTGTTTTAACTTAATAAACCTAATTCACAGCTTGGTAGCACCATTTAATCTTAATAACCTTTAGTCTTATAATATTAGAATCAGAGCTGGTTAATAATAACTAGCAAGCAATACAACTCATTTTCTAGGACTTAACAACTTATTGCATAGTCTTTTTTTCTATGGTTTAGGCCAAAAAGGGATTTTTGTTTTGTTTTCAGAAATATTCATAATACTATGTGTCATTATAATTGGATTTCTTTTGATGTTGATATGTAGTTTAATATTAGGACATTTGAACTCAAACACGTTTCAATAATGTTGGGGAGAAAATACATCTCGCTATAAACAAAGAAACAAAAGGAAGATATATTTACAGAGGCTTCAAAGAGTGACAGTGCAAAGAAATATGAAATGTTGCTGTGGGCCCTAAAGTTAAAGAAGGGTAGAGATCAAGGATTAATTAATTGTAAAAGTGTTTGTACCATTAAAAATAAGGATGAAGACATTTAAAAATTGAAAACCAGTCTGTAGTGTGATCTGAATAAGGCACCTTTGCAATACCTAAGGACAGTGATTTTACATTTGAATATACAGGTTTGTTTATCAATTAGAGAGAATCCTGACTGACTTCAAATGCTCAAGATCTATTTTTGGAAATTTATATGAGTATGATAAATAAAGGTAACTAAGGCCATTAATCATGATACCTATAAATTACATCCAGTCATGAAGGAATAGCATTTCTTACACTAATCATTGAAACACAAAGTTGAAGAAGAATAAAGTTTGTGGGCCACTGTGAGTATACTGTATATTGAACTGAATGGATCCTTGGCTTGATTCAGCAGAGTTCTTATGTTGTTATGCTAGATGCTGTGAAGGATTTCTGTAGAAACACATAGTGAAGAAACAAACATATAAGAGTTGAGAAGGAAATGTTTTTTTTAACGCCGTTGTAATTCTAACATATGGCAGCTTAATTAATGTATATTCTGATGGCCTTTATTTATTTATTTATTTATTTTCATTAACTAATTAGAAAGTCTTGCATAATAGGAATGTTACATTTTTTTAAATGAGGGGAAAATCACTATATGGTTGAGTTGTCTTGTTGAGGAAGTGGGGCCGAGGTTAGTAAGGTAATTGTCTACATAAATCCACAGCAGGTTACTTGTCTTCTATAGCTGTGTGAAACAGAGAAATAAATTGTACGACTCAGCTGGTAACCTAAAGATCCCTTTTATTTGATTACAGCTTGCCTGAGCCTATATGACATTTCATTGACATTTTCTAAATTAAGGAGTTCATGGGTGTCCATGGGGGTGGGCAAAAGGGGGAAGACAAATCAGTAAAGGTGAATAGCAATGACATTGGACAATTCGCATACATATTTCAGACAGCAAAATGGAACTACATAATGGTGGCATTTGTATAATGTCATCACACAAACACTGTCATCTGAGAGTTCTTCCACCTTGTGGTGGACACTGCTGATTTTTCCAGACTGCAGATTTTTTTTCTAATTTTTTTTCTCCTTGACCTTGTGCACATAAACCTGGAAGCTGAAGTCCAATATAGCAGGAAGACTTCATGTTGAGAAAGATTTCCAATTATTATTTCATTTCTTCCTATCCTTAGGTTGTAAAAACCATTTTAAATCACAAAATGCTAGCTTTTGAAAGCTTATTAAATTAAGGAAAGTACGTTCAGATTCACAGCTGCAGTTATTTATTTACTGTGAACATGTGTATGTGTACATCACCCCATGATATTTATTGAGAATTTTTTTCTCTAGTAGGATAATTCATAGACATATATAAATGGAGAGTTTGGTAATGTTGCATCCACAGATATATCTTTTTTATTTCAAAATCACAGCGCCCCTCACAATATTTCATTTTTCTCTCCTGAAGTCTGAAAATTATTTTTAAAATTCAGTTCTTCAATATCTTGGAAAAGAATCCTGAAATGCTGTATTTTTGGCATAATGATATGATATGTTGATAAGATATGGTACAATGTGGTATATGATATAATACATTATATTACTTACCAGCCAGGGCATAAAACAAGCAAAAGAAGCTGTAAAAAGATAATGAAATATGGAGAGAGACCTGGTCAATAGAATTGCTGGGAATCAGGCATGGTTGAATGGATAGTATCCTTATCATAATATTTGGTTCCCTCCACCATGCATAATTATTTGATGATACCTGAAAAATTTTCAAGCTCTGCTTAAGGTCTTCATGCAGCACTACGTGCTACACTAAGCTTGAAGGAACAGGAGTGCATTTATTCTATAACCATTTTATCTGCAGTGTTATTTGAAAAATCCAGCTAAATGTTATTGAAGCTAAGCTCCTCTCTTTGCTTTGTTCTACATTTTTTATCCATTGTCTGTACAGGGGGGAAAAAACCTGTACATAAATCTTTTGCTGATACCAAGATTATAGTACCATGATTCCTAACTGCAAGACTTTTAATCTTATTAGTGCTATCACTCACATTTTAACTCAAGGTTTAAATTCCTGGATAGCAGACATAAAAGCCCTGCTGGATAAATAGGATTTGCAGTATGAAAGATTTAGTGTGCGTAACTAGTGTCTCTTGATAACATGATGAATATGCACATCCTTTTCTTTGGATGCTAAATAGATTTCAGGATGCTAATGTGTATCCTCTATATTTATGAAAATAAAATGAATTCATTATACAGGAAAGGCATTTAAAATGAGAATACAAGTTTTGTACTTTGCACACTGAAACAAAACCTTAGAAAGCATGCAGAAAAGAACTAGGAAGCAGTAATATCAAGGATGATCAGAATTTCAGATATGAATCTACTTAAATATATACCACAATAACAGCAGGAACAACAACTCAAATTAACCTATTTTTGGATTGAATAAAATGACAGGATGATTGAGTCAGAAAGAGCTCCTCTCTTGAAAGAAGATTTCCTGCCAGTTACTCTTTATTATGAAAGGCTGGTTGAGATCTAACCTTAACTGGTGGTCATCCAACTCTAGTGGACTGAATATGCAAAACCAAAGCTGTGCTTTTCATCAAGGGATGATACCAACACGGGTGGAAAATCAATTGCCATTCCATTAAGTAAGTAAATTTCCTCCTATTTCTAGTCATCCACTTCCCTGATACAGCAAATATAAGAGGTCACAGCCCAATCCCAGAAAGCTACCAGTACAGTCATCAAATTAGCCAGCTGCAAAAAGAACATATTATTCCCAGCATCCATTAAAATTTTTAGTGCTAAAATGCTGAGCCTATTGTTGTTCAAACACCCAGTTTAGTGCATAGTCTGATGATTCACGTTTTGACATCTAATCAATCATCAAAACTTTGCTGCAAGTTTCCCACTCCAGTGAAAATGTGCTACTTTGGAAGGAACTGGGTTGCCCTCTATAGCAGCTCAAAAGATCTCTTAACTGAGATTCTGACAAAAACATTTTGTGTGTGTGTGTTCTTTAGGTGAAATGCTGGCCCAGCTTATTTTGGAAAAGAAGTTTACTTCCACACAGAAGAACATTGCCAACAATTTGTCCTTCTGTGACTTTTCTTACACTTGTTCTTAAAAGTATTCAGAACAGACAAAGTCATTGCCAATAATTAACAGACAATCTTTGACCTGGATAAATAGAATGGCAGATCTATTTGTGGGACCATCTTGATCCCATTGTTTCTACTCAAACCACCAGTTCTAGCACAGAGACATGTTCCAAGTTGTGATATGGTTGACCACATAAATAAGTAAATAAGTAAATGAAATCCCATACTATTGACTCAATGACCTATTCCATAATTTGCTTGTGCTCCTCAATTATCAATATAGGATACTTCCACTTCATAGAGGAGAGCATTTGCTTTAGGAAGGCTCAGTGTCCAACAGTGAGGAGATACAATAACATCCCTAGTGGAGACCATTTCTCCATTTATTCTGTTTCTGCAGTTGAAGCCATACCCTGTCCTATTTACCAGGCTTGGTGTGTAGAGCTTACAATGCTATTCCTTACTCATTGCCCTGACTCATTTGAAAATAGTCGTGTATTTTTTTACTTGCTAACTTGTCCATTGAAATGTTCAGGGTTAGGGTTAAGGAACCAAGTTTTATTCAATTGCAATTGCTATTAGAAGGCTCTATATTTGATTTTTATGCTAATTAAGGACACTGAACTTCCATGTCTGTCTGCCTATATATCCATCTACATATCTGTCTCTTTTTTCTGTATTGAATTCTATTTAAGTCTATTACTTTATTTTACTTAGTTTTATTTATTAAATTTATTTGCCACCCATCTTGTTTTGAAGTAACTCTGGGTGGATTATAGCAGGAATCCCCAACCCCTGGTCTGTGAACTGGCAATGGTCTTTAGCATGCCAGAAATGGCTGCGTAAACAAGCAAAGCCCCATCCACAGAGTGGAGGCAGCACACAAAACCACACACCCTCTGGTCCATGGAAAAACGTCCCTCCATCGACCAGACCCTGGTGCCCAAAAGGTTGGGGGCCATTGGCTTACAGCATTAAAATTCTTACGGTAGTAGTAATCGGAATAGACAAAGCCCTGCAAATAATTAAACCGATAGTCTTTGATGTGGAGAAATAGTTATAGATAAATAGAATAAACAAAGAATAAATAAAAATTGTTAGAGTGCTATTACTAATCTCCTTATATAATCTGAGGTGTTTTTTGTGTTGCTATGTACTCTCTTCTGCCTCTAGCTCTAAATTAATGTAGTAATAGTAAAGATGAAGATAAAAATATCTTCAAAAGGTGAGAAAAAAGGAACTACCAGCTAATCAGGTAGGCATCAGTAAGTGGTAAGAATCTAAAACAGCTCATAAAACAATTGATCTGTAAACATCTGGGAAGCAGTATTTTTCCAGCATCTTACTGCCCCTGGATTGTTTCCTAAACTTGAAACTTCTGATTCTACCCAGCATAGTTGGCCTGATGAGTATCCGTGTAGAAGAAACAGCTTTGGGCACTTCGGCCTGCCCATCTCCTCTGCCTTGGAATCCAGAGAGCCTCCTGGGATGACCAGATAATGGGGGAGGCCTCAACTTTGCAACTTTTCCTTCAGGCGGGGTTCATTTGAGAACAGCCAACTGTTTGCTTCACATCCCAGAAGGTTCTTCAGCTCCAAAGAAAAAGAAGAGCCAAAGAAGCTTCTGGGACGAGAAGCAGAACACCTTCCAAGAAAAACAAAGGAAGTCCACTTGCCTCTTGGGGATAAAAAAGCACCTTTGGGACAACCAGAACAGGATGAATGACTGAGAATCCCCATTGTTAGTTGGAACTATAAATTAAGATTGCCCAAGTGGGTGCCTGTGAATTAAGGTTGGAAAAGGGGCTGCCAGATTCCTGGATTTCTAACACCCTAGAATGACCCAATTCTCCTGCTTTAGATAAGCATGGATAGCTTCAGAATACAGCTCCACTCATCAGAGGACATTACATGAGTCTTGGTCACTTGTCTCCATTCAATCTTGATAGATTCTCAATTTTTTCTTCACCGTGGACCCCTTCTAAGCACCATTTGTGGCCACTGACTCCAAAGACTTAAGATTTAAATCCTGACATTTCCTCAAGCCTTCATGTATGACATTGCGTTCCCCCCCACCCAAGCAGGGTTAGACATGATAGACAAATCCCAAATCCAAGCTTCTCTGTTTGTAAAAGTAACCCCACTTCCATCATTAAAGACTCGACTTGTGGTGAATTTAATGGGGTTGCACTGACTTTTAAAGACCTTCACCCCTTAGTCAGATGATTGTCTGTACAAGCAGGGACATCCTATTGGTTTGCCATAACTCCAAACCCTCATCTCCTGTTTTCCTCTCCTAATTAAAGGAAGACCGCAGGTTCAGAACCACTGTGATAAAATATAGTGGTTGAAGCTTGGAGCAATTTCCGTCTTTGTGCTGTAAGTGGTGCCAGTTGTGATGGCCCTTTGATAAAATTGAGAAACGGTTGGAGAAAATGTTTCAGTCATCTCAAAAGCATTGCTCAGAAGGCAGGAAGAATACAAGAATACAATACTCTTAGCAGGAAGGAGCTCTTCCATACTCAATGGAAACACCGGGTTGGCTGCACATATCTGGAGAGAACCAGCCTAGAAGTAAGGAGAAATTTCCTGACTGGGAGAACAATGAATCCAAGGAACAGCTTACCTCCAGGAGTTGTGGGTGCTCCACCACTGGAGGTTTTTTACAAGAGACCGAAACAACCCTTTGATGAGACTTTGTTTCCTTAGTAGGTAAATCCTGAATTACTCTGCCTGGTGTAGCTGTTTCTCAATGTGATTATGCCTTTCCATCTTCTATGATTGGATGGCAGCATATTCAAGGATCCTAATATAGGTCAAAGTCTTCTAGGTCTAGGACAGGATAAGGGAGTCTGTTACAGGCTTGGCATAGGGCCTGCAAGCATCATGTTTTACTTGTGGATGCTGCTTCCTGGTTTTCCTAATCCAGAAAAGACTCTTGAAACAGAATCTTGACATGGTGGTAAATCCACAGTGCTGCAAGAAACTCAAAGTTTATAAAAATATTTTAGAATCTGTTATTCTTAAAAATAGATTTCTTTCTTTGGCTCAACTTCTTTTTTTCCACACCAAATGGAAATTTCTGCTAAGTTTTTTTTAGCATTCTGACTTGTTTTTATAGGATACTGAATCACTTAGGTTGTCGTTTCTTCTTTGCAGTGCTTCCTGGAAAGATAGAAGCTTTAATGAAGCCTTCTAAAAACAATAATTAAATTTACCAACAAAGCAAACATCTCCATCAACAATGGTGTCATAGATATAAAATATTTGCAGTTGCTAAACACTCTGCAGTGATCTGTGAGAGTATTTTAAAAAGTGTTGCTTTCTCTTGATCAGTAAAAGGAAACTTCCCAAATTCCATTTATGATGTCTATAAAATAACATGGTTTGGGTTTTAGATAGGGGTTATTTTATGCTATTTTATACCATCTTATGAATGTATGTGTATGGCTTGGTCACCAGTTAGAAAAAAAAATACTGTTGTGCATCATGGGTATGACACCATTGTTGATGGAGATGCTTGCTATATTTCACCCAATAAGATCTAGAAAATGGAAACAGCCCCGTCATCTTTCAACTATTAATTAATAGTTAAGTACTGTTCTAAAAAACTGGTGTAGCCATTGATTGTATCTGGAAAAACATTCCCAAGCTCATAAAATGATATGAATAAATTAAGTGACTTCTTCACAGTTTTCTGAATTTGGACATTCCAAGTGAGGCTTAGGTCCAAGGAATATGACAGCTGTTCTGGTGCCACACTTGGTAGAGGTTATAAGTGATAAAGTGAAAAAGAAGTGGTCATTGCCTTTATAGACATCAATCCTAAAATCTGCTAGTACTTCTGAAATGCTTTGAGACATGCTAGCATAATCTATTGTGGGTAAACTAAAACTACCCCATAATGTACATTCACTGAAATCTATTTTCACCTTAGATAGTGCTGTAAATTAGTGCAGTGCTGTAAATTAGTGCAGTGAATTATAGAATTTCCACAGAAGACCTTCACTTGTGCTGAAGATATTTCTATTAAATCATGCATAGTGACCATCACTTAATTAATTATGATTCTCCTCTGGTGTCTGAGAGTTTGGATCATTAAATAAATTTCATCAATGAAAGATGAAAAGGTCTCCTCATTCTACAACTACTCCCCATTATGGACTATTGCCATATTGGTTGGTGTCATGTCTTTCTGGAACTTAAAATAGTCATGGTACAGAGTACCATTTAAATATCATTATTTCTCCTAAGGATATAATCAACTTGTATTAAGTTTTCTTTGTCTTCATTATCTTGAACTTGTTTTTCTGAACATCCTGGGACTATCATTTTAGTCTTTATATCATTAAGAGGCTAACAATAATTTCACTATTTTTATCAAAAGTTTCAGTAGGTTATGGTGGGACTGGAACATCTTCAAATGGGAATTGGCTGAAAGTAGCTTCCATTTAAGTGAGATTGCTGTGGTAGAAATACTGATAGCAAATTATTCAGGATATTGAATTTAGAGATAATTCTGCTTCAGCTTTCACAGGGAGGACTTTAGAATGATTTATTGGAGCTTCTTCCTCCCATCCATTTTCTAAACCAGTTGCATATATCTCAAAAGTTTGTTTACCTTGGAGACACTCAGTAAAGGATTACTTTGCATGCCATTTTAATCACTGCTAAATTCTCTGCTGTAAGCTTTATTGTTATTTACACAAGTACCTCTTATTAGTATTATACAAAACAAAATGAACTGATTGCCCATGAAAACCTGTGAGTGTTTTATTAATTAATATTCCAGATATTATGGACTCCTACAACCTTCTTTGGCCTCAGAGGAGCTGTGTCATTCCCCTGGTGGAGCCTGACTCTGAGGAAGAGGAGGAACAGCCGGCAGGGAGTGAAGTGTGGCTCCGGAGGTTGTGGAGGAGGCTGGGGAAGGGCAGAGACCGGCTGAGAAGTTAGAGGAGGACCCAAGGCCATCCCCTATCTATCCTAGAGCATGCAGGGAGGAGAGGATAAGGGAGAGACATGGTCTCCTCAGGAGGAGAGGGCCTTGATCCTCTTCATGGGCTGCAAGTGTGACAACTGAATAAGAGTTTGGGCCTGCATACTGGTGAACGCTGGAAACAAATCATGTAAATATCTCTAGTTTATAGTTTCTCTCTGAGTTTGGCGTCCTTCCCAGTGTGTATTATCTGTGGACATTCTCCAGCCCTTATCTTGCCTGGTTGTGTTGCTTTTTTCCTTCTTCACATAACTGTGTGGGAGTTTTTTTTGTCTTCCGTCAAAGATATTCCGAGCTTGGAAGCAAACTGAAGGAATAAAAGGGGCTGTTTTCTGTGACTGTGTTTGTTTTGTATCCCACCCTGGGTCATCACAAGCTGGCTTATTGCAGACCTTTCTATATGCTATCTTGTTTCATTTGGGGCATTGCTGTTTTTAAATTTTTGATTTTTCTCAATGTTGATATTAAAAATTCAGATTTGTTTGGTGTAGTTAGCAGCCTTTTTTCACTTGTGTTGTCTTTAAATGACAACACATTCTCAATTGTTATATTAGAGGCTGTTTGTCTGGACTTGTGGTGTACTTTTTAGTGTTGTTTATTTGTTTGTTGCCCATCATTCCAGATTCAAGAATTATTTAGAGCAAGCCATCTATGAAACTATCTACCTCCTTGATTCTTGCAAACTAAAAGAAAATGAAGCTAGAATGAGATACAGGTAGTCCTTGACTTACAATTGGTCATTCAGCCACCATTCAAGGTAACAACAGATCTCCCTGGGAGTACTTACAACCCAGATTCAAATTTCCAATGACTGCAGGCACCCTGGTCACATGACTGCATGTCAGGCACTCGGCAACCAGTCTGTATCTGCAATCATGTGGCTTCATTATATGCCGCTTTTGCTGAAAACCAGCATTAAAATTTCTATTTTTGGCCAAACCAGTCCCCAGGGAACCATTGGTTCATCTACTGACCATGGAGTTCACCTAACGACTACCACAAAAAAGGTTATAAAATCCAATTGACAACATGGGTAATCCAATTTGAAGTAGTCACAACTTAAAACCAACATGGCACAGTGGTTAAAATCAGAGGTGATATTCAGCTGGTTCGCACCGGTTTTGCCAACCCGGTAGCAAGAATTTGGCATGGGTTGCGGAACTGGTAATAACTTCTGGCTGGCCAGGCCCCTGAACTGGTTCCCCAGTGGCCAGTTGCCCAGTTGCCCCATCCACCCAATGCTCACTCGCGTGCACAGCTCACCCACCCCTGCCACTCACCCCGCCCAGTCACTCCTCCCTTCTTATGTGGCACACTGGGCCCTCATGGCTTGCCTAACCTGACTTCCCCACATGGTGCCTATGCCCCAACTGAGCAGCCCTGATCTGCCTGCTTACAGGTAAGCCTGCGAGTTGCGCTAGGCCATCGCCTACTGCCCAGGGCATTTCCGGGCCTCTCACCCACTGCCCAGGGCCTTTCTGGGCCTCCCCCACACCACCCAGGGCCTTCCGGGACTTTCTGTGTCTCCACCCCACTGCCCGGGACCTTTTCAAGCAGGAGGAAACCAAGGTGGGGCTAAGTTTTCAGGCCAGTCCAGAGGGCAGGGGGGCAGTGGCGGTGGCAGTTGGCTATTGGAAACAGTCCCAGAAGTTCCCGGTCTCCCTTTCAGGACGCCTCCACCCCAGCAGAGCGGAGAAAGTGAATGGAAAGCCATTTGCCTTTTGGGGCACATCTGCGCCGCTTTCCCATAGCTGCACTGCCGCTGCCACCGCCCCCCACTCCTCTGCTCTCCACACCACTGCACCACCCACACCACCACCGCCGCTGTTGTGCCCTGCTTCTCATAGCTGTGCCGCACCCACTGCCCCCACTGCCGCCACTGCCCTTTGGCTTCGAAAGGGGTGTCCTGGGGCTGCTGCTTTCTTCATTGTCCTGCCGCTCACTGTTCTGAAGTTTTCCCAATAAGTTCTTCTCAGAAAAGGTGTGTGTGTGAGAGAGAGAGAGACAAGGAAGGAAAAGAAAGGAGGGGGGAAGAGAGGAATGGCAAGAAGGAAAGAGCAAGAAAGGAAGAAAGAGAAAGAAAGAAAGAAAGATACAGGAAGGGAGAGAAAGAAATGAAGAAGAAAAGAGAAAGAAAGAAAGAAAGAAAGAAAGAAAGAAAGAAAGAAAGAAAGAAAGAAAGAAAGAGCAAGAAAGAGGAAGGGAGAGAAAGAAAGACAGAGAAAGAAAGAAAGAAAGAAAGAAAGAAAGAAAGAAAGAAAGAAAGAAAGAAAGAAAGAAAGAAAGAAAGAAAGAAGGAAGGAAGGAAGGAAGGAAGGAAGGAAGGGCAAGAAAGAGGAAGGGAGAGAAAGAAAGAGAGCAAGAAAGAAGAAGAAAGAGGAAGGGAAAGAAAGAAAGGGAGAGAAAGAAAGAAAGAAAGAAAGAAAGAAAGAAAGAAAGAAAGAAAGAAAGAGGAAGGGGAAGAAAGAGAGAGAGAAACAAAAAAAGAAGGAAGGGGGGAAGAGAAAACTCTGTGCTATTATTTTTAATTGTTCCATTATTTATTGTATATTAATATTTTGCACTGTCCCTACACCTAGATTATTTTACTGCCTTTCTTTTGCCCAGGTATTTTTCAGGGTTTACATGTCAATAGTCCAGAGCCTAAATACAGGTGCAGTTAACAGAGTTGAAAGGGACTATGGAGGTCTTCTAGTCCAACCCCCTGCTTACGCAGGAAAACTGAGGATGCCAAACTCTGAGTAGAGGTCCTGGGAAAGGTGTCAGAATAAGAGAATAACATTTAGAAGGGACTTTGCGGGAAACTCTATGCCATTTCAGAGAAATGGCTGTCCAGTCTTTTGTTAAAAACTTCCAGTGTTGGAGCACCCAGAACTTCTGGTGGCAAGCAATTCCACTGGTTAATTGTTCTCACTGGTCAGGTAGTTTCTCCTTACTTTTAGGTTGCTTCTCTCCTTGATTACTTTCCATCCTTCTGGTGCTTTGGAAAATACATTGCCCCCCCTCTTTCTGGCAGCCCCCTAAAAGCCTGTTGCCTATCACCTTCTTGGGCAAACTATGTGAGCCATTTCCTCCTTTCAGTGGTCCATGATAGTACATCTATAGTACGTAGAAAATAAAGTCAAAAAAAGGTGAATAACATTTTTACAAAACTATAGATATGTTGAGGCTGGGTGTGACAAGGAATGACTGGGAGGGAAGGGGCCAGGCGATGAACCCCTTGATGTGAGTGACATTGAGTTGGCCACACCCACCCAGTCGCATGACCAGCAAGCCACACAACCAGTCATGTGACCACCAAGCCATGACCACCCTGTCACATGACCACCCCGTCACATGACTACCCCAGTCACATGACCACCAAGCCATGCCCACCCAGTCATGTGACCCTAAGCCATGCCCACCAAATAAGCCACGCCCACAGAACCAGTAGTACAAAATTTTGAATCCCACCATTGGTTAGAATGCAGTACTGCAGATTATTTCTGCTGGCTGCTAGGAATTTTCCAGTTCAATCTCCCCAGGCTCAAGGTTGACTCAGCCTTCGATCTTCCTGAGGTCGTAAAATAAGGACTAAGATTGAGGGGGGGGGGTAATATGCTGACTCTGTAAACCTCTTAGAGAGGACTGTAAAGTACTGTGAAGTGGTATATAAGTCTAAGTGCTATTGCTATGAGCAAGTTCCATTACATTGTAAACCAAGGATTACCTATATATCTGATCCAAGATTTGCCAGAGTTCCAAATTACGTTATTATTCAAATATACTGTAGCTCAACATAAGCATTTGTAAACCAATAGTACCATTACACTCTTAAATAATTTGTTTAGACTGCATGGAAGGTGACAGGAACTTAATAAAGGTGTGAAAGATCCATAAGTATATGCAGACAGTCCTTTTCTTTATGATATCCCATTTTTCCATTCCATGATCAAAAACTAAAATAAAAATAATATTTCAGGTAGTCATCGACTTACAGCTATTTGTTTAGTGACTGTTTAATGTTACAATGCACTAAATGTTTAATGCACTTAAAAAGTGACTTATGACCATTTTTCTCACTTAGAACTATTACAGGATCCCTTGATCATGTGATCAAAATTTGTATGCTTGGCAACTGGCATGTATTTATGACAGTTGTAATGTTCCAGGGTCATGGGATCACCTTCTGTGATCTTCTGGCAAGAAAAGTCAATGGGGAAGCCAGATTCATTTAACCACCATGTTACTAACTTAAAAACTGCAGTGATTCACTTAACAATTATGGCAAGAAAAGTCATAAAATGAGGCAAAACTCACTCAACCATCTTGCTTAGCAATGGAAAATTCGGGCTCAATTGTGATTGTAAGTTGACAACTACCTATACAGGATTCTTGTCTTCTATCCAATTGTGTCTGGTTCTCAAAAACTGGCTGGAGAAATCCCTACAGTTTTCTTGGCAAGCTCTGAAAGTGGTTTCTCATTGCCTTGGCCCATTCCTTGGGCGGAGAGAAAGTGACTGGTCCAAGGTCACCCAGATGGTTTTGTGCCTAAGGTGCAGTGGTGGGATTCAAACATTTTTACTACTGGTTCTGTGGGAGTGGCTTGGCTAGGTGGGCGTGGCATGGTGTGGCGTGGTAGGGGAAGGATACTGCAAAATCTACATTCCCACTCCACTCCAGGGGAAGGTTACTGCAAAATCCCATTCCCTTCCCACCCCACTAACCTGCTTTCCAGCTTCGTTCTACTGTGCAGGGCAACAAAAGAAGACCCAGCCAATCAGCTGGGACTGGGAGGCAGAGAATAGATGGGGCGGGGCCAGTATTTGCCGGTTCTCTGAACTACTCAAAATGTCCACTACTGGTTCTCCAGAAATGGTCAGAACCTGCTGAATATTACCTCTGCTAAGGTGGAACTAGGATTCTCACAGTGTGCTGGTTTCTAGCCTGATGCCTTAACCACGACACCAAATTGGCTCTAATATTATACTATACATTTACAAAACAAGATGAAAAATTAATATAAGAGGAGGACATTAAATTATTGTGATCTACACAAGGCATAAGTGGCCAGGCTAAACTGAAATCTCATTCAAGCTTGTGTTTTCCAGTGGTAATTGCAAACTGAACAGAATTTGGTAGATTTCATATAAATCTCTACAGATCGATCCATTAGTAGAAAGTTCACCACCTTCATTTCAGGGCAACCCATGCATTTAAGTAAGGAGAGGAAGAATATTAACCTGGGACACCAAGCAAGGCAAAGCACAATATTTCACGTAGCAAGTTAACGTGATCATGAAGATGGTTTTCCCCAAGGTGAGGCCATTGCCCTTGAGATGTTCTGATTCCTGCAATTTTCTATTTGCTGACACTGTTTTCTTCTTCTTCAAGAAACAGCTGCATTAAAGGTAGCAAAGAGTTTTCAAAGCATTGAAAATAGACCAAAGACTGCATGAAGTCACCCAATGTCTCACCCTTATCTAACACAAATTTGAAATGAACACTTAATCAGGCCTTAAGTGTTCATTTATTAAGGGAAAATTCCATTGCATGTACACTGTAAATGAACAAAGTATTCTTGCTTTTATTTTTAAAACTTGTACTTCAAGTTTTAATTTTTCTGTGGTTCATGATTAGACAATTCTTCCCATTTACCTTTTTGCATATTTGCAAATAGGAAGAAATAAAATCTGATAAAATTAGATATATTAATCATTGTTTCCATAGAATAAAATACTTTGGAGTCTTCTAATCCTGCACAGATTGCATAACATTAGGGTACCTAATACTGTAATTATTACAATTCTAAAATCTGTCTCTAAAATGTAAATGATATGAATGGACATCTGGATTCTTCCATTGTATTAAACATGTTGAAATATTTTATCAATGGATTCCCTTTTCAACGTTATCCATGTGTAGTAAAACATGTTGTATTGGAATAATGGGCCGTCTGTAGCTTATAGTTTACTATTAGAAAAACTACTCTTAAGAGTAAGTAGATTAGTTAAAGAACACAAAGAAACAAAAATATGTATTGTTAAGATGCTTCACTAATGTAGGATTGTTCTCAAATCTAGCATGGCTATAAAATAGATAATATTGTATAGGTCAACGATGGTGAACCTTTTTGATATGGTGTGCCGAAAGTGCACACATGTGCGTGTGTGTCAGCACCCACAATGCAATGTGCCCCCCCCCGTGCATGGGCATGCAACACCCCCACTCTGCCCCTTAGGTACACTGCACATGTGCGTGCCTCCCAGCTGATTTTCAGCCCATTTGTGTTGTGGTTAGCCAGCAGCATGTGCAGATGGCTCCGTAGAGCGAGAACTCAGAGTGAACTGCTGCTTTCAGAGATTGTGGGGCTGACAGCAGCAATGAGGAGGTTCCCGAGGTGTCTATGCCAAGTGTGCATGCATGCAGGATTGCTCGGAGGAAAGAACAGTTACAACAGCATAGGCGACTGGGGAGTAAGGCTGCAAGGTAATGGCCCCTCCTTCAAGAAGATAAAAGCCAGCAGTGAACGAACTCACTTTGTAGAGGGCAAAGAAGTTTTGCCTCATGGACATTACAGTTGGTATTTGAAGACTCTTGTAAACTATTTCTTATCTATTGTTTTTTGGCAGACTTGAAAAAACTTGGCAAGGCTCTTTCTTGTCGGAGCTAATTAGCTGGAAGCAGCCTTTTATCTATGAAGAAACAGGATGCTTAGCTGAAACATTAAAAGGTTATACTGCTACCTTTGTCTTGTGTTTGCTCTCTTGGAAGCAGGTTTGGGTCAGAATGATTTGTGGCCGTTTTCGCCCTCCTGGAGGCTTGTGGAAAGCCTCTGCAACCTTGGGAGGCCAAAAAATGGGCCTTCCGGAAATACCAGAAGTGCCTGTTTTCAGCCTCCAGAGGGCCTCTGGAGTCTGGGAGAGGCCATTTTCACCCTCCCAAAGGCTTCAGGGAAGCATCTGGAGCTTCAGGAGGCTGAAAACAGGCCCATTTTGGCACTTCTGGTATTTCCGGAAGGCCCATTTTTCGGCCTTCTGAGCTGCAGAGGCTTCCCACAAGCCTCCAGGAGGGCAAAAATGGCTTGAAACCAGCTGAAAATCAACTGGGAGGTGCACGCATGCGCAGTGCAGGTAAGTTTGGCTGGGGCTCACGTGCCCGCACAAATGGCTCTGCATGCCATCTGTGGCACGTGTGCCATAGGTTCGCCATCACGGGTATAGGTTAATTTGGGCAGTGATGCTTTAGAGCATTGCCCCCCAACCTTTTAAGCACCAAGAACTGGTTCCTTACAGAGAGGTTTTTTGGCGGACCGGAGGTGATGTGGTTTTGTGCTCTGCCTGCATCTCACGTGTGTGCTGATGGGGCTTTGCTCATTTGAACAGCCCAGTTTCTGGGGCAGCGATCTGCGGACTGGGGCTTGGAGACCCCAGTTTTAGAGAACACAGCACTCTATTAGAAAGCCACAAAGTGGAGGTGGGTGCATACAAAACTGGATAAAGTATCCAAAAATAATTTTGGAGGAAAAATCAGAGTTTATCAAAGTGTTGGAGAAAAGATTTTTTTAAAAAAAACTGGGAAAGCAAAAATATAAGTGCTTCTTATTTTTAATTTCAGATACAATAGTCAAAATGAGATTTGTAAATTTCACCTTTTCCAATTACTTTGATATAATGCAATCAAAACAAATGGAGGACCTGAACTGTATCTCCTTTGCTTTCTTTTATGCTATAATAGTCTACCACAGCATTCCCTGTTGTTTGATTTCTCCAAAGGTCATAAGTTCAGATTGCAACTCTCTGATACAGCTATGACTGAATTAGCAGATGGACACAATGTTTCCAATGTGCTGAAACAGGGTGAATCTAAGGGCATGTAAGCGAGCTTTCTAGCACTTCTTATGACGTCTTTCCTTTCTGCTGTAATTTCATGGCTGCCATGGTACGTTCTTACAATCTAATCCACTGTCTTTCAGCTTGACAATTTTACAACATGGTGGGCTTGAAGTCCATATGTCTTAAAGTGCCAAGTTTGAAAAACACAGGTCTAATCCTAATAAAGTGTTACCAACAGAATTTGGCATTATGGCAAAAAAAAAAAAGTACTCATTTGATTTATATATGTTAGTTCCCAAGGCATTGCATAGTTACCACAAATACTACTACTACAACAACAAACAAACCAAAAGCGTGTGGTAGAAATACATAGAAGCTCTTAGAACATGTTCCAACACAGTGGGCTCCTTCAAGGATCACATAACAATATCACTGTAGAAAATTTTCTGCTGGTACCTTGTGGTTTTATTTCATTATTTCTTTCATTATTTCTTTCATTGCCATATTACTGATGCATTTTCCTTAGAAGCGAGGTGGGATTCTACAGGTTCGCACCTATTCTCTAGAACCGATTAACATTCTAAGCAGGAGAACCGGTTGTTAGAAGAAACTACTGGCCTAATCCTGTAAGGAAGGCAGGAAGGAAACATTCTGGTGTTGCTTACAGAAACTGCCTCTCCGTTAACCCTTATTACATTCTTGGCAGGACTAGACTTCCTGTCTCTGGAACTTCTCTGGAGGTTTTTTCCCCTCCTTTACTGGTACTTTGCTTGTGTGGAGTGACCATTTAAAGTTACAATGGCACTGAAAAAAGTGACTTATGACCATTTTTCACACTTACAACTGTTGCAGCATCCAGGTGTCATGACTACACAACACATGCGTTTGAATCGAAGCCACAGCAACCTGAAGGATGGCATTCCTCTTCATCAGAATAAACTCTGTATCATAATAATATGCGCGGTCTATGTAAAATGCTGTGAGGTGACGCTCTACGCATTAACCACGATTCATGTGATTGAGTTCATATGAATAATTATCATTAATAGTGGTAATAAGGGGTAATAAGGGTAATCAGGGGTAATGAAGGGTAATGAGGGGAAATTATTATAAATATCAAATCCCAGGAAACTCGGGTTAGATCCAACTTTATTTTGTTTGCTTAGCTATTATCTTGGACTCCTTGCAGAGGAAGGAATAAACAATAAGCTTTTGTGTTACCAAATACTGAAGTGAAGAGTGTCTGATTTTCTCCCTGCATTTGTGCCAAAGAGTAGCTGAGTGGAAAGTTGGATCTCATACTTCCTAGAATATTTCGTTACCTGTGATATTATGGCTGAAGGTACTGCTGTTGACGGAGGTTTTGAGGACGTTTTGGAGGTGGATGTGGATAATGCTGTTGGGGGGCCTGGCGTGGTGCCTGAGCAGCCCTCAATTTAGTTGGATGATAATGTGGTGTCTTTGGAAAGTGGACAAACAGATAACATGAGTTGTGAAGAGGATCCTCAGCCTGTGGTACAGCTGAAAATCTGGAAGGAACGAAAATTGGGATTGGAGTTGAGGGATGATATGAGGGGAAGGTTTCGCAAGGGAAACTTCCCACTTTTATGCCGCTGCTCTCTGGGACATTTGAGAAGTGGAGGGAATGACGGATTGCTGACGAAAATGAATGTAATACTTCTACAACCAGTTTAAACGCTAGTACATTGGAACTGCTCCGTGTCAAGTATGGTGACTTAAGCATTCATGACTCTACTCCCCAGACCATTTGGACAGTCCCGGAAGGGGATTTAGAATGGAAGACACATCTTTCTTTAGTTCAAGTGCCAGAGATAGCAGGGATATGAGTAGGAGGAGGTCAGAGGGAGCATTTTCTATGAAAGTAGATGAATCATTAGCAGATGTAGTAGGAGTATCAGGAAAGAGTAAAACCTCTAAACCAGTCCCAGGTTCCAGGATTGAATTTAGGAATGCGCAGATGGGGAATAGACAAACAATTCACTCCTGGGGTCCATCAGACACATCTGGATATTGGCGCCAAATAATGGTTTGGGGTGGTCCTCCTCCTATAAACACTTCCTTTGATGGGAACCCTGATAAGTTAGCATTATTTGTAAGCCAAATTGTGAACCACCTAGAATTATATTCAGATTGCTATCCTTCTCAATGGTCTATTAAAGTTGTGATAACTACAGTGTTAACAGGTGATGCTGCCAATTGGGCTGCAGAGTTGCATAGTGTGCATGCAAAGGAATTGATTGATGTTGGTTTGTTTTTGGATGCACTCAAGGTTCAATTTGAAGATAGGTCAAGGATACATCAAGTGTCCATCTATAGAACTAAATAATAGAAAACAGGTGACTTGCATTCCTAGTGCCACAAGTAGCAATTTACCAAGTGGTGTCATGCCCCGTGGTACAAAAGAACGGACAGTTACCTCCGAAAGATCTCAAGGGGTGTCACAAAAAACAAACACGGAGGTAATGACAAATAGGCATGAGAGGAAAACACCTGATGGCAAACAACTAGCCAAGGTAGTCTCGGGGTTATATGATAGTGGAGATGACAGTCCAGATGAGGATGATTTGGTGCATAATCCTGTGTGACCATTTGTTATACCAGTAGTATTGGAAAAACTAACAAGCAAATTGAGGGGTCAGTATGGAGCATTAATCGACACTGGATGTACTAGATGTTTACTTAGTAAAAAAGTGGTAGATGAATTACAGTTAGCAGTGGAAGAACTGCCCGAACCTATGCATTTTGAAAAAGTGGACGGTTCATTATTAGGTGAGAGTCCTGCTACAATAAAGACAACCCCTATCAAACTAGAGATAGGGAGTCATTGGGAGTCTTTACGATTTATTGTAGTACAGATGAGGGAGGTACTATTTTTAGGTCTAGTAAGGTTAGACAAATGGAAGCCCACAATATGGTGGGAAGACAGTTTTAGGAAGTTACGAATTGCAGTTGGTCCTATGTCCCCTCCATATATAAATAATAGGGAAGTTGTAACAGCTATAGACAATTCTGAAGAACTACGTTATCCAGAAGAATATAAAGACCTGACAGGTGTGTTTAGTGAAAAGGAGTGTGAAACATTACCACCACACAGAACAACTGATTGCACCATTGATTTAATTCCTGGAGCAAAATTTCCAAAACTAAGAATGTATGCCATGACTCCAAAAGAGATGGAGGAAATGAGACAATATATAGATAAAAATTTGGCACGTGGATTTATTCAACCCGGGAAATCACATATAGCTGCCCCTGTTTTATTTTGTGAGAAAAAAGATGGTGGATTACGTCTTTGTGTTGATTTCCGCAGGCTCAACGCTATTTGTATAGACAATGTATATCCTTTACCACTAATCAACTATTTGTTAGCAACGTTAGCGACTGGCAGGTATTTTATGACATTGGACTACAAGAAACCTACTATCAAGTTCAAATATGAGAAGGGGATCAATGGAAAACTACTTTTAATTGCCCCTTTGGAAGTTTTCAGTTTAACATTATGCCATTCGGGTTGCAAGGGGCACCCACTGTCTTCATGCAACTTATAAATAAAGTATTACAGGAACATTTATATCGTGGCGTTCTAGTATATTTAGGTGATATTTTAATTTATACTAGAACAATGGAGGAACATGTGGCCTTAGTGAGGAAAGTTCTGAAAAAATTATTTGATGCCAAGTTATATGTGAAACTTTTGAAGTGCAAGTTTCACTGTACACCATTGGATTATTTGGGGTACAGAATATCCAATAAAGGAATAGAAACCGAGAAAACTATCCCCTAAACAAGTAAGATGGGCTTTGTATTTTAAACATTTTGATTTCCAGGTGCAATATGTTCCAGGAGGTAAAAACTTCATGGCAAATGCACTATCTAGACTACCTCAATACAATGTGTCTAGAGACGAAGCTATTCAGCCCATGATTTCTGTAGGACTGTCAACCGAACAAATTCAGATGTTGACTACAAAAGAGATAACCAAAAAGGAATTACAAGAGGCTACAAAAATGGATGTATGGATAAAAACAAATAATACTGCCTGTTTAGATAAAGATGGGTTGTATTGGAGAGGGGATAAAATGTATGTTCCATCAAATTGTAGGAAAAAGATATTATCCAAATGTCATGATGTAAGGCAGGCTGGACACTTTGGATTTTTAAAAACACTACATTTGGTTAGGTGGCAGTTTTGGTGGCCACATATGAGATCAGACATTGAACAGTACATTAAAGAATGCCACATTTGTGCTGCTATGAAACTTCAAATAGGAAAACCTTTAGGACTATTACAAACTGTATTGGATCCAAACCAGCCATGGCAAGATATAGTCCTGGACTTTATTGTGGAGTTGCCCAGTAGTAACAGATATACAGTAATCTGGACTATTATAGACTTGTTTTTAAAACAAGCTCACTTTATACCATGTAAAGGACAACAAAATTAGCCAACCTGTTTATAAAACATGTACATAGACTACATGGCACACCCAGGAGGATAATTTTGGATAGAGGTGTGCAATTCACAGTACAATTTTGGAGGGTGTTTGTATGCCTTTTAGGATGCTGTCAAGGTCTTAGCTCTGCATACCATCCCAGCAACAATGGTGCTTCTGAAAGAGCTAATGCGATGATTGAAAGGTATTTGAGATCATATACATCTTACCAACAGCAAGAATGGGCTGATTTATTTCCATTTGCTGAAGAAGCATATAATAATGCTTTACATGAAAGCACAGGATATAGCCATTCCAGGTAGTAAATGGGATATAATTTGTACCAATCCTTGATTCACAATGTGATGAACAACAACCCATAAATGTCCAAATGTGGCCGAAAAAAGTTCAGGATAGTTGGGATAAAGTAAAAGAGACTCTCAATAAAACAGCACTAGAATATAAATAACAAGCAGAAAAGAAAAGAAAAGAAAAGAAAAGAAAAGAGTATAAAGCATTCAAACCTGGTGACTATGTTTACCTATCAACTAAATATATAAAATTACACCTAAATAGTCACAGAAGGAGGTTTTTTTCCCCTTGACATTTTCTTAAAGGGGAAGGGTTGTTTTAACCTTTTTACACTGCTGTTGGGAGGAAGTACTCTGGAAATACTTCTTCTTGACTAGCTAGAAAGATTGACCTTCAAACGTGAGTTTACATACCCTTTCTGAATTTTGGTCTAAAACTGTTTTTTGGTGAAGTTTAACTCTGTGCTTGGTGATGTTTAATCCTGTGTTTATTGATGGGTTAATTTTCCCTATTCAGCTTTATTTGGAAGAAAAAAAGATTAATCTCTGTTCCTGAAAAGAAACTGGTTTGAGAAATCTGCTAGTTCCTGTGTCTATTTGTTCTGGTAATTGGTTTAACAAGCAATAGCTATTGTTGTGATTTAATTATTTGTATTGTGTTTGAATTTTTTCCTGCATCATGGTTTCTTTTTCTACCTGGGGAGGGAGTCTTCCTTCACTGCTTTAGTGGCATCTGGCACTGTCCTGTTGGGGTGTACTTCCAAGAGGCAGGATGCAAGCTTGGCACTGATTTTTTTTACTGACTTCTGGGGGGCATGTGACCTTTCCTTAAATCTGGATGGTTTCTTGTGAGGTGAGTGAGACCAGCTGGTGTCTTTAAGTGGTACAAATGGATCTAAAGATTGCTTTTCCCCATGTGCTCTTTCTGGAGAGTTTAAACGACCTCTCAGCTAAAGGGTTTCACTTTATGAGCAAAAGTTGGCTGCTGATAGTTATCATTGCATTTTAATTATTTTAATTTCTCAAGGTACTCTGGCACCCTGCCTGATTTGTAACTCTGGCTTGCAGGTATTTTTAATCTGAAGATTGGTATTTAGGACAGCTTTATGCAGGCAAAGAAGCTTTTTGTATTTTTGTACAGATAATCCTTGATTTACAGCAGTTCATTTAGTGACCATTCAAAGTTACAATGGCATTGAAAAAAATGACTTATGACCATTTTTCACACTTACGACAGTTGCAGCATCCCCACTGTCATGAGAGGCCAGGCGAGAAGAAGTGTCCCTTGATGTGAGTGATGTTGAATTGGCCATGCCCACCCAGTCACATGACCACCAAGCCACACCCACGCCCACAGAACCAGTTGTTAAAAAATTTGAATCCCACCCTCGGATCACTGTCTTAAAACAACTGCAGACAGCTGTATCGCTGATGATAAATTATGTGCACACCTTTCTTCTCTATCTTCTCAACACACCAATTTGAATTTTCCCTTAATTACTTTGATTTAGTAAACTGACCCAAATTCCTATTTTTATATCCATAATTCTTGTTTTGTAATATTCTTGGGCTGAGTGGTCCACAGGATGAAGGCTAATTTTATAGGCAGTCATGTTAACTAAAACAACTGAAAATCTGAAGTGATGATAATGCATTACTATGAAGCATAAATATACTTTGATGCCAGTCTCCAGTGTTTAAATACAAGGAATAATCGTTTTTTCAAAGTAATGGACTGTACACCAACATTACAAATTTGCAGAATTTTCTTTGTACATTTTCAGACTTTAAATATATAGCATATTGCCTCTTTACAAAAATATCATTTGGTTGCAAATAAAATATAAACTAAATACAATAAAGGAATTTTTCATTTGTATTTTTTTTATATCACAGGGGTATTATTTTTTTTGAAGATAGAGCCTACATTTTGGAGCCACTGGAAGGTGCTGTGAGTGAACATATAATCTATAGACTAAAACACCCAAACCTAATCCTGGGTACATGTGGCCATCATCTCAATCTTACAGGCCTCACTTTGCGGGATACTGCACAGTTTATTGCACAGACATTTACTAGCAGAGTAAGTGACAATTTAATTTAATTTTTTCATGTTTTAGTTGATTTAATTTAGTTTTCTCACATTTTTATAGTATATATTCAGACAAATGTGGTGTTATGGCTCAAAATTGAGGTGCCAGCTGATAAAAGTATATGTGTTTGTCTGTTTGTTTGTAGAACTCCCAGGGAGAAAAACAGCCTCCCACCAACAATGCAGTGCAAGTTACTGTATATAAAGAGGGAGCAAACCCCACACCAGGACTGATGATATTATGTAGTTGGGTAATGAGATGTTTGCTAACAGACAACCAAGCTCAGAGAGCACCAAGGTCTTCATATTTAGATTACCACACTCCTAATAATAGAAGATCAGATCCATAATTTACAAAAATAAAAGCTTACCTGTTGTGTATTTTGGAGTGATGTTCTTGAAAGTAACTACTTTTTGTAAGTGATTAATAATGATGAATGGACTGATGTCTTTTAGCCAAGCATAGTGTCTCTTCTAAAATACTTGCTAAAGATTCTAAATTCAGTATGTCAGATTGAGATGATTTGGAAATCAAAGAACAAGAAATTTTTAGAACAAGAAATCAAATTGGACTGCTCTATTTATTTGTAGGAATTGTAATAGGAATGATTTTTAACATGCACCACACTAAACACTATTTAATTTGATACAATAAAAGCTTTAAGTGATACATAATACATACTGTTGAAAGTTCCTTTAATTTTTTTAATTGCTAGAAAATGGATCATTCCTCTTTTTTGAGCAACAAATGCCCATAAATCTTCAGCTAAGAAATTGATTATGCTACAGTAAGCAGCAAATAAGTGAGGACCTCTACACAAATAAAGCATGCAAATAAAAAAGAACCAGGAAAAATAAATGTTTTTTAAAATGCAAAGAAAAAGAATCAGAATATATAATATTCCCCATTGTAACTATGTGCATATATCTTAAATTAATTTTATATTTATAATTTCACATATACATTTATGTTAATATATGTTTCACATTTTGGGAGTTGTTTAAGGCATGTACTTGTAAATGTATCACTTTTATTCATGAAAATATATCTGAATACAATAAGTGTATAAACAACTACACTGCTTTGTAAAGTAGGTGCTATTTGCATAGGTGGCGCAGTGGTTAGAATGCAGTACTGCAGGCTACTTCTGCTGACTGCCAGCTATCAGCAGTTCAGTAGTTCAATTCTCACTGACTCAAGGTTGACTCAGCCTTCCATCCTTCCAAGGTCAGTAAAATGAGCACCCAGATTTTGGGGTGCAATATGCTGACTCTGTAAACTGCTTAGAAAAGGCTGTAAAGCACTGTGAAGCAGTATATAAGCCTAAGTGCTGTTGCTATTGCTATAAATTGAGGTATAAGAGTGGTAGAATTCATGGAAATATCCCATGTTTAGAGTATGATATGGCTGGTGTGGTTGTTATAGCAGCTTTTAGAGTATAGAATGATCTATAGGTGATATGTTAATTTTGAAAAGTATCAAATTTTATTCAACACTGAAGTACAAATGAGTAATATATCCAGAATATGATATTTGAAATAACCTTGGTGCTTATTAAAGCTAAGGAAATTTTGATTTTCCTTTTACCTGGATGCCCAATCCGCCTTCAAAATGATTGGTTAATTTTTTTTATCAATAAATTATTTGTAATATTTAAGTTGCTTGGTAATACAGCACTGTGGTGGAAAGATATACGTGGAAATGTAGATCTTCTTAACACAATAACAGCTCTTATCTCATGCTTGTTTTGATAGCACAAAAGAGAAACTCTAAAATCCACCAAGTATGTGGAGCTCGTTATTGTGGCTGATAATCGTGAGGTAAGCAAAAATTAAAATTAAAAAAGATTGTGGGTATAAAAACATACACCAGGGGTGTCAAGCTCATGTCATCATGGTGGTGTCATGTGACGTATCACAACTTTTTTCCTTTTCACTAAGCCAGGCATGGATGTGGCCAGCATCCAGTTTGCAGGCCATGTGTTTAAACCCCTGACATACATGTATTTATAAATTAATGGAATAATATTAATCCTATTCTGAATTTTCTACGCAATATTAAAATAATAATCTGTCCCATTTGGACATTTAAATCTTTGCTGCATTGCCTAACTTTGAATCAGAGGGAATGGTAATTCTTGTGCAAATAAGAAAACCTTTATGGTATTGGTTTCTTTAGATCAGGGGTGTCAGACACAAGGCCCATGGGCCATATGCAGGCCTTGATGTGGTCGGATCTGGCCCTCAGGGCCGTCCTGGAAAATGTAAGGGGCCGTTCTGCGTCGCTTCGACCCGGTCTACCCAATGCAAAAAGGAAACATTGGGCCAGCATGGCTTCAGCCCAGTCTACCCAATGCGAAGAGGAAATATCAGGTCAGCATGGCTTCAGCCTGGTCTACCAATGCAAAGAGAACACATTGGGCCAGCATGGCTTCGGCCCAGTCTACCCAATGTGAAGAGGAAATATCAGGCCAGCATAGCTTCGGCCTGGTCTACCAATGCAAAGAGAACACATTGGGCCAGCATGGCTTCAGCCCAGTCTACCCAATGCAAAGAGGAAACATGCCAGCAGTTGGGGAAGTGGTGTCAAGCTGACCACGCCCACCCAGTCAGCCATGTCCACTGAGTAGACTACACACAGTGAGTGGTATCAAGCTGGCCATGCTCACCCAGTCAGCCATGCCCAGCTGGCCCCCCAAGGCCAACCACAGCCCTGATGTGGCCTCAATGAAATTGAGATTGACACACCTGCTTTAGATGTAGCTTACCAATTACAAGTTACATTCAAGGATGCATAAATTGTTAATGTTTTGCTAAAGAAATTCACAATAGATGGATGACACACTTCATAAAAATTAGTGGAAGCTGTGAAGTGTAATCAGATTTTTTTTTAAAAAAATTGAATTATATCCTCATTTGCATTTTTCTACATTTAAAAAGTACTGGTTAGTTAAATAGCAATATTTTCTCCTTGTCCATCCATGGCAAACAACTAAATATTTTTTCCCTTTTTGTACAGCATGAAGTGTCCCAATGAAACAATTGTGTGAGAAGCAGAATTAAAAGCAACATTTTCTTTAAATTTGAAAAACTATATTCTTTCACGCAATCGGTTCTTCTTTCAATTATATAAGAATTCTACTTTATAAGCAGTAGAAAGTTGCCTCTGGCCTTTTTTCCATGTAAAATCACACTGGTGTTATTGCTTTTCTGAAAGTTAGCTTTATAAAGTTAGCTTTATAGAGCAATAAATATAATTGTTGATAATTCAAATGATTAAAAATCCTTTCTAGTTTCAGAGACAAGGCAAGGATGTGGAAAAAGTGAAACTGAGACTGATAGAAATTGCAAACTACGTTGATAGAGTAAGTTTTTCATTGGTGCTATAATAATTTCCTTGCCATAGAGCAGTCTGCTTGACTAACCAGTTGAGTCTAATCTTACAGTCAGGTCATCCCAAAGGTGCTTTTTCAGGAGATACCTGGACTTTCTTATTTTTCTTTGAAGATGTTTTTGCTTCTCATCCAAATTAACCTATACTATATAATCTATTTCATGGCCATACTAGATTCAGACTACGCAGACTCATCCCCAACAGTCTGTGCCTGTGTTCAACAATGAAGGGACACAGGGCAGAAAACATCCTGCAGAAAGCTCAGCTCCACAACACAATCCTTTCAGCAGTTCCAAGAAGGCTCCCACACCCATTTGCACTACTCAGGTGATCCAGAGGGCACAGATAAACCTCCAAGTGGCCTCAATGACTGTCTAAAAGGATGCATCATGCAAATGACCAGCTGTCTGCAAGGAATATAAATCCTTCCATTCCCCATCATCCAGTTAGAGCTGAAGAAACTTCTTGGATGAGAAGCGAAATGTCTTCAAAGAAAAAAGAGAACGTCCAGTTGCCTCTATATTTGGGACAACCATGACCTGGACAATTCATAGATATTTACAGTCAGGTCATATTAATACACTTGTATATAGAAAATCTGTATTATATAAGAATACAAAAGCATGATAATTGCTGGACCAGATCATGACCTATCTGGTACTCTAAGAAGGAGATGCAGATTCTTCTACTATTTCTGCTGTTCTTTCCCTGCAAGTGTTATTTAGATGCATACTTCAGCCAGCTCAGAGGTAGTAGTAGTAGTAGTAGTAGTAGTAGTAGTAGTAATTTATGACACATTTGACATAATTTCAAGGTATTCCCTTGTATGTGTGCTATTTTAAAATGCTGTGAATCGATTGTTGTCTCTTATAATGTAGCAATCATCTGTGTAATTTGACACATATGCTGACACACAGCTCTTAATCAAATAGTACATTCTTGTATGCCATCAAATATTTTAGAAGGCATCATTTTTACTGACCGAGACAAGAAACTGTGTAGGAAGTTGTCCAATGAATTATTTAAAATGTCTTTATATAATTTATACATCAATAATTTGTCTCTTTTATTAACGTTAGGAGTTACGCAAATATACTTCCAGAATATTGATCTGGTTTTCTCATCAGTTCTACAGGCCATTAAATATTAGAATAGCCTTGGTTGGAATAGAAGTCTGGAATGATGTGGATAAGTGTACAGTAACTCAAGATCCTTTTACCACTCTTCACGAGTTTCTGGATTGGCGAAAGATGAAACTACTACCTCGTAAACCACATGATAATGCACAACTAGTCAGGTAAGCCTACCAAAACCAAAACTGGAACTTAAAATTTTAGATACATTATGTTGCTAGTGATATGACAAAAAGGAAATTGGTGAATAGAAAGCCAATACATAGGCTATATATTGATAGAATCCAATGCAGGATTCTAGAGGAATGACAATAATATAGAAAATCCTACATCCATATCACATCTCTATTAGTAAAATCCAAAATTATGTTCCTATATAACTGTTGTCCTTGTATTCATTATGTTTAACATAGTTTCTTGTCTTCCATTAGTGGAATCTATTTCCAAGGTACCACCATTGGCATGGCACCTATAATGAGCATGTGCACCAAAGAGCAATCTGGAGGTATTGTTATGGTAAGTACTACAGGTACCAAGATTGATCTTCTATATGGCTGGAAAGAAATAAGCAGGGACAAAATAAAATACTCCTGTTTTCAAAATCTCTGCCTAATTTTTTTTCCATTTTTTTGCAGCTATTTGAATTTACAAATGATTGAATAGATGCTTCCATTATAGCATTTTATTTGTACTTTTTACAAAAATGTTCTACCAAAACCAAAACAGCCACATAAATTGAAACTGTGCTATCTGTGTTTAATACGAAAGCCTTCCCAAGATATTTTTGAGACATGCTAAATTTATGTTGTGGTTCGCTAACAGCCAGTGTAGATGGCATCAAAATCAGATGGTGGGGAAGAACAGGGACCAGTCAGGGAGTTTTGAGAGGACTCAGATGAGGGTCCTGCATCTGATGCAGAGATGGGGCCAGGACCATTTGGGAGTGGGGTGCTGCCCTGGAGCCTTCGGAGTCTGGCAGCAGTGAGGCAGAAGATCCAGGGGAGCCTGTTCCCAATGTGTCCGTGCACAGAGCTGCTAGAAGGCAAGAGCAGTTGAAACAAAAGGGATGACTCAGGAGTAAGGCTGCGAGGTGATTGCCCCTCCCATAAGGCATAAAAGTCAGGCAAAGATGACAAAACCTTTGCAGGAAGCAAAGTCGTTCATTCGGTTCAGATTCATTCTTGAAGCTCTTTGTACTTCGGTTGTTGTTTTTTCTGGTTCATTTGATACTGTTATTGGCAGCACTTCACAGAAAAGAAAGGACTGTTTGAGATTAATTCTGGCTGGGAATTAAAAAATAATTCCCAGTGTTGCAATAAAATAAGTCTTGTTTTTAAATAAGTGTGTGCATGGTTATGGTCTAGGAAGGCTTGGTCAGAACAATTTGCTGCTGTCCAGAGAGATGTAACAGACAACTTTTTAAGATAATTGCTTATTTTTTCCAATTCCCAATAATAAGCTTTTGTTATACTGACAGGTGACAAAGTACAATATGCTATCATAACTTTGAAAAAGCTTTCATATTGACTGTATTTTTGGTAGAAAATATTTTAATGTTGTTTTTGTAGCCTTTCCAATGTATATGTATGAATGAAAATGATAGACTTCGCTTCTATTAAATACAGTGTAGTCATGGATTTCAAAGAATTATCCTTCAGATATCAGCTGTTCTTTACCTGAAGATTTTGATTTATGTTAAAAATAACAGTAGTGTCACAATATTTTTGTTTTCGGGTATAAATTAAAGATAAAATGCATGGTTTAAAGTATAAGTCCAGAAAGAATACCAAAGGAAGATTGAAGGATTCCACTAAGTGTAATTTAATAGATCTCCACAGGAACAGACAATGTTGAAATTGCTCAGTTAAGCCTCTAAATGTTGATGGGAAGTTGATTCTTCAGCAAACTCTTATTTCTGAGAATTCCCTGTTAAATCCTGAAGCAGCATCGAGGAAGTGCTTCATTTAAGCCTTTATTGAAGTAAAATATTCTCTTGAAGACTTGCCCTGCCCTGCCAGAAACGGATAACTTCCCTTCTAACTGAGTAAAGGCATCCTTTGTCTTCATCCCTTCTTATTAAGAATACCAACAGTGTGCCATTTAAATCAAGCATTTATAATGTTCCCCAGTGAGCATAAAGTAAATTTATTTAAATATAAAACAATGCAAATTACTTGCTGGCTGAAGAGAGGCAACAGTACTAATATTTCTGTACCAAGTTACTGGTAGCTTCTGTACCAAGATACTGATATATCTATTTCAAGTTTTCAGTAATTTCCTCTTTTTTGAGCAACAAATGCCCATAAATCTTCAGCTAAGAAATCGATTATGGCACAGTAAGCAGCAAATAAGTGAGGAGTTCTACACAAATAAAGCACACAAATAAAAAAAGAACCAGGAAAAATAAATGTTTTTCAAAACCCAAAGAAAAAGCATCATATCAGCATTAATTCCATGTCTTGTATGGTTAAAATTCTTTGTTTTCCCAAACTCAAACATATCACAATGTCTCTGAGGAGTATCTCCCACTTTCCCCATTTCCCTTTTATGCCATAAACAAACTCATTGCTTTAATTGGTTAGAACAAAAAAAAACCTCCCAGATTTTAAACTAACCCAGCAATTTCTCCCTCCAAAACATCTGCAATTGACAAGTAAGAACATTTGCAATCTGATTGTAACATGTTTAGAAACAATAGTGAAATCACAGCAATTAGTATTTGTATATTTTAACAGCTGATATTTTTTCAAGGAAGATTAACAGATGGACTCAGTAAGGAGATCTCAGTTTGAAAAATACTGTTAAATAATAAATCAAACTGTTTACTTTTACAGACATGTCATAACTGGTTGTATCCAATGAAGAAAGATAATTACAGTACACTATTTCAGAAGGCATAGTAGCAATATCAATCATCAGATTTTGGGATTGATGCAAGTGAAATAACTTTTAGTCACTTAAATTGATTTTAAATATTTGGGAAAGGTTTCTTGAAGATGAGAAAGTAGTAGGAATATTAAGAAAAAATGATCTTATAATTGTTCAGTTCATTACTTTAAAGGAAAATAAAACTGGGTGCAGCACATGTTTAGATTTTTTAAAGTGGATTTTGAAGTCTGTAAGTTAAATTGTTAGTAAAGCTAAAGGGAAAAGGACCTTAAGACTGATGGGAAAACACAATTACAAATAAGTCCAATGAGGTGGGGAAGGAAAACAACAGAAGAAATCAGACTATACAAAAAAAGTAAGTGAAAATCCGAAAATAAAAAGGACATTTATAAGAAATTCAGGGGGGAAAAAATTATGAAGCAACAGAATGAACTGAAATTAACATGCTAAGAAAGGGCTTCTTTTCACATAGTCAACTAAAAAGGGAAGAGAGTGAAAGTTTATAGATAATAAAGAAAAAAGAAAAACTATTCATCTTCTTCAACTCTCTCCAACAGTAGATTATGTGCTTCATCAAACAATTGTGAAGAGCAGGATTAATAAAAATGATCAGAGAATAACTATTTGCTTAGTAATATAACTGTTTACTTAGAGTTTAATTTCCAATATCAAATGAACTGCATCTTAATATAATGAAAAAATTATCTTCAGACAGTGAAGAAATTAACTGGTGCTACCATATTGTTATCGCTCAAATTCATTTATTAGTCTGGTAGACTGCCAGCAGACCAGAAGAGAGGAAAAGTTGCCCTTATCTTTAGAAAGGAGAAAAAAGTAAATCTAAAACTGCACCTTGATAATTATACCCAAGATTGATTGATTGACTAATTGATTGTAATCTTTTGGGATTGAAAGAGAAACATGGTTGTACAGATAATCCTCAACATACAACAGTTTCTTTAGTGACCAAAGTTACAATAGCATTGAAAAAAGTGACTTATGACCGTTTTTCACACAACTGTTGCAGCATCCCCAAGATCAAGTGATTAAAATTAAGGTGCTTGGTGATTGGTTCAGATGTATGATACTTGCCGTGTCCTGGGGTCATGTGATCACCTTTTGCAACCTTCTGACAAGCAAAGCTGTTGGGAAAGCCAGATTCACTTAATGATCATGTTTGCTAATTAAACAACTGCAGTGATTCACTTTAACAATGGTGGCAAGAAAGGTCATAAAATGGGCAAAATTCACTTAACAAATGTCTCACTTAGCAACAGATTTTTTTTTTTGTGGTCAAAAGTCAACAACTACCTATACAGTTCATTTGTAGAAGTAATTCTGAAATCCCAGTTCAGAAGCACAAATGGAGGCATTGACAGTCCATTGCTGTAGTAATTGTAGATGTGATTCTGTGAGGCCACTCATGGTTTTCTATCAGGTTTTGGTGACTTTCTTCAAAGCTGGCAAAGTCTCATAGCAATAGCCCAGGGCCCACAGTGGGTTCTGTCAGCAGCTGCCTTAATTCCTTTGGCTGTGTGTCACAGTGGTGTAGGGTTTCTTTCATAGTATCTTTGTAGTGCTTGTGGATCTAGTTTGTCATTATTATATTGTTTGTGATATTTCATTGTATATCATTTAGGTGACTATGGTGTAGACTCCAGAGAGTCAGTTGAGGCTGGTGGTATACAATTTAAATAAATAAATATCTATCAGAGGGTAAACTTATATTCACATTCAAAATTATGCTTAACAAATTGATAAAGAACTTTTCCCTTGGTAACAGCTACAGAAATGCCTATAATACACTTCTAAAATAAGCTACAATTCCTAAACACATTCTGAAATACACATCATTCATGTGAGTCTAATTAACACTTCAGGCTGATTACAGGGTAATGCATGCATATTTTGGGAATTGCTAGTTTTCCTCCCCACGTTCTTTCTTCTTGGCATCATCACAATTTTATCTTGTCTTTCTTTTTCTCTCCATGCCACTTTAATGTATTTATGATTCAGTGCTGATGTTTTAATATTGAAATGTTCTCGGAAAGAAATGGGTTTTGGAAAAAGCACCCATTTTAATAGAAATGAGTCATCCAGAAAAAAATATGAGAGGATAGTGTATTAAAGGAAGATTTAGTATTCATCATTAGTCTGTTGTAATTACTTTTATAGTATTTCTTATTGCATTTGTAAATAACACACATAAATACCATTCAGGCTATTGTTTGGTTATTTTTAAATGAAACTTCGATGCTTTTCTAGGCCTTGTGATCTCTCATATACATGAGATGATGAATGAACGAATGAATGAATGAATGTTTATGAATAATCCAGTATCAAATATCAAGAGAGAACGTTAGAGAGAAAAAGACAAACAGAGAGGAAAGACTGCTCATAAATTATAATTTTAGGCTAAATACATGAACATATCACATTGCCAATCTATTTAAATATTTTAAATTAACAGGTCAAACTCTTAGGTCATGGCAGGCAAAGCAGAAAAAAATATTTTTCAAATACAAATAATAAATCAATCAGGGCTACCTGGTCTATTCACTCCAAAGGAAGCAATGGGAGCAAAACTGGTATGCTAGAATGCCATTAACCCTCTGGATTGCACCTAACCGTAGGAGAATATTGTCATATTGGTTACAGAAGTGCTGGAAAGTTATGCTGCATTGTGAAAATCAGTGGCTTTATTTAAGTTTTTCTCTGGATACAGAGACAAAAACTGGCTTGTTAAAGACACAAGTTGCATAAAGAGTTAATTTAGCGACACCTGCATATTTTTCAAATAGATATTGCAGGGCTAATACATAATCCTTGGTTCTAACTACTGTAAAGCCAGATTATTCTTCCTGGTCTGTCCATCCACTTTGATAAATTCATAAGAAGATAGTTATTACTTAAGTAGACTAAATCTTCTGTAATTAACTGAATGAGAACATCTATTTTTATGGACTGGGATTCCTATGGCCAAACTCCAGTTTCTGGTATATGGAATGTTTGATTAATACAAAGTAAAAAAAATCAGTTAACATAAGTGCATCCCACAGTAGATTTTATTAATTCTTGCCGTATAAGATCAAAGTTTATTATCATTATTATTGCACATTCCAACATGATGCATAACAGTCAATTAATTTAATTAAATCATCAGAATATAACAGACAACCAATACAAATCTTTACGATAAAATTTAGTGGCTAATCAGTTGGTAGTTGTAAATCTTCTCCTGTGATAGATAATCAACCCTTAATTTCCCATGGCACAGTTGTCAGGAGCTTCCAAGTGATGCAGTCCCAAATGACATTTAGAAAGTGATAACAAAGTCTTCAGAGAAGAAAAGAAGAGAGGGATCTATTCTCTTCAGAGAGTCAACACTTCTCCGACTCTGCTTTTTAAACACAGACGCCTCAAAACAAACCAGATTGTTGCCTCTTGACCAGCCTCAAAACAAACCAGATTATTGCCTCTTAACCATTCCTTCTAGCAAAAGCATCTCAATAAAGATTGAGTCAATCTTTGTTTGGTTGTCTTTTTTTCTTATCTAGGCTCTGCAGCAACTTTTCAGAATTCTCACTTTTTAGGAGCATCCCAGAGGTGGTATTCAGCAGGTTCTGACCAGTTCTGGAGAACCGGTAGCAGATATTTTGAGTAGTTCGGAAAACCAGCAAATCCCACTTCTGACTGGAGATTTTACAGTATCCTTCCCTGACATGCCCACCAAGCCACACCCACAGAACCGGTAGTTAAAAAAAATTGAATCCCACCACTGGAGCATCCACTTGAAGAAATAGTTCCTAATTTATACAGTTATCGTTAGAATCTGGGTCAGTCACCAGGACCAGAGGTTTAGTTTTCTGAGCTTTCAGAGTCATGCTGCAGCCCATCCTCAGGAAACTTCTCTCTTACCAAACACATTTTGGCGTGAGAAAAGTTTTTTGAAGATGGGCTCTAGCATGAGTTTAAAAGCTCGGAAGCCAAAAGCCCAGTAACCAACCCAGATTGGATCCTGCAACATTATCCTAAGATATGTATATTTTCCTTCATTCGTGGTTATTGTTAGGCCTGGCTTCTGAAGGCAGAGTGGCAGCGTGGCATAATTCAGCTGCACCAGTAATTGACATTAATGTTGTTTAAATCTCTCCAGGCTATATGGGATTTCTGATCGTTCATACCTTGATGGTATGCCAAAAGAGTTAATCACCCCGGTTTCTAAGGTGTCATTTAAAGAATTTTCATTAGACAGAGTAGCTGCTTAAACTTGGTTGTCAAGGTCACAGATAGTACAGGAGCACTGGGGACATTATCAATTGGCACTATACCCATGTAGTTAATATCAATGTCATTTGCAACAGCTGTCTCATTTGAAATAACCAACAGGTTTATTTTCTCATTATGAAAACAATCATGGTGGAATAATTATAAAAAGTTACTAATAAGGTTGCAAAAATAATCAGTCAATAAACTACTATTACAAAAAGGTATTCATTTTATACAATTTGGACAGCAGGACAGTTAATATGAGAAGATTCCTCTTTCTGCCAGGGTGAGATTCTTTTTCCTCTCATGCTTGGCAACCATTGGATTGCTTTCAAACCAGTCTGATGATATTAGCAGCAAAGGAGTGGATTCAGTAATGAACACATGCTTTCCAAGAGAACCAGTGACCTCTATTAACTGTATTAGAGAGAATCTGTAATGTGATCTGGTTAGATTGAGCCCAACTATTTTGTTTTGGAGTTGCTTTTATTTTTGTGAATATTTTTATTCAGTCTTATCTTGGGAATCAGTTAATACATAGTTATGCAGTATGTCATTTTGCTGAAGGCTTCAGTAATCTTGAACTTTTACAAAATCTGTCAGCCTATCTGAATGTTTTTTCACAAACATTTTGAAGTACCAGTAGTCCTTGACTTGATTGTTTAACGAACATTCAAAGTTTTGACGGACTTTTAAAAAGCTACTTAAGAACCATCCTCGATGTTACAACAGTGACACTGCCCACACCCACAGTCACATGATTGCATTTTGGGCATTTGGTGGGCAGCCTGCATTTACAGGCAATTGCAGAGACCAGAATTATAGGACTGCGATTTGCAATGTTTTTTGCTGGTTTCAGCACTTTTTGCCCATTTCCAGCAAAAAAACCCCCATTTTTTTATGGTCTCCAGTAAAAAAGCAGCCATTCAGAAGAACAGATTCGCTAAATGACCACATGGTTTGCTTAATAACCAGGTGATTCATTTTATGACACCACTGAATTCACTTTACAAACATCATAAAACCAGTCATAAAATCAAGTCCGCTGATGTCTCTGCAATAACTTCTGACCAATATTCTGGACTCCATTTGGTTGTAAGTCTTTTAATGTCTACATCCAGAAATAACCATGACATTTATAACATGATCATATTACAACTACATCTTCCTTCAGAAATAATTTCTCTTGTTCATTACAAAGGGCGGATAAAGGGTCCCCAAGAGATGATTAGGGGGCATTTAACTGTATCCAGCAAGGCAAAGTAGAGAAGCAGAAGACAATGTATTTTTCTGTGATCATTTCTCCAGGAAAGAAGATAGGAGGTGGATTATACATTGCTTCTACAATTCAGGCACTAATTCCCATTCCAGAAACATTGTATCTGTTGGAAAAGAATTTAATTAGTCTTCCTTGTTTGCTGTTTGCCTCTTATTAGTTGTTTTTTAAAGGAAATATTGGTGTGTTTTTTTATTTCTTTGTTGGGTTTGCAGAAATCAAAGTGCTTGGGGTGTTTGCATAATACTGTCCTTTCCATTCTCAGTATTGTCAGGATGTGCATATGTGCACCTCAAATAAATAAAACCAAACACTACAGATCAGATTGGAACAAAATGTATGGCCCCAAATGGTAAAGCAATACAACAATAAAAACAAAAGAACAAAAGAAAAGGGGAATATAATGAAATATCCCAGCAGCTGCACAATGATTGTTATTTTTCACCCACCAGCTGTATGGATGGTGCAAATCTGCAAGCTATTGTAGAGGTGAAGTCTAGTGAATTAAAAGCTCAAGAGCCTGCACAGAGCTGCACCAGGCTAAGTTTGGCACATTGTGGTCATCCTTGGGGAGTCAGGGGCCATCAGGTGGCTTTAGAAAACCAGTCCAGGATGGAGACACAACAGTTAAAAACTCCCTTGCCAATAGCTTCACGTATTTGCATTTGCTGTTAGCTTGGTAGTATTAATAAACTTAGGAAGGAAGAATGATGGAATACTTTGGCTGCAGTTCACCAACTAATTAAATCAGAGTACTTGGTGCCAAGCCAGTAGATTTTGTCCTTTAAAACAACTTGGGGGAACTGGCCAGTAGCATTTAGCACAAAGCCTGTTCATGGTGGTGAGAGCACAGTGTCATAACACATACTCTAGTGACAGCATGGCAACCATGCTGTTCGATCAATATATATACAATAATGATGTAAGGAGAATCCAATTGTAAGGTATTTTGTGAAGTGAACTCCCTGCCCCATTTTTTTATTGGCTATCGTCAAGTAAAATACAGTATATTGCCTACAAAGAGCTTTATTCACAGGTGAAATGAAAAGAAGGTAGAGTTGCAAAATAGGAAGGAAGGACAGCAGCATAACTTACAGTTGGCTGAAAGGAGAGCTTTAGGACAATGCAACTCTAGGTAAAGGTTCCCTTCACACATATGTGCTAGTCGTTTCTGGCTCTAGGGGATGGTGCTCATCTCCTTTTCAAAGCCGAAGAGCCATTGCTGTCCGAAGACATTTCCACGGTCATGTGGCTGGCATGACTAAATGCTGAAGGCACACATATCACTGTTATTTTCCCACCAAAGTGGTGCCTATTTTTCTACTTGCATTTTTACATGCTTTTGAACTGCTAGGTTGGCAGAAGCTGGGACAAGTAATGGGAGCTCACTCGTTACACTGTGCTAGGGATTCGAACCGCCGTACTGCCGACCTTTCTGATCGACAAGCTCAGCGTCTTAGCCACTGAGCCAATACTAGAGATAAACTTAAATACACTCATATAAAAGATAGTGTCTGTCAAGGAATATAATTCAATCTAACCCTCTGAATTCAACCTAATCATTGATACATACGCTGGAACACTTTGTCTTGAATCCTGTAATACAGGACCTCTTCCAATTGTTCCAAGTGTTTTATTTTTTTTCTTTGAGCTGGTCTTTTTGTCCCTGCCTCCCTACTCTGAGATTTAAGGCAAAACAGAGTAGCAATCGGGTGTGCTGGGAGGATGGGGCAATCATCTCCCTCCTATATAATTCAGCAAATGTAAACAAAAAAGGGGGGGGAAGCAGGACTTTGATTGGCTTCTTAATGTTTTGGCTTCCTATGCAGATAACCCTGATAACAATCCAGTTCTAAGGCAACTGATTACAAAACCAGATAGTGGAAATGGCTCTACTGTCCAATTGTTCAATTTGATTCTCAAAACCTGATTTGATTGTAAACTTTTAAGGTCCATGCTTCATTGAAACCATCCTAATTTGGGGCTCAGTGGTTGGAATCATGGATGATTTCAGGTTGATGACTATGAAACATTTTGTAAAATCAATTAACAAGGGAAAACAATTGAAAAATGGAAGGAAGAGGGTGGGGGTGAAACAGACCAGAAAACATGAGCATTCTTCCTGCTTCCTGTAATTTTCTCATCAACATGGAAGTTTTCAATTGTTTGTTTAGAATGTCTTTGTGTAATAATTTTGCTGCATTTTGGTACTTCCTGCTTTGCAGAATTTGGTCTAGATAATTATTAAACCTTTATTCAGAAGGCATCAAATAGTTCTGATTTCCTACTTGATGATAATGATGCTGTCTTCAAGCTATATCATTCATTGCTTTGCTCCAGATGTGATACTATCTTTGCTTTTATTTATTTCTGTGATTATTTAAAAGTATGAGCATTCTTACATTAAAGAAAAATCCAGAAGTATGATTTGGGGCTTGGTTTGCTTCTTTAAAATGTTTACTATTTTTGTACATATCAAAAACAAATGGAAAAACTACATAACAATATATCTTCAATCTTTTTTTCTAGTTGAAGTAGAGACACTTTACAACACTCTTTTCCACCATAAAACCCTTTTTAGTTGAAGTTGCGACACTATAACATTATTTTTCACTATATTTCTTAATATAAGGAATAATAATATTAACAATTGTTCATTAAATAAATCAGAAATTCAGAGGTTTTAATTCTACACAGATCTGTCCAAGTTCAGGGTGTACGATTTTTCTATCTTGGGAGAATTTGACCCATTCTTCCCAGAATGTGATTATTCCCAAGTATTTTATAATTTCCCATTCCTCACATAAACAAGTTTATGATTCAGATTATAATTATAATTCAGCCCTCCAGATATTGAGGGGCTCTGGAGCCATATCTAAGTTACATCTGAAAAAGTCTTTCTCATGATGCTGTTGTTGCAATCCTTCAACTTCTGGCACTCATAGGATATATTAAGGGAAAATAAAACATTTACTAGCCTGAAACTGGCATATTCATTTCTTTTTCATCCTGACAAGTGTCGAACAGAGTTCATGATCCAGTGGTTTCTCTGCCATGTTTTTTTTTTTTTCCTACTGGCTGCAGAGGATAATAATGTGGTTTGCAGCATACAAGTATTTGAGTGCTTTAAAATAGAAATTGGTTTCAGTTGTTTTACAGCTGTCTATAGAGCAAAGAAAGTAATTATATTGAAAATAGATATTAGAGTTTACTAATTTAGCATAAACTAGTAGCCTCTGTGATGCTGGAATTTCTTCTTTCCCTCTTTATAACCATGGTGGCGCAGTGGTTAGAATGCAGTACTGCTTCTTCTCCCTGCTGGCTGGCTGGCTGCAATTTGGCAGTTCAAATCTCACCAGGCTCAAGGTTCATTTAGCCTTCCATCCTTCTGAAGTCAGTAAAATGAGGACCCAGATTGTTCGGGACAATATGCTAACTCTGCAAACTGCTTAGAGAGAGCTGTAAAGTACTATGAAGTGGTGTATAAGTCTCAATGCTACTGCTATAAATTGAGGTAGAATTCATGGAGATGTCCCTTGTTTAGAGTATGATATGGCTGATGTGATTGTTTTTGGGCTGATGACTGGCCCTCAAGACCCATGACAAATCCTATTCAATACAATACAATGAATGGGAAAAAAAGCAGTACCCTTTCCTCCCTCCCCCCACAAAAAACCCCACAACTGAAGATAATATTTGGCGACTTCATTCTCTAAAAAAAACCTTCAAAACCAAATTGGCACAACTGAATGTATTAAAATTATTATCATAAAGTTTTGGATGAAATACATCGAAGTAATTGTATTCATTCAAATGATCAAAAAATAATGTTTTTCTGAATTGAAAGGATGTTTTATTTCATCTGTCTTTCATATGACAGTTTATTCATAATATTATCAGAAAATTATGAAATATGAACCACTAATATATTGGAAATGTCTTTTCTTTAGATTTTAGACAGTTCTGAACATCTTTTCTCAGTGCTCAAAAGAGTGCTTGAGAGGTTATGATGAGGACTTCTTTTTGAAGAGTACAGTTTGAAGAACCATTTGAAGAATAGACATTTAGAAAAAGATATGGATAATAATTACTGACTTATAGCCAAGCGTTCATTTATGAAATATGTCTAATCCATTGAGGGGGGGGAAGGGGTATAAGAAGATCAGTTTTGCAGTGAATTAGGTGGATGTCATAGAGAATATTGTGGAAAGGTTGTCATGTAAATGTTTGAGTCAAGATGTCAATCACTGAAATGAGTTCCTGCAGGGATATAATTGTAAAAGAAAAGAACTTAATGCTACCTTTACCCTTGCTGAGTACAAAATGCTTACCCAGAAAATTGAAAGTTCATTTATATTACTCTACTGGTAGCGAAAGGAAAATATGCTTTCTACCAAGATTTTGGAAAACATGTACTTATGCCAAGTTTTTGCATGATTTCTTGCATCATAATATTGGATGAATAATTACTTAGGTTTGGTATACTTGTGGATTTGCATTACTTTATTCCTTCGCCATTCATGAAAGGCATATCATTATATACAGTTAAAGCATTACATTAAGGCAGTGTGAAAGCTCTGTCTGTGTTTGAATGGACCATCAGTCAAGTCTCTGATTCATGTTTCAATCAGTGCTACACATTCATGTGTGAACCAGACCATGAATAGGAAGTCACATCTACAACACAGAGTCCCTTTCTGTTCATAAGAGCTGAATCTGAGATCACCAATGCAGCCCTTTGTTGCAATGATGTAGTTGGGCTTCTATAGAAATGTGAAGGCTTCAAACACTAATCAGAATACCTACTGTTCCTGTAGAAATACAAAATTAATTTTGGACTGTTTTCTTTGAAGCTATTGAATAGACAGCTACCCAATGGGTGAATGTTTCATCTCATTCCATTTCTCAGCACCTAGGACTTTTACCTTCTCTCTGGAAGACTTTACCTTGGTTTTCTCTTGCACACAGTAGCTATTTCTGGTTGCTTTACATTAGTTTACGTGAAATAGACTGTGCATGGGTATAACAGGCCAACTTGGGGTATCTTTCAAGCTGGAGATAGACTTAGTTTATGCACACAAACAACTGAATGTTGTACCACTTGAAATGCAACTATTTTAAACATCCCCTTCATACTGCAAATTATTTCAAATAATATTACATACAACTAATGTAATTCATGCTTTTTAGAGTATATTTTTCTATAAACAACATTTTCTTCAATAATTTTATTATGTTTTTTTCTGTAGACAACATTTATGAAATTGCATTGATAACTGCTGATATAAAAATAGCTTTCTATTACTGCCTCAAATTATTGCCTTTCAAAGAATATTACAAGGCTGCTTGCATGTATAACTCCTAATTAGTTAAGGCAAATATGAATTTGGAAAACAGCAAGCATCTGAGTATAGTAGTAATAGGTATCTGGTAATACCACTCTCTGATAATAATAATAATTTTTAAGAAATCAGTGTGTGTTCCAGGATTTGATTGTTTATTACAATGGGATTTGTGTTCTCAATTTCTGTGCTTTCTTTGTAGGATCATGCAGATAATCCATTGGGGGCAGCAGTAACTCTGGCTCATGAACTGGGCCACAATTTTGGTATGAACCATGATACACTGGAAAGAGGTTGCAACTGCAAAACAACTGCAGACAAAGGGGGCTGCATTATGAACCCTTCAACTGCGTAAGTGCAAATTGTATTTGTCTGTTTCTGTAGCTTTCCTTTTTAGGTGAGATGTATGCCTCTGCAAATTTTGTAAGAGGAATAAATCCCGTTTATAACAACTGGACATTAGTGCAGAGACCCTACATAATTTTTTAGAATAAAAATATTCTAAATTTTCAATTCTTGAAGAAAAGAAATATATATTGGTACTCTTCACACCTCCCAGAATCAATTAATGATGAATACCAAGGTATCATAGTCTGGTAGATCAATGGTAGTTTGGTAGATCAAAGGATGTAAGGAGTGTAGAGTACCTGCCCCTCAGTAAAGCTTTTGACAGATCTCTCATGATGTTCTCCATATTAAAATTGTAAAGAAGGGTACAGGTGATTGCAGAATGACTGCACTCAAAGTCTGCTAATTAATTTCAGCTTGAGAGAAGTACTGAGTGGAGCATCCCAGGACTCAGCCCTTTGCCCAGTGCTGTTGAGCAGCAGGGTTTGGATTGGGGGTTAAGGAGATGTATACCAAATTTACAGATGATACAAAACTGGGAAGGAGTGGCTAATACTTGAGAAGTGGTAGATTCCAAAAGATCTAGAGAGGTTTGAGCAGTGGGCTGAAATAAATAGGATGGATTTAATGAAGTCAAACAGGAAGTTCTGCATCTGGGTAAAAAAAAATAAAAGCCACAATTATATGGTGAGGAGAACTAGCTTAGCAACAGTAGATAGGAAAAGGACCTGGGAGTTCTTGTAGAATACCAATTAAACATGATCCAGTGATGTAGCTATTAAAAATTCAAATGCCATATTGGAGTACATTACTAGGAACACACAATTTAAGTCATCAGAACTGATCCAATTCTATCCCAGTCACAGCCCAATAGTATTCTATTGCTGGTTCAAATAGTTTTGTCCTCATCCTGAATGCAGTGCTTTTTTCTTTCACAGAATTTGTGGCTTATGTTGTTTGTTTGTTTCATTTTTTTCTATTGCATGCATTTATTGTTTGAAGCTGAAGGCCTGCAAAATCAAAATAAACTTCCCTGAGAGTAAAAAACATGTTTTAACTAATTAAATTAGTGTGCTCAATTTAAGGGAGTAGATTACTTTTATTTTTTGCTTTTAAGATAGTTCTGATCTTCTTTTTCATTATTTTTAAATGTGTGCATGCACATAAGCGTAAGCATTGCCCTTTAGTTAAAGATACTGCTGTCAATGTGGTTTTATTTATGAATATACATGGAATTTATTTTCTGCTCTGCTGCCTATTGTTTAAACAAAATCAGGTGGCGATGGTAATACAAGTGCTTGCTAATGATAGCCTAGTTTACCAATCATATCCAGATGTCAATTCTATTATAATTTCCTTTCTTTTTTTCACTTCTGGTTTGAAATAAATATTCTTTTTCCCCCCTCTTGTATTTCAAGTTATCTTCAGGAAGCTGAAAATGCTTAATTCTGAATCAGCCAGGACCAAGAATTTGTACTGCCATACTGAATATTTTAGCGGGGTTACTGGTTTGAATGTTATATCAGAATTTTTAAAGGAAATTTGGCTGATTTTATAAATGGACATTTTCATTAGCCTGGAATTAGCCCAGAAAAATCACCAGTTCATTTACCAGCCCTTCTAAACAAACAGATTTTTGCTAGATACCTGGGTTCTGATAGAAAAGATAACCTTAGATCTTTGAACAACTTTTATAGAGTTATTCTTATTTGTCACAAGCAACTGCTACAATTTGTTTTTATATTATGTAGGAGAAATGATGATTAAGGTTGGGAGATAAGATCTCCAAAATAATAACAATAATGAGATATATTTTCTTATGTAGTCCTCACTCATAATGAGGACCTCAAAGGAGTACCAGTGTTACTTCTTTTTTCCCCTCTCTCCAGAGACTTAAGACTTGTAGAAACTAAGTTTCACCAATACACATTTGCACATCTATCACACCTACCAGTATTTTTCTCATTTTGGATGCTGTTGCCTTATCCAATTCACACGGAGTCTCTTTATTATTTTGAGAACACTCTTTTATCATGAAAACTTTAGTTCCTGTATCTTGTTGAGATTTCTTCCATTTTTATTCTTCACATGAAATCTTCCTGAAGAAACCCTTCTGCCTTTCTGATGTCTTACTATACATACAAAGCTACAAGTTACCACTGCTCCATAGCAATATATTGGTTGGCATTTTATGCTAGTAGTAATAATATTAACATGCAAATACTGATACAAGGTCAGTATATTCTACCATTTGCATACATTTTTATATTATTAGTGTATCCAGATTGCATGATTGTAACAGGCATAATTAAGTTTCTTTATTTTGAACCTTCTTCTCATGAGACCTTTATAATTTCTGGAACATTACACTTTCACCATACCATCATATAAGTGCTTGCAAAAAGCTTAAACAAAGTATTAGGAAACCTTATTCAATAGAGAAACTTTGAAGTTGAACATGTCACTGTTAAGATTTCTCTGTTTGGTTCTCTATTAAATGATTTGTGGCTAGGGGGGAGGGAGCATGTCATGACACTTGTGTTATTTTATTTCAATAATGAATTTGAAAATGGGCCATTTGTAACCTTTGCCCGACACTAATTAGTTTACTGGCTTAGGAGAGACCATGCCTCCCAGTAGAACATAATTAAATTGCTTCAGCTCAACAATTTTGATCCAGTTTCTTGAAATTATTGAAAGAAGAGACAGCAAACGGGAAATAAATAAGTGTAGACCAGCAGTCCCCAACCTTTATGGTTTGGCGGCCTGGCTGGGCAAGGGGAGCGGGAAACTGGCCTGTGCAAGCAGTGGACCAGTGCCTGTGCACTGGCCCACAACTCACATGAGTTGAGCTGTGTGCATGTGTGCATAAGACAGCCACTTGAGTAGCCTACAGCCATGGCCCAGCACTTGGTCACAGCCCTGGGGTTGTGGACCCTTGGTGTAGATTACAAATTTACATGAGATTCAGCAAATAGCCTCATGGAAACAACTCAGATGCTTGCTTAAACTCCTGCTGCACTTGACTAGATGTTTTGGGGGATTAAGGAGTATACGCAGGGGCAGAATAAATGCTGAGAAACTGACTAACACTCATTGCTTTGTCCAGTAATTATGTCATCTCACCCTGTCCAGAAAAAAAATAAAGATGAGCTGAAATAATAGGAAGCATTCTAGTAGGCTATTTAGGATGAAAGACACCAACAGGTTAAATTTGCTTTCTGATACACAAGTATGTTATGATTGGCCACAGCATTGTTCTGTAACTCCCACCACTGACACAAGTCTTGGTCAAGCCAAAGTTTGAATACAAATAAAGAGATCAGATAAGCGTTTTGGGAATCATGTAAGTTAGCCTTTATAAGAATTGTATTCACAATAAAACTTTTCTTGGAAAATAATTACTTTTGGTTTTAGGCGGCTGTCAAAGAACCTGACACCTTCCTTATTAGGGCTGTGCAGCCAGTGGTGGTATGCTACTGGTTTGGACCGGTTCAGCCGAACTAGTAGTAAAAAAAAGCTGACAATCAGCTGAGAGGAAGAAAAAAAATCCTTCTCAGCTGAGAGGTAAACAAAGAGAAAAGTGCAAGATCGGCCCTCCGACCCACCCCTGCGCTTTTCTCTTTTTTATCCTCTCAGCTGATTAGCCCTGCAGGTCTCCACTGGTATGGGGAAAGCTGCACGCCGGCATTAGGCAAAGCACGCCTGCCAAGCCATGCCTGCCAAGCCATGCCCACTAAGCCACACCCACCAAACTGGTGGTAAAACAATTTGAATCCCACCACTGTGTGCAGCACTTCAGATTTGATTCCAGAAAGATACTTTAGAGAAGGGCTCTCCAACCTTGGCAACTTAAAGACTTGTGGACTTCAGGTTCGCTGGCTGAGGAATTCTGGGAGTTGAAGTCCACAAGTCTTAAAGTTGCCAAGGTTGGAGACCCCTATTATATGCCATACAGAGTCATGTGGGCAAGATGGATGATGATAATAAAAGATTATCTGTAGCTCAGGGTTGGACTGTAGAGTTCTTGGTCCTTTCTGAGCATGGTTATTGAGTTGGAGACGTTTCATTATTCAACTAGGTAACATCATCAGTGCAAAGGTTCATATGTTTCTTTTTTCTATGAGAAGGGTTATTTTTTATCTTGGGATGTTTTGGATTATATGTCATGGATATCTGTAAATTTAATCCTTCTATGCCAGGGGTCTCCAACCTTGGCAACTTTAAGACTTGTGGACTTCAACTCCCAGAATTCCTCAGCCAATGCTGGGAGTTGAAGTCCACAAGTCTTAAAGTTGCCAAGGTTGGAGACCCCTGCTTTAGAGCATTTGTAGAGGTAAGCAAAACTTTGTGCTTGCCTCTCTGCCACACTTGCAGAATCTAGACCAGTTCAGACTAGACTAGACCAGTTCAGTTTATATGTGCATATTGCTATTCTAAATATATATTTTTAGTCCCTTGCTTTGTTTGTTCCCTAATTTCTTCCAGCAGTCTTTTTATAGACTTGTGTCTATGATCCTACAATGTCTCCATTTTCTTTCTTCAATGGCCTTTTTAAGGCTTCTTTATTCCCATGCCATCCTTTGGACTTGAGGTTTTCATCTTTTTATTCATCCTAAATGCCTCTTTTCAAAGCCTCCTTGAATATGGTTCATGTCTCACAGTTACAAAGAAGAATTCACCAGATGTTCTAATTAGTCATTCTTACTCTTAATTTTAAGTCAATTTTCCTTGAGGTCAGATTATTCTTCGTGCTTAGAAAGGTTTTCCTTTCTAAGGATATTCCTGGCAATTTCTATGTTCTTCTTTATTTCATCAGCTGTCTTTCTATCTTCTGGGAACAACTGTCCAAGATAGGTACACTTCTTGAGTTATTTAAACATGCCATTATAGACCATTGATTTAAATTTTGGAGATTTTTTTCCCTTTAAAAAAATATTTATTGATGACCCAAAGTTTTCTCTTGCTATATTCTCAATTAGAAACTCCTGGTTCTTTTTTTTTCTACCAGGAGCACAATTTCATCTGCATATCTTGTCTATTTTCACTTCCTCATATTCAAACCTGGTCCAGTGCTTAGTTCATCCAATATTTTTCAGTGTAGACATTGAAAAGGAGGGAGGAAAAGACACAATCATGATTTAATACTTCTTTGAAAAGTCTCTTTCAAGCTTTAAAGAAGTTTGCTCCTAGTGTAGAATCATTATAATACTAATGTCTTTGCCATCCTTTCCTATTCAGTAGCAGTTCAAGCCAGCTGATTGCCTATGGTTGCAATTCAAACGCTAGATGCATTTTACCATTCTTTGACTTTCAATAGGGAGTTGGCACTTCTTGAAGTCTTTCTGGGTAAAACAGGCACAGTTAACAGCGCTGCAATTTTTTAAATAAAATATGAGGTTGTGCCTTATAACATAAACATCGGATAAATAGTAATAAGAAAAAATAGTGCATCTTGAGATTATAGCAGTATCCAGGTGGTTTTTTTTTCATAGTCAAAATCAGGATAATTGGCTAAATGTATCAAACAAGAAAAAAATAAAAATAAAATGAATACAGGTAGACCTCAACTTACAACAGTTTGCTTAATGACCGTTCAAAGTTACAACAGCACTGAAAGAGTGACTTATGATCGATTTTCATACTTACGACCATTGCAGTAACTGCATGATCATATGATCAAACTTCAGATGCTTGGCAACTGGTTCATATTTATGACAGTCACAGTGTCCTGTGGTCATGTGATCAGCTTTTGTGACCTTCTGACAAGCTATGTCAATAGGGAAGTCACATTCACTTAACGGTGTTACTAACTTAAGAACACTGCACTTAACTGTGACAAGAAGGATCATAAAGTGGGACAAAACTCATTTAACCAATGTCTCACTTATCAACTTAGAAATTTTGGGCTCAATTGTGATCGTAAGTCAAGGACTACCTGTAGATAAAAAGTTATACTGTTGAAAAGGTATTAATTAAACAAGTGTTGTCATTCAAAAACCGCAATTCATGATACTGAGCATCATTTCATTTGTTACTGTGATTCCTGGTCCCAACATATGGAGAAAGAATATATGGACACATGTGAATATGTTCTACTGTATGTATTAAACTGGACCAAGCAACTGCAACAGTAAGAACTAAAGATTTTCCTGAACTTGATTTTTAACAGATTATTTAAATAGTTGGTATATTAAGAATTCAGCTTCTTTGAAGCCATCTTCAATGAAAATTCAGAGATAAAAGGAAAATACCCATATGATGCTATTGAAAGGCAGTGATACTAGCAATACACCATATATCATTTGTATCCTGCTTGCTTAAAACTATTCTTTCATCTCTCATTTCATTCATTTCATATGGGTAGCTTGGGAACAATAAGACAGTGGAAGTTTAAAGCAATGTATTTGTTTTGGCAAGTAACCTACCTAAACACCGCCAATTGATGTACATTGAAAGCTGTAACTCTCTGGAGAGTCTTTGGGTCTCTCTGAACAATGATTTCCAGTACATATGCACGCTCACTTCTACACATAATGAGATCAGAAACAAACTTCTGCCCTTTTTTTTCAGAGCCCTTATTCAAGTCTATGTTTTTGAGTTATTGAGTTTAATGAGGGTGCTCTGTTTTAATTGCAATAGGGAGCACATTTCCTAACGTTTGATTCTTGAAATACAAGGACTTTTTTTGCTTATACAGTCAGCCATGTATGATGTTTTCTCTCTGTGGACTTACACATTTTTAATAAATAGTAATATCCAGGGTTTTTTTAATTCTCCCAGAACAATAGTTACTTTAGTGAAAATCAGGATAACCTTTTTATGAGTTAAAAAAGAGAAAGATTCATTCCTATCTGCATTATGTGTATTAGAAACAGATAATCAACAAACAATGAGTACCGAGACAAAATGTTCACATCAAAATGCGCAGAATACCAAATTTGATGTGTTTCAAAACAGTTGAGTACCAAAGTACCACTGTAAATAAATAAAATGACCACATCTTTCTTATTTTGGGGCAGACTGTCATGAAATTATGAACAAAAAATGTTTCTCAGGGGTGGGATTCTACCAGTTCGCACCTATTCTCTAGAACCGGTTGTTAACATTCTAAGCAGTTCAGAGAACCGGTTGTTAGAAGAAATCACTGGCCTAATCCTGTAAGGAAGGCAGGAAGGAAACATTCTGGTGTTGCTTACAGAAACTGCCTCTCTGTTAGCCCTTATTACATTCTTGGCAGAACTAGACTTCCTGTCTCAGGAACATCTCTGGAGTTTTTTTCCCCTCCTTTGCTGGTACTTTGTTTGTGTGGAGTGACCATTCAAAGTTACAATGACACTGAAAAAAGTGATTTATGACCATTTTTCACACTTACAACTGTTGCAGCATTCCCACAGTCATGAAAGGCCAGGTGAGGAGATACATGCCTCAATGTGAGTGATATTAAGTTGGCCATGCCCAGCCAATAACATGACCACCAAGCCATGTCCACCCAGTCACATGACCACCAAGCCACAGCCACCAACTAAGCCACACCGACAGAACCGGTTGTTAAAAAAATTGAATCCCACCCCTGATGTTTCTGTTTATTAAGACATCTGTCAGATGTCAAGACTTGGAAGGAATTTAGGCAAGAAAGGAGTTGTGTAAAGATCAGTGGTGCCTCTTTCAATTCTGGAAGTAGGAAGAAATCTAAAAGATTAATATAAAGAAAGAAGACAGATATTAAGCCAGCTAGCTAGTTAAGACAAATCATAAAACATCATCATAAAGTAGCAAAATAATATTTTCCAAGATTGATCAACTTCCCACAGTACTGAAAGGGGGAAGGGGGACTGCAAAGATTAATATTACTTAAGGGCAGATCAGTATTCTCCTTCCTTCTGCTCTCCATCAGAGCATCTTACACAAAACCCATTTCCTACCCCATGGGCAAAAAAAAATGCAGGCAATGGAACCATAATTTATAATATAATGTAGCTGTGATTTTAAGCAATAGATCCAGATCAGGGCTCTGGGGAGAGCTCGAATTTGAAGTGGAACAAATGAGATCTTTCCACTCAACTAAATACAAATGAAAATCCATTCCAAATTACCCCATCCTCTTTGGAATTTGGGCTTCCCCCCGATTTGATTCAGAGCTTCAGCAGAAATGGAGGGATAATATCTTGAAGCTTGGGAAACAGCCCATTCATGTACTTAGAGTTTCTTTTCAATTGGACTCCTATGCTGTGCTTGTGTTTTGCCTTGAATGATACCATCATCGGAAACAAACCAGGTGGAAGGGAATTGTGTGGAAACCTGGACACAATGAGGTAAAGCAGGAGAAGCTTGAATTTCTACTTGTGCCATCTACTTCTTAGGCAAAGAATAACCCTCGTTGTTTCTGTCCATTGTACATGTGGTAGTTTGCTATAATGGATGTGTGGTGGAAATAAAATTGAGAGAATTGATTAAAACGTCTGAACATCTTCAGTAAGCAGAACAATTATTATTCGCAGGCAAGAATGGTTAACCCCAAATTAACTGATTTTTCTTAAATTAGAAATGCTTTGCATTTCTCAGGCCTGCTGATGTTTGTAGATATTTAGATGCAGATTCAGCAGAAACCTCAGAATTTATCTATTTAATGATTTTTAGAAAATGAAATTATCTTGGCAAGGTAAACCATTCCTAATTAAATTCTACAGCATCTATGTTTCCAGTCCAGTCTGAATTTAAATACACATACCCACAAATACAGTCCTATCCAATAAATTAATTGTGACAGACTTGCTGTTTTGCCAGCAATGTAATTTGCATTTTTTTAAACAAAAAATATAGTTGATACAGTTTAATGTCTCCCCATTTTCGATTGTAAAAAACAAACATGAAATGTCAGAATAGTCTTATGTTAGCATCTCATTTACATTCTTGAAATCAACAGGGTGCAGCTGAGGGACAATCATTGTTCAGTTGTTATTAAACATGTAACACCATTATAAATATCTTTAATTTTTTTTCCAATGGAAAAAATCGTAATTATAACTTTAAACAATGTCTGGATTTTCCATGCTTCCTTATTTTATTTTCCAACATGCAAATGTTTTTTTCAAAAGCATATCTAGCCTAATGCCTACAGTGAACAGTTAATGATGTTAGACTTTTGTTTTTAATGCATAGCGTGGAATACTTGTGACTGAATGCACATTGAAACAAAATAATTCTTTATAATACGTGAAAGAAAAAGAAAAAACCCTCCCCCCCAAAAAAAACCCTCAGCATATCAAAATAAGGTACTTAATTAAGCATTTTTCTAGTTAGACTAACTTACTATGTATAAACACTTTGTGTGTGTGTTTTTTAAAAGGGAAGGAGCATTTGGCAAGTCGTATTACTCTAATCCTGATAGCCTTTTGTAGGGACCTGAAGAATGGACTTTTTCCTCAGGTATTTGGGTCAGGCTACATAAGTTCTATCTAGTCAATAGCTAGATAAGTTCTGCTATTGTTTGTGTGTTTCTTTTTTGTCTGAGAGGGGTAATTGCTTATCTTGGGACACTTTGGATTATGTCATGGATATCTGTATATTTAATCCTTCTATGCCATACAGAGTCATGTGGGTGAGATGGGTGATGATAATAAAAGAGACACTATCTGTAGCTCAGGGTTGAACTGTGAAGTTCTTGGTGCTCTCTGAGCATGGTTATTGAGTTGGAGATGTTTCATTATTCAACTAGGTAACATCATCAGTGCAAGTCTGATCTTACTTAGCTGGCTAATGAAACATTTGCAAGCAACAGCCTAGCTTCCAAGAATGCTGAAAGCTCCACACGGGTAGCTGTACAAATCTAATAAACGAACAGAAAAATAAGCACTGCAATGTGAGCATCCAACTATATAATGTGTCTGCTGAAAAATATGTTTACTCTTTGTGAAAACCAGACCTTTGCTTGATTAATGCTATGTCATTTGTCTTCTTTTTCCTTTTATAAATATATCTAAATTTAAAGCAGCTGCTTTCTTTAATGAAAGTTATTTTAAGATGATGGATTAAGCCATGCTGTTTGCTTATTCTTCATGTAAGGTAGATGCTATAAATATTACTTAATTCTCTAGGTTTTTTATGTAATATGAAAAAGATAAATAGCCAATGCATACATACACGCAAACATACTTGGTGTGTATGTGTTTGTGATGGTATAGATATTTTCTTTTGCTAAAACTATAGATAAAGTCAACTGAAGCACATTTTGGCCATATGACACGTGTGATTCATATGACATGTCAACCGTGCACGGCCTATTCTAGGTCAGCTAAATCCTTCAATCTAGCAATTACCTGGCAAGACAACTGTATTCTACATGCACGCAGAAAACAGTCAAGATACAGGACACAGATTAGCAATTGGAAGATTTTAGTTAATAATGCAGTGTGTATCAGTGACTAGTTTGCCAGTGATTAATATAATTTTGTCCTTTATTTGTGAGGTAAGACAAGAGCTACATATTCTTCCATCAGTGCATTGCTGACATAGATCACTGCATGAAACAGCTCTCTAATTAGTGCCTCACTAATAATCTGATGGTTATTTATGATTCACAGGTTGTCATGATTTGCAATTTTCAAAACTAATATGTTATAGTCAGTCTGCTGTCCATAGTAAAATCTGTCTTAACTTCTTCTATATATCCTTTTTGATCAGAACATGTATAGAATTTTTCTATATGTATATAAAGACATGTATATAAAATACAATGATCAAAATGGAAGTTGTTTCCCTGGCTCAATCCTTTTCATAGTAGATTTTTTGACATCTTGACAAAAAGCTGTGTCAAAAGAGCCTAGGATATAATACTAGTGCTTCCAGCTGTGGTTTTATATATCAAAGTGCCAGGAAAAAAAAATGCTTACAAGATGCCTATTGATTGACAACTCTGAGAATCTTCTTTTGGCAAATATCTCTTTGGATAGGGTTTCTGTGTGTGAGAACAATGTGTTGTTCTCTACCACTCTACCCATTACTAAAGCACCAATGTTGCGTTCTGTTGTGTAGGTTCTATCTTCAATTTTAGGTTTTTTTCTCTGTTTTGCATTATAACAATGATTTGTCATCAGGGAAAAGGGTAAAAAAACCCAAAGCTTTGTGAATAGTTTAAATATTAGTTAAGTCCTAGCATAACTTTTACTCTAATGAAAATCCCTAATCATGTTGTGAAAGCTACACATTTCTTGAAGATTTTCTGAATATTTGTCCAGCAGCATCCATTTAATCACAAGAGTAGAGAAGGCAACTTGGAAACTGATTGTAAGCTATGTGCTTCCAATTGTAATGTTGGCCATTTATCATGATTCACTTATTGTTAGGAATAGATGTCATGTTTAGTGCAACAATTTAGGCACAAACTAATTCAATTTAGTTTCTTATCTACGATTTTCTTTAACGTTGGCAAAAGCTACAAAGCATGTTACAACTTTTGCTCTTTTTACTCCCTGAAATGTGAAACCAGGGTGACCTTCCTCTTTCTGGTTTTCTTTTGTTTTCTTAAATCACTGGGTTGACATCAAATCTACACAGTAAATTGTGAAATCCAGACCCTTTGCTGTCAAGTTAATTGTTATTAATGAGGTAGCAATTTAAAAGGAAATGGAATAATAGATGAACAAGAGGCAAATGTAAACTGATTTTAAGTACTCTCCTTGACTGCTTAGTTTCCAACAGGAGCAGTAGTTGTGTACAGATTCCACAGAGTTTGCATAGCAGATAACTCTGGAATACAGTTAGAAGTGAATGTCAAGCTTGATAAATTGAGTTAGTGTGCTTCACTTTTGGAATAAGGAATGGCATTGACCACAGAGTTCTGTTTTTTTTTTAAAAAAACTTACTGTATCTTTGTTAAAGGAAAAGAAACTGTTTTACTTGGCAGTTTTGTGAATGTGGAATTATTATGCTGTGCCCTCTACAAAGGAGTTGTTACTTCCTTTTGAAATACTTTTTTAAAATTATCCAACCATTGGTCCTTTCAGTGTTGTCTAACTGGAATCTTGCATTTTCCTTGTAGAGCTGTTTATTTGACTATTTCTCAAATTAAACCTCATGATCTGAGTTATATTTGAAAAAACAAATAGAATAAAGCCATCCTTTCTTAAGATATCAGATGAACCTGATTGGTTAACTGTACAATTGTTAAACAATCTTCAGCCTGTGTAGTTGCATCTTCCTAACAAGCTTCTGGAAAATGTTTTATGTTACAATGTAAAAAGAGCCATAATGACATGACAAGTTATTAATGGCACACCTCACTTGAATTAACACAGTGGCACACCAGGAGAGTAAATACAGAGTTGTTATTCAATCCTCATTTTATTTCAGAAGCTCAACTTGGTATGTACTAAATTCTGTATTTTACAATCAGATGCTTGACTGCCTATGTTTATTCACACATTATAGAAACAACACAGACATTGTCCTTATTGAAATTCAGGTGGACATTCATATGAATGATTGCAAAATATGATGTCTGCCAAAAAGATAGAAGCATCCACTTACAGTAGATATATGACCTGCAGTAGGAAATGAGGGACAGAGAAAGCAAAAAGCACATCCCCCTCAATTTTAATTCTTGCTACTTTGCTCTGAGTACTTCAATGGCAAAGCATATGCTTTGTGCTCCATTTATATCAAGGATATATCAAGGGTAATTTATAATTCATATAAGTAACTCCAGCAGTGGAAAGACTTGTCTGAAACTTTAGTGCAGCACTGTGAATTTCTTCAGATCATATATTCCTCTGAGAACAAAAGATGACGAGTTTATATGTGTGTAAACCAAAAGATTTATCATAGATGTTTACAACACTCTGCAAAGCAAGAATACTGGGATTCTTTCCAACTCCTTATCGGCAATGGCTACATCTGTATTTTCATCTGGATAATGAAGTAATATGTTGCATCTGGGTGTATCTGATCAGGATGGGTGTGTGTGACTATATGACACACACAGAGAGAACGATTTTTGCCAGAGTCAATACGTATTTAATGCTTCTCATTCTGGGTGTATTTCTCCTCTCTCCCTGTGTCATATCTTTGAGAAGCACAGCATATATTACCTATGCTTTGCTCTGACACACATGAGAAGGGGACTTAGAATGGGGCAATCAGTAGCATTTCGAGCTATGGCCTATAGGGAATGCTGAATTTTCTCTGCCTGAAGATTTCCTCAGCCATTTGCCAGATCATTTTCTTTTGGATGGTTTCTCTACCCATGTTGATCCTGTTGTGTTTGAATTTTGGAGACTTCTTGTGCTGAAAGGCAGACGACGGACAGACAATATCTCAAGCCTCTTTACAAAATTCCTTTCAAATATTCTGTTGGATTGGAAAGAATAAAAAAGAAGGAACAAACCCGAAATTACTTTACACCCCAAAAAGAAGCCTAGTTGGTAAATAACAAAGAAGCAAATGAGGGTAATTATATTTAAAATTGAAAAAAATAAGAGAATGGACATTGAAACCAAAAAGGTGTTTAATAGCAGCTTTGTGTCCTTCAGCTCCATTATTGTCAGACAGGGTTGAAAGACTTCTCCATTCAAAATTAAATTGTCTCAATTATTTATTCATTGCATCGATATCCAATCTTTCTTCAGTAAACATAGTGTTGCCTCCTTCCCCTCCCTCATCTCCTTCACTCACTTTATCCTCACAACAGCCTTATTAAGAAAGTTAGGCTAATATCCACTTTATTTATTAACAACATAAATGCATTTTGAGCTCTTGGGAACAGTTCATACATTAGAGGCGAGTAAAAAGAAACTCAGTTAAATTGTGGATGAGTCACATTCTTTCTCCCAACAAGGGCACCAAAGTCTTTGCCCAGGTGAAAAATGAAAGCTCTTCTTCACCTAGTAGGAAAGAAAGGTGGAATACAAATAATTGGATTTCCTTCTTTCTCATAGATAAATTTTCACTTTGGGGGCTGGGAGGAGAGAAGCAATGGAAAAATTCTTAAAATTTGATGCTATTAGTTCTTTGATTTTTTTAAGGTTTTAATCTACATCTATTGGTGATATGATTTTTAAATATATGCAGAGACCAATGTATCCTACTCATAAATACAGTTAGTATTGTTGACTAGCCTTTACAAATTGGCTCCTCAGATATATTAAACTACAGTTCCCAGCAGCCTCAGCCGGTACTGTCACTAATTATCACTGCATGTAATTCATTAAACTTGTCTTTGCAGAAAATATAATCCATATATGTCCCCCATGATTTATTTCACTTTCATGGGCTGATCTGGGGCTTATGAAAAGCAGATTGTTTTGTATTTATCAACAGATATATTGAAAGTTTAAATCTGAGATCTCTGTGTTATAAAATAAAAAAATGAGAATTACAGATGTGTAAATATGTGGGAGAAACATAATTGAACATGCTATTCATGGTCTCTACAATGAAGGTAGGTGCATTTTTTTCTCCAAGCAGTTCAGAACTGCCTAGATGTAACTATAATTTACTCTCTGAAGCGAATTAGGCTATGAAATAATGACATGCCCAAAGCCATCCGGTGAGTTTCATGGCTGAGTACAAATGTGTACCCTAATCTTCCACATTCAAATTATTTTGACAAATTGCATTCTGCAAGGGGATGTAATAGTGAAACACAATTATATGAACATCATGTTTTCCCCATTTATCAACATAGCAGAATAGATCTGATAGCTCAGGAAACTCAAACATACCTGATACTGTTCAATGAGCCTTGCTCATAAATGTTACAGTTTAACTCAGATGTGAAAACTGGATCAATGCATAATTTGGGAAAGTTAATACCAGAAGAACCTTCAATTCCAAGTATCTGTTGCTGCCATCATGAGCCAAATACCAAGAGGAAGCCCTCAAGCCAAGGTGAACTCTCCTAGTCATATCTGCAGCAAAGACATCACGAGACCAGATTAATATCTTTCTCATCCCTGGAGGTGATATAGGTGTCACAACTAGCAATGAAGTAGGCAGTGTTATCCTCCATGAATTTTGAAAACCTTTATAAAACTGTCATGGTTAGTTATCATCACTGCATCTTGTGCTATGGAATTCCATAGGTTAACTACACTCTCTTTTATCTGTGTTGACTCACCTGTCATTTTGCCTTATGGGATGGCCCAAGATTCTAATATATCAAAGGAGAGAATAAAATCTTTACACAAGTCTATCTCTAAATGTGACACAATTGTACATATATTTCAATCATATTCGTTTTATCTTTAAAAAAAATAAGCTAAAGAGTACAAAGCCTGGAATCTTTTCATAATAGGAGGATTTTTCCCGCCCTTGATCATTTTGTTAAATTGTATTTGGAAGAGGATATATTCTAAGATTCATTTTCATTTGCTCTTCCTTTTAATGCAAAATAAATCAGCCATGGGTTCCAGTAGTAGCCAACAACAATATGCCATAATATGCAGCTGAGATTCTGTACACCTGTAGAGATTACTGTCTTTTGCAAAAAAACATTAATATCTGGGTAACATGGGAACTTTTCCTTGCAAAGACTGTCTAGCCCTGTTGGTTTTATCAAGGCTGACTGCCAACTTCAAATCAACTATTAATTATAATAGTCTCAATTTCCATATTTTATTTATAATTACCCATCAACTCTCTATTCTTCACTCCTCTCCTCCCCCCACATAAAAAATCTGAAAAGTATATACTATCTCCCCCATTTTATTTTCTGCCACAGATGGCCATGTGATCTTACAACATAAAATGATAAGTTCTCTGTTAGGTTCAGGCACATATGAAATGTATCTCATTCATTAGTTTGGACGTTTTAATCCAGGTTCACATTACTTTCACAAGATGCATTCTGAAAGGGATTATTGGGAAAGCTTTAATAATATAAAGAGTAATGTGTTATTTGAGATCTGATTGAAATGTCCACATGATTGTAGAGCTCATTTGGGATCCAGTCAACTCTGTCAAATCAGTCAGTCGTGTTCAGCTCACCTCATAAGAGTGTTGTGTCCACAAAAGTGCTGTCCTCATTGCATTGCCTTGGATTCTCAGAGGAAATATGGGATATAAAATGTAATATATAACTCAATAATTAGCTATGTTGCATTGCATCCAAAACGTGTTGCATTGCATCCAAAATGTGCATCCCAATTTTTGATGCATCCAAGATATAGCATCCAATTAGAAAACAAAATTAAAATATACTAGGTAGCTTTCATTATGATGAAAGCTTGTGGAATTACATCTGCAGAATTATCTGTTGGTTTAGCCAAAAATATGTAATGTGAGTTCTAAGAACTGCTGTTTCTCCAGACAGGTATTTAGAAGTATTTAGCAAAAACGATGGCTAAAGACCCATTCCTCATACCCTTCTCTCTATGCTTCAAATTAGATTTCATTTCTTTGTCTGGGCTTATAGCTAAGCAGGCTTGTCTAAATGCTTCTTTCTGATGTTAATCCTGATAATGTCAGAACTGCTTCTTATTTCAATCTTGCCTCAGGGCTGAATATTCATTTTTGTTAAGCAGCTTGGCTTGGTGGTGCTCAATAGTGTGTTCCACCTTATATAAGGCTAATCCTAACATCTTCCCCCTTCTGTTTGAGGTGAGACTATGAAGCTTCATATTGCCTCCAGTTTAGTTCAGATGCTTGAATGAAAATAAGGCCATCCTTTCTTCATTTATAGAAGATTCATTCATACTTTTTCTGTGTCAGATTTCTCATGCTCATCTCTTGTTTATCTTGGGGTTTTGTGTTTCCAGCAAATCTTTTCAATGGCTTTCTGCTTTCTTTGGTAAATAGTGAATATGCCACTGATTATAAATGAGGGAATGAGTGTCAAGAAGAGGAAAATCCAGAAATGTAATGGTTCCACTACTTCACAATAGGAAACAGCTTGAAGATCCTTTGAAGGCTGAAGTATAGCATCAGTTAATAATGACACTCTGTGGCCACCAGCGCAGATCAAAGCATCTGCTATCCCATTGAGAGGCCCTTGAAATCTTTGCCTACAGAAATGGTCATAAATATTAAATGTTAATTACAGAAATATTTACTGTCATTTTTCTTCCAAATCTCAATTGCTTAAACTGTTCCGTTGTTACTGTTTATTTTATTTTGCTATTCCTGTAACTTTCAAACCAACATTTGAAACCACGCTATGGAAAATCTTTCAAAGAATAAAAAGTAATAGTGCCAATCTTAAAAATGACCTGTAGAAAAAAGAGGATCAGCTATGGTGTGTTTTTTTTTTTTTTAAACGCTCATTAAAAAGTAACTCAGATCAGCTTCCATTAAAAAGTGTTAAATCTTTAAAGCAGAATCTGCAGGATCAAACACTGGCTTTTACTGGCTATGCTGGTAGACAGAAACTTACATAATCTTTCTCTTTCCTTCGCTCCTTTTCTGGTGTTGTCTCCCAGTGCAGGGTCTGCTTTTTTTCCCAGATCAGTCAAGTGTTGATCCATTGGTTATGACAGGAACTGATTGATCAGTTTATCACCTAAGAATGTCATAGGCTGCAAAAGAGAGACTGCCCCAAAATCACCCAACTAGTTTTCATGCCTAAAACAGACTAGAACTCACAGTTTCCTAATTCCTAGTCTCAACTAAATGGTGGGAGAAGGATCCTAGAATGGAATAGGGTAGAAATTTTGGTAGAAGAGATGAGTCAGGAAGGAAAGAGGGGACAAACAATTTTTCGGTCAAAAGTCTACTAGGTATGAAGCAGGTGAAATGAAGGCACTGTTTCATGTTAGATAGACCATGATAGAAGGATTTGGAGAGGCGTGTTGTAAGGTGCATGACAGGGCTTCCAATGATTACTAGAATAAGCAAAGTTAAGTAGTAATCTTTTTGATGTCCTTGTTTAAGATTTTTATTGGGTAAAAACAGCACTTTGAATGGGGTTTTGCGTTACTGCTAAAAAATTAGTGGGAGACGTAGTAGTGTACCCCATTTTTTTCTGTATCTATATACATATAAAATGGAATTCCCCAGGCTAGCAATTAGTGGTATTTAGCAAGCTTTGCAAATTATATCATTGAATTGTGAACTCTTCCACACTCTCTACCCGTGCTAAGCAAGAGTTACTTAACAATCTACTGCAATTTGAAAGTAATCACTTTTGCTTCTTCAACTCGTAGGTAATTACTCTCATATCAAACCTTTGCTACTTACAACAATTAAAATAAAGAGAAGGATATGATCTCTGTAATGTGATCCCTGTAGAAGGGAGAGCGGGTAGCCCCATCCTAGAAACAATGTCTCGTGTACCAATACCTTTGAGCGAGCATTGTCTGGCTTCTTCAGTTATTGATAAGATATGTCACCAGACCATCTTCTCATGGTGCATGCTGGAGACAATGCATTACTTAAACAATATATTTGGCAGTAAGTTAATTAGCTTAGTTGTAACCAAGTCATGGATAAGGTGCACTACCAAGCAATCACCAAGTATTTTACTGTTGTAAAAAGTATATAGGTGGCAAAATACTACAAATACGAAGAACTTCAACATTGAGTGCCACTCAGATGCCAGATAGCTCCAGAAGTTCTGTCCATTGTCATTTTAAGCCAAAGGGTTGTAGTTTGGTGTATCTTCCTTTTTCTATATAACATTTTTAGTATTTACTAAAAAAAAAAAATCCCTGTTTTGCATTTGTCATGATTTGAGCCTATCGTATTGTCTTCCAATCCCAGTTCTGATTGGCTACCTGCTGGGTATCAGTATCAACACAATAAGCCAAGACACAACTTGTATATTAATGAAACTGATACCAAGATGACATGATTCTTAAATTTACATGGAGAGCAATTGGAAGGCTACATTTTGCATCTGAATGGAGACTGGTTTCTGAATGCAGAGAGGAATACGATGCATATCTAATTGTTTCACTTCATTTTTGCTCTGAAAAATGTATCTCTGAGACTGAGATGAAATAACTTTCCTCTGTGTCTGGCTTGAAATCTCAACTTACATTTTCAATGCCTAATCTAAGCAGTTTATGCAGTACAACGTATCAGTTAACATAGATACAGATTCTAAACAATTCTGCTACTGTACTCCATGGGCCAGTGGAAGAGGTACTTATGAAGCACCTATTGTAAATTTGTCACGGAGCATTAATTTGAGCAGTTCTTGGGCCTGTGAAATAATGTAGTCACATTTGTTGGCCTTTTCGACAAAGACTGTTGGTATCAAGAGTTGTATTTAGAAGGCCACATAAATATTCATATTGAATATTGAATGTATCTACTCTTCTTTCATTGTACTTCTTGTAATTCCCAGATTACTCTTATTTATTCCTGATATCACTTCAGGTCATATGAATATGTCACTGTTGCAGAACAATTGTGCAAAAAGCCACTGTCCCATAACCCAGTATTTTCACCACCCAGATCATTTAAAAAAATCAGCCAAAGTTCTGTCTTCTTCCTCTAGCTGATTTTAGGGGAAAGGAAGATGCTGAGTGCAGTGATAGTTTTGCTTCTAAGCTTGTCTGAATTCTTTTTAAAAGAAAGCAAAAAAAAAATGGGGAAAGCAGTCGTCTTGATTCCTTGTAAGGGGACGTAAGACTTTGGGGAGAAAGGATCATGGCAAAAAATGGCAACAAGCATATGCAAAAGAAATAATTAAAAATATATGTGAGGAGGCTCAGGTTACTACTGTAAATGAAGCAAAGTCATACTGATCTCCACCAGCAGCTTGTGAAAATGCTTCTCTTCCTAAAAATAAAATTACAGGACGCAATTCAGATCTCCAACCTGTGATATAGAGGAGACATTTTTATTTAGCCATAATTTCTTAACTGGAAACAGAAAGAGGGATGTCATTTTTCTTCAATTCCTTTAATAAGACTCCCTTATTTGATGAATTTTGGTCACCACACTATAAGTAAGATGTTGAGACTCTAGAAAAAGTACAGAGAAGAGCAACCAGGATGATTAGGGGACTGGAGACTAAAACATATGAAGAACGGTTGCAGGAAGTGGGTATGGCTGGTCTAGTGAAGAGAAGGACCAGGGGAGATAGGATAGCAGTCTTCCTATATTTGAGGGGCTGTCACAGAGAGGAAGGGGTCAACCTATTTTCTAAAACACCCGAAGGCCAAACAAGGAATAATGGATGGAAACTGAACAAGGAAAGATTTAACCTGGAAATAAGGAGAAACTTTCTGACAGTGAGAATAATCAACCAATGGAACAGCTTGCCCTCAGAAGTTGTGGGAGCACCATCACTTGAGACTTTCAAGAAGAGATTGGACTCCCATCTGTCAGAAATGATGTAGGGTCTCCTGCTTGGGCAGGGGGTTGGACTAGATGGTCTGTTATTTGAGTTAGAACACACTCTTTCTCAGTTATAAATTATAGTCATTACACTTTCTCGTTCAATTATGCAGATTTTCTGTTTATTCCCTTATTTGTCTGTTTAAGTTTTCATCCTACCTTTTTTAGAGGATTGATGTAAGACATTTTGGGAACAAATTCCAGTGATTATTGAGCTGGCTGACTCCCTATCCAGCTATAGTGTGAATCTGCTGGTTGAATGCAGAAGGACAAGAGAATTGGTTCCAGAGCCTAGAAAATAAGGCAGTTTGCTTTTTATTCGCCAGATGGTTGTGATTCAAGCTAATGTAATCACAAGAAATGTCCCAGAAGAGCTAGTATGTGTGTTTTGGCATTCTTTTAGTGTCCATAGCTGTGGCATGATGTCCTTGCTACCTTCCAGTTACAGCTGGCATTAAACTGAATAGAAAGGTTTTTGAGCCTCACTCACGATTAACTGAATGGCAAACATCCATTGGAAAACCAAAGAAAGCATGCAAGAGCATAAAAATGAAGATTTAAAATGTAGAAACTTCACAGAAACTCTTTATGTTAAAAATATATAGGAGTGTCCTTGTATATAATCGGTAGCAAAAGCAGCACAAACATTTGATCCATGGTTTGCTATTAGAGTATTATAGGGAATCCTCAATTTACAACCAGAATTGGGCCTGGAATGTTGGTCATCAGTCAAGGCAGTCATTAAAAGGGCCACCATCATAACCTGACTAGAGTTTACAACTGCTTTTATGATGATAGTAAAGCAAGTCATATTAATGAGCCATGTGGTTGTTAAGTGGATCATGCCACTTCTTTTTTTGCCATTTTCTGCTGGGAAATGCCCCCAAAACCATCAAAATTCTGGCCCATGGGATGCTGCAAACTATTATAATAAATGTGAGCTGGTTACCAATATTTGAAATGTGGTCATGTGTTTGGGGTGGGTGGATGTTTTATGGTGGTTAGGAGTGCTTTACAGGCCATAAATCACCCTTTCCAGGGCCTTTGTAATTTCAAACTTGTCAAGCAAGCAGTTGTAATGCAAATTTTTCCTTCCTACAGATTCTAATCTGCTTTGTCCCATTTCCTACTCCTTCTCTCCCCCAAAACTACCCACTTTGTAAAATCTGCCTTGATATGGAGGGCTTAGAGGTACAGGAGTGAGGATTAGTTATCCCTAAGCATGTTTATTTTACTAAAAGATATATAAAATATACTGCAGTTAATTTTATGCAGTCTGTTTTTCTTAAGACAGTTTTGTGTGTTTATAATAATTATTAATGTACACAAAGTATGCATTGTGGAAGAAGCTTTAACATCAGCAATTGTCAAAATGCTTGCATTTAATCTCCAATAGAGGGAACAGTCATTGCCTTGTTGATTATAGTGTATTATGATGCTATACAATTTAGAACAAGGCAGCACATTAGGATGTCTTCTTTCACCTAAATTCCATTATAGTAACAAAATTTCTCCTGTTTTTCTCTAGCTATCCGTTTCCTATGATGTTCAGCAGCTGCAGCAAGAAGGACTTGGAAAACAGCTTGGAAAAAGGCGTGGGGATGTGTCTCTTCAACCTTCCAGAGGTTAAGGAATCATTTGGTGGCCCCAAATGTGGGAACGGCTATGTAGAAGAGGGAGAAGAATGTGATTGTGGTGAACCTGAGGTAGGAGTAACACTCTTTGTTGTAAAGGAAAGGCCAAGTTCATTTTGGAATATCCCACCATATTTTCATCTAGTTTCTTCAAATTCTTCATTGCAGTGCTCAAATGTCTAAATAAAATGGTCTAAATGCCTGTGAGCTGGCCTTTCCCTGACCTAGAGGCCATATCCAAGACCATGATATTCTACAAAGTTAACATTACCTAAAATTGTGTTTTTCAGCTTCAGCAAACATGCAGAACTCATAGCAAACATGCGGAACTCAACCCCCAGAATTCCCATGGTGATTGGGGAATTCTGGGAGCTGAAGTCCACACATACTAAAATTGTTGAAGTGGAAAACCTTGACATAAAGGATGGATGATCCATTATGCACAAGAATGTTCCCTGAGCTATATTATGCAAAGGCTATTCAGTTGCAGGCCTAGAACAGATGGCTCTTTTGCTAATATCCTGTTTTTATTTTCTATGGATGCACAAAACCATTTCCCCAAATCTTCTGATTTATTACTCTTCTCTTCAGTATAGAGTTGTTAGCATAAAGAACATGCTGGATAAGATCCCTCTGTTTAATTTATATCTTAGCTTCCATTGCCACCATGCTTGGGAGTGGGGGGAATTGTTTAGATAATCAAAACTAACTATATCCGAAGATGATGGATTTGTTTTGGTTTCTTCCCTTAATACATAATAAATTGAGAGGCACTGAAATAGCAAGAAATTACTTTAGTTTTCAATATAGTTTATTAAGTTGATTGAAGTCATAAAGATTTCCTGACAGCCCACTCATTTCTTGAGGTAAACATCTCCTGCCTGATGCTTGAAAATTCATGCTAACTCAGACCTTTCTGGTTTCTTTTCTCCATCTTATTAATATTTTTAAATAAAAGAATAACTTAATATTGTCATGAAACAGTTCAAAGTGTCCAAATCTATTACATTAATTGAAGTTACATTATTTCAGTAACTTAACCCAGGATCTACACATCGGTATAATTCAAATCCTTGAAGAGGTTGAGGCATCCTCTGTGAAGGTTCTTCTAAAACATGCATTCAAAACTAATTTTATTAATCGTTAAGTAATTCTAGGATGCATGTTTTGCTGATGGAGATCAAATATCATATTTCAAATGAACAAAACAAAAACAAAGGTATCTGGTGATCTTAGTAAGCTATTTCTTTGAAGCTGGGTCACTGTGAGGGGGCGGACTGAAACTCTGATCAAGAAACTTACAGAACTCGAGTTGGTAAAATTATTTACAAATGAAAAAGAAGGGAAGTGGACCTGAATAATTAAAAGTGACTGCTGCCCAAAAGAGATGCAATGGTATGTGGGAATATAATGGGGATGGGGAGATATGCTACCTAAGCCAGGGGTCTCCAACCTTGGCAATTTTAAGACTTGTGGACTTCAACTCCCAGAATTCCACAGCCAGCGAAGCTTCACAATCTTAAAGTTGCCAAGGTTAGAGACCTCTGACCCAGGGAACGGTCTAATAGCAGTGGTGGGATTCTTTTTTTTTTTTTACTACCGGTTCTTTGGGCGTAGCAGGGAAAGGATACTGTAAAATCTCCAGTCAGAGGTGGTATTTGCTGGTTCTCCACTACTGGTTCTCCAGAACTGGTCAGAACCTGCTGAATGCCACCTCTGTCTAATAGGGGCATAGCCAGCAGCTGCATAATGGGTGGAGAAAGAGGCTCAGTGGGGCCCCCTGGTGGTGAGAGAATTTTACTTTCAAATGGCAAGTTTATGTTACTATAGCCTTACAATGGAGTATCTGGTTGTGTTTCCTATCTGATCTATCTGAGAAAGCTGACAAGAGACACATCTTGGGTTTACTTTTTCAGCATGTTTTAAAAAAATCTCTGCTTATACAGATAGTCCTCAACTTATGACTACAGTTGAGCCCAAAATTTCTGTTTCTAAGCGAGACAGTTGTTAAGTGAATTTTCCCCCATTTTATGACTTTTCTTCCTTTTTTGTTAGATGAGTTGTTAAAGTTGTTAAATGAATCACAGCAGTTGTTAAGTTAGTAACACGGTTGTTAAGTGAAACTGGTTTCCCCATTGATTTTGCTTGTCAGAAGGTGACAAAAGGTGATCACATGACCCCAGACTATGCAACCATCATAAATATGAATCTGAATTTTGGTCACGTGACCATGGAGATGTTGCAACGGTCATAAGTTTGAAAAATGGTCATATGTCACTTTTTTCTGTGCCATTGTAACTTTGAATGGTCAATAATTGAACTGTTGTAAGTTGAGGACTAACTATAAATAACTGTGTGCAGAAGTGTTGCTAAATATTCATAAACTACTTCTCTTCTGTAAAAACTGGGTAGAATTTGCAGTGAAGATAATTTTAACTCAGGATTGGAATAATTGACTTAATGATAAAAAAGAAAATGTTGAGTGAAATGGATTTCCTTGAGAATTTATGGATTCTCTCTTGCTGGTAGTATTTATTCATGAGCTGTGGTAGTGCAGTGGTTAGATTACCATATTGCAGGCTACTTCTGCTGACTGCCAGCAGTTTGGCAGTTCGAATCTCACTGGCTCAAGGTTCATCCTTCTGAAGTCGGTAAAATGTGGACCCAGATTGTTGGGGACAATATGTCGACTCTGTAAATTGCTTAGAGAGGCCTTAAAGCACTGTGAAGCGGTATAGAAGTCTAAGTATTATTGCTATTGCTATTTTAGTAGAGACTGAACAGTCATCTGTTCAGTATGCTATTCATTGTTTTATACCTGTACTGACCTGCAAGATCATTTCAACTCCAAACATTTAAATATATTTATTTCTATATTGGTCAAGTTAATACCTACTGGAATTAGCCACAGCCCCTGCAATTACCATAATTAGGAGCAAAACATAACTTTAAAATAAAAGAATTCCATATAAAGACAATGTATACGTGACAATTAAATCAGAAAAAAGAAACAACATTTCTGCCTGTTCTTTCACTTCCTCTATGCCTTCTGCAATATCCCAATCTTCAAAAGATTCCAGAAGACTAAGTATGTCTGGGAATTGTGAAGCTTTGATCTTTTGATCTCTACCAGAGGTTCTTCCCTAGCAGCAGTGTCACCAATGAAAAACATTTATGGGCCTGCAGAATTTGCGGAAATGGGGTATTACTAACAGCTTTTCTTGAGATGCCTGAATTAAGGCAGATAATCATGGCTGGAGGAAGCCATCCTGCAAATACGTTCAAATCCAGCATATTGGGAATTTTCTATATTTCCACTTTGACCTGAAGCTGACAGTGTCAACTGAAGCTGATACTACACTGACAGACAGTGAAGTACTCAGAGTACAGATGTAAGGATTTCATCATATGCCTGTTTGGCAGATTTGTTTTTTCTTCATCAAAAATTTAAAAACTCTCTTAAAATATTTGCAGAAATACTCTGTAACTCTGAAAGCAGCCAAGGCCCAGTGGTGTATTAACCATTGTTTATTTATTTATTTATTTATTTATTTATTTATTTATTTATATTTTATTTTATTTTGTCAAGCGATTATAAGATAATAGGTGTATGTATAAACATGATTATGAATAGATGAAATGGATACTAATAAGAAAAACAAAAAGAAACAATAGGACAGGGACGGTAGGGCACCAAGCCCAAAGGGGGCACCATAAAGTTGAGAATATGGCTTCTTTTGTACAGTATGTACAAAGGAGGCGGCACCAAGATTTGTCAGTGTTTAAGGCACCAGTGAGCCTTAATCCGCCACTGCCTAGGCCTGTGTGCTTGTGAGGAAAGGAAAAAGAAGCCTTGCCCTTTTGTAATAGGCAAAGTTATTTCCTTTTGTGGATTCAGATTTCCGGGCTGGGAGAAATGCAAAATGATTTGGTCAGCTGCTTAGAAGTCAGAATCAGTTTATTAATAGGAAGGCAGGTAAGAAATCTCACAGCATTCCTAGGATTAATCTAACAAGTGAGTAGAAAAACCTCTCTTTTATACACTTCAGGTTCTTTGATTTGTAGGTATGAATCTTCGAAGACTTTGATTTGTGTGTGTTGAATTCCTGTCTCTTTGGGATCTCTTCCTGGGATCTTGGTTTTATGGTCCTGATCCTTTGTAGTTGCTTGTTTGCTATCATGTTTCCTTCCTGCCATGCCTTTTGGTTTGCTTTTCACAAGTTTTTATAACTTGCCATCTATTTGATTTCTATGGGAAAGGATCTTAGCTAGTTTGCAGGGTTTTTTCTCTGTATCTCATGCCTGTAATTTTCTCCTTCCTTTGTTGTGAAAAGTAAGCTGGCTCCAGCTATTTTAATAGCCCTACTTGACAAAGGGTGGGGGCTGTTTTCCTAGAAGAGGGGGGAATCATAACTTCCAACACTTGAATCTGCCTTCCACAGTTTAATTCTGTATATGTTGTTGATAAATAGGACTATTCTGTATATGAAGCTGGATACCCCTCTCCACAGCAACCTGCCTTGAGGTGTCTAGATTTATAGAAATTCAAAAGTTTGTGAGATCTCCTTAGAATGTTATTTGGAAAATTGTATTCTTGAAGATAAAATGCTGCATTTCTATTATCCTTCTGTGAAAGAACAAAACATTTGATTCTATTTGTAAAAGCAGGTTTCACAACTAATTTTGAATTAGATTTTTTTTGTTTGCGTATTCATCTTTCCGTTTAAGGTTAGACAACCATCAGAGGAGGAATCATCACGAATGAAACATTGTCTCCTGGAAACATAATAATCAGTAATGTTATATTGGGTGTAATCTAGATGCAATTTTGTGAGTTCATATATAGTAAATAAGGAATTATTGCACACTGGTCAAAAAGTGCATTAAATCAAAATGAAGTTCAGATTCTTCAGTTTTCTTTCAAAACTAGTGCAGAATAGTTCATACAGTTATGGATTTTAGATTAAACTTATATTGCTGCTTTTACTGGGTTTTGTTTTTGCTAAGGCAATTTTGCTACAATATGCTCAACAGACATGACTCCTCTTTTCAAAACTGTCATAGTCAACAACAACAAAAAATCTTGCTATAAGACCAGGCAGAGAGCTTTGCATCATACAGTATTTTCAATTACCTGGCCAAAAAGAGATTGTAATTTTTGAAAAGGAATATTTAGATATTTCTGATGAATTTAGGCATTTTTCTATTTTTGGAATCCAACAGTGTTTATGGTGCTATCAAATGAGAGAGAGGAAGTCGGGGGAGAGGGAGGCACGCAAGAGAGAGGGAGCGAGCGAGAGTGTTACTTGTTGCTATTAAATAGACAATGTTAATTCTCTTGATTTCAAGTTTTAAAAGTGAGAGCAAATATGCAAATTTTCAGCACTATTTACGAGCATCACCACTATCTCCTTTGTTGCACAATTTATTCAAGTGAGTTGATTTGAACAACAACACGCCAACCGAAAAGGCTACTGGAATAATCAATCTTTCCTATATCTATATCCGTTGAAAATGTGGAACACATAGGCTCTTCATTCCGAGTAAAAGACTTTTCGAATGTTCTGTCCTTATTCTTTTAAGCATGTGCAACCGGATCAGTTAGCCATATCTTCTTTTTCTTAAGGTCTGTAAAATATAATAAAAGTAATAACTTGTGATTCTCCTTCTGACCTAGTTGCTATTTTATGTTATTATAACAGGATTAGAGTTTTCTTATTTATTCAGTCAGGTGCAGTTAAAAGTTGAGGTGTAGTTTTATCTGTAGCTATTTTGGTGAGGTCCTCAGGCACCTGATGTTCAGGGATCATCAATTTAACTCACTTCCTTCTGACTTTAACCTTGGAAACAAATCCAATTTTTTTCTGAGTGTTCTTATTGGTGTAATCTACAGGCAACAAAATATTTATGATCTTATGTACAGGGAGAAGTACAATGATTAAATTGTGCTGCATGGATTGTTAATGTATTTGTTAGCCAATGGTGCAGATTATATTTTCAACCTATCCTTCATTAAATTCAGATCTAAGATTTAAAAGTATATATCTACAGTGGACAGAATGTACAGCTGAGGCCAAATCATCAGATGAACATAATGTTTCTATTGAAGTAATTTCATATCAGTGGTAGATTTATTCTCAGGTCAATTACTATATCCACATCCATTATTTATGTTTCTTTTTAACTAACCCTTCATTAATTTATTAATTGACAAAAGCTTATAATTTAAAATGCCTTTCACTAGCCTTTCACTAACTCGATGCTCCATAAGAGCCCTTCAAACACCAAAACAGTTTCTCCCCCTTTTTTAACAGAAAGCATTAAACAACATATTAGATTAGAATAAAATGGATTTGGTAATTTTTGTTTGGTGTGTTGTAAGAATTAATCATTATATACTATGTTGTGTTATCCAAGACAATATTTGAAGCATAATATGATTTATTGGGGTAAAATATTGATTTTTGAACACAACAATTGTGTGTTTTGTTAATTTAAACTTAGGCTTCATCAGTATGTTTAACCCAACCTGTTCATCACTGGTTGCTGACTACCTGACTATGTTAGCAAAGAGATTGTTTGGCTACCTTCTTCAGCTTTCCAATGGGATAGATGATACTTATAGTTATGTCATGGATGAGATCTATATAAAAATGTCTTAGTGATAAGAAAACTAAAAGTAAATGACATATTGTAGCTGTCTTCTCAAAATTGTCACACCCAAGTGTCTATGAAGGGGGACGGTGTAAGTATAGCCCTAAGGCAGAAGTACACACTCTCTTCTGAATTCCAGATGCCACCCAAATTGTAGTTTTCCGTGGAATTATAGAAGCTATTTCAAATTACATTACCTACTCCAGAAATTGGGCAGAGCAGGAAGAATTTGCTATGCTTTTTTGAAATCTCAATGGAAGGGGAAAAGGTAATTCTGCCAATCCTTAATCTAAAAGAATTACTATTCCCTGGGACATTTGCGATACTTGAATTGAATGTTTCCATTTATTTTCAGTTAAAACAGCAGACTAATAGGAAAATATATGTAGTAAGTGAAAAACATACCAAGAAAATAAAAATCTACAAGAAGAAATAGGGTAGTACATGGGAATGGGTGGCTACTATTATAGAAAAATCTACAACCCATTTCAACAGATGACATTATATGACACATATTCAACAAAATGAAGTTGAGAAGATCGTACCAAGGTGAGTAGTATCTCTAAGGAAAACCTAGAGGTTAGAAGAGATTACTAACCTAGCAATATGTTACCATGTAAGAAAGGTTAATGTCCTTTCAAATTGCATTAACAACAGCATCATTTCCAAGACACTTGAACCAATAATATGACTTTGCTCAATCTAGATCACATTGATGTACTATTCTAGTTCTTATCAATACATGATAAATTGGAAGCAATTCAGGGAGAGCACAAATAGTGATAAAGTTCTAGAAGGGAAGATCTAGTTCTCACTGAGAGAAAGAAAAACTTAGGAAGATACTACTAGTTGTAGCTTCAATTACTTGAAGTTTAATTATTTATATGAAGTGAGATATATATGTACAGACATACATATATGCATACATACACTTAAAGTGCTCTGAATAGACCAGAACCAGTTCAAACAAATTATAAATTAATATAATATCCTTAACTCCCCTTTAAAAAAAATAACAGCTCCATAATAACTGTTTTGAAATATTAAAAGAATTACAGGAAATAAAATTAGTAGATCAGTTGCCAGTAAACAAAGAACAAGAGTTTGTTGAATAATCTCAGCCTTATAAAATTTAGTTATTGGTGGCTTCATAAAGCTAAAGGAGGCTGGCAGAAATATTGTCTTGATTCAAACTTTTAAATGGCTCTTATAAAAGTGGCTAGTATTGCAATCTGTTCATAATATAATGGGATTTGTATAGAAATAACTTCTCCATTTATTGGATTTTATTGGTTCTTTACCCTTTGTATGATTATGACCCCTTGCCAGATAAGAGTTATTGTTGCAGAAATAGTGTGAGTGCTTGGATAGTCTCAGTAACATGTGCTGGTTCATAAAATTAGCATTGCAGTGAATTTCCTACCATAATAGGATTCCACCAACACCATCAAGCATTTCCAATGTTTGTTCATGCTATTATTTCTTAAAAACTTAAATAAAGATATGTTAGGAATGCTTTTTTTATCGCTGGATGGAGAACTGGCTATCATGTAGAAACTCAAGGGGATGTACTTGATCCATTGTGAGGTCTGCAACTGAGAGAGAAAGTTAGCCCAAAGTTAACCATGGCTAAAGATGGACTTGTACCTGGGTCTCTTTGGTAGAATATCATCGATAGGACATTTAAGGAAAGAAAAAGTAAGACTGAGGCAAGGACAATTCTGAAATCCCTGGACTTCACAAAATAATCCAGCATTTAGCCTGAACTTTATTTAATTCTGTCCTGAGAATCAAGTCATCCTGAACATTGAGTCTGTTTGTATACAAACTTGATTGTTTGATGCAACCCTATAGTACATTTGGGTTTTTTTTTCCTCTTTAGGAATGTACAAACCAATGCTGTAATGCCACAACCTGTACTTTAAGGCCAGGAGCAGTGTGTGCACATGGACTTTGCTGTGAAGATTGCAAGGTGAATATTTGATCATTCTTCATTTGGTAGGGGCAAGATTTCATAGTAATGTTTGTGTTGGTTCATATATTCAAGGCTGGGGTGTTTGTGTTGGTTCATATATTCAAGACTGGGGTATGGGTGTGTTTTCAATAGAATTCTTTGTGTTCCTGTCTTATAATGTTGAAAAAAAAATTATTGAGAAGACTATTTTTTTTAGAAAGAAGCCAGCATATCTGCTCCCATAAGACAGTGTGTATTTTTTTAAATACCCTTTGCTGCTAGTATTAATAGATGGAGCCCTATATGTGTATGCCTACCACGGCAGAGTTCTCTGAGGTTTAAGATGTGTGTTTCTGTGTGATACAGAACATCAAAGGGCTGTGCTTGCATTTTAATGAGGAATGAAGGTAGGCCTTTGAAAGTAAGCCATAAACAATTCTGCAGTATATCAATGAGATGCATATAAAGTGCTCTTTCACCTCCCATGCTGTGTTTAATAGATGCCTGGTACAGAATCTTAGGAAGAGAGAAAGACAACTTTAGGCTGTAGCATAAAAGCCACAATATAATGCATTTTCTTCTTTGAAACTGCAGCCCCTTCTTTTTCCCTACAGCTGAGGCCAGCAGGGATTTTATGCAGGGCTACCAGTAATTCCTGTGATCTCCCTGAATTCTGTACTGGAAGCAATCCTCATTGCCCAGCCAATGTTTACTTGCATGATGGGCACTCTTGCTACGGGGTAGATGGGTACTGCTATAACGGGATGTGCCAAACTCATGAACAACAGTGCATCACCCTCTGGGGACCAGGTGAGCTTGAATACTTGAGTTTTTTTTTCTCTAGATATTTATTCGCACAAAAAAAATTAGCATTGACATTTGGAGGAGGCGTGTAATGATTTCTTACCTGTCAGAATTCATGATCCCAGAATAAATCTTTCCCCCTGCCAATCCTTTCCTCAAGCTGATAGTCAATGATGCATTCCTGTTGATGCAAGTAAGCTAGTGAAGGATACAAAGAATAGAATTAAAATATTCGAAGAATGGTATTTTCTAATTCATTAACCTCTTTGCCTTAGTGTACATCTACCTCTATTAACCTATTAAGCCTAAAGTTTTCTGGGAAGTGGTTGTTACCACATCATTCTTTCACCATCTCTTGCTTCCAGTTATATTTGGGGTACGTAGCTTCCAACCAGCATGGAGCTGTGCTTCCGACATATTGAATGACAGGTTCTAGGCTGGAGAAGGCTGGGTACATTCTCTCAGGCTTTCAGAAACATCAGTTACAGGTCATACATGTCAACATCTGTTTTGCCAAAATTAGCCAGGATTTTTCTTGCTGGGTCATAGCCATAAGTCTCACTTCAGACCTGTGCACATAGTTAAACATTACATGGAGATTCCTAGTAACCATCATTGTCCTTACTGGTATTACGTGAAAACAGCTGCGTCCTTTCCTGAACAAAGGTTGACTTGCTTTGCTTGAAGTTACTTAACTGTAAAAATGCAAATACTTGCCTTCCTCTTAGAAATAATTACTATTACGTTTGCTTAAGCACTTAGAGATTTCTGGGATGAGAGCCACTCTGTAAGTGCACAGCATTAACTCTGAAAACATAAGTCATAGTTGAAGATGAATTAGGATGAAATGGTGCCACCAAATGTACTTCCATCAATCCGGGAACCAACTTGAACCATTATCTGGCTTTTACTGATATAAAGTAATCTGAATCAAGAACAGAGGAAGTGCTTTAGAAAACCACATATCCATCCACTCCAAACTTTTTGCTGCTGTAGTTCTGCACCGTCCCTTTTCCAACATTTCAGTTATTTGTTACTTTTTTCTGCAGTCAATTCTTTTGACAATAGAGCAGTGCCAAATGGGGCAGTTAGACTGCAAAATAATGATTGAGAGTAGCAAGGTCCTAAAAAGGCAAATAGGTGATGAATTAAGAAACTTAATTAAAATAATATGATGTTACTTAGATTGCAAGAATCCTTCTGAGGGAAGGTCAGAAGAAAGATTCCAAGAATTAAGTAATTCCTTATTTTCTCTTCAATCAACTTCACTCTATAATTCAACTTCAATTCCTACAGCATTCACTAAAATGCATTTTTTTAAAAAAATCAGTTGCTGTTATTGCTAATGATGATGGTGAATGATGCTTTGCCGTATTGTACTTTTACTAATGGACAGGTAAGGCTCGAATTAGGGTTCTGCAGAAATTTGGATCTGAAGGGCAAAGTGTGATTCAGGGCATACGAGGCCACATGCACAGCTCAATTTGGGTTCCATTCAAGCTGCTTCTGCAACAAATATGCAATCCCAAGATAATAGACATTTGGTATAAGGCAGAGGTGGGATTCTACCGGTTCCCACCAGTTCTATAGAACCGGATGTTATGATTCTGCCCAGTTCAGAGAACCGGCAAATCATGGCCCTGGCTCGCCCCACCCCTTCCACTCCCAGCCACTTGCCTCTGATGAGGCTGAAGATATGCTGCTGGAGTTCCCGGGCTTTAAGCCTGGAACAAGAATCCCATTCTCTCCTCCCCACCACCTGTGCCCTATCCCATTTGGAAAATATTGAGTTTCCATGAGATAGATCGGAAGTGGCTGGTGTGTGTGTGTGTGTGTGTGAAATTAAGCCTTCTTCCTATAAAATCCATTCAGAAACAAAAGAGCAGATATGGTTTAATTCTGCTTCAGCCCAGATTGCTGGGAGAGAAAGTAGTTTAAAAGTATTATTTAATTGACTAATTCATTGGCTTCCTGGCACTGCTTGTAGTACTGAGGAGCTGCTTGCCTTTTAAAATCCAGCACTGCTTCCCCGACTGGATTTCAAAATAAAAGCCAAGGATCTCAATGCTACAAGAAGTTGTTCCAGGAAGCATTGCTGTAGTTGAACCAGGCTTTAAAGCATTTTAAAGTAGCCTGGAGCAAGTATCCCTTGGGGGGGACTTTACTCTTTAAAGCTGTGTCCTTGTGATGAAGGGGTAGTTTATATTGCATTTTATAGATTAATCCACCAGCAGAAAATAGCTAACATCCATTTGAGGTCAATCTATGCATTTAGCGAGGAGGAGGCGGCAATATTAAATCAGAGCCTTGGTACAAGGGGCAATCCAGTAGAAGTGTTTAGATGGTTCTGTCCAAGCAGAGGCATGAGCGTGGTAAGTATGGGATCTTATTAAATCAATTCATACAGAGACACAATGCTCAGTATCTTTAAAGTTGGTAATACTTTCATATTACTGACTTGGGAGTAATCAAATGATCGGAGCTCATGTTGCTTGGGGAATTCTGGGAATTGAAGTCCACATGGTTTAAAGTTGCTAAGCTTGAAAAACACTCAGAAGTACAACTTCTTGTGAGCCTGGGTTATTTTTCTGCATTTTGGGAATAAGGAAATTATCCTATGTGCCTGGTGCAGAGATGCAGCTGAAATCTAGTGAGATGCTAATTGGAAGGTTAAAGCAGTAGATACAGATAGACTTTGACTTACAACTATTTGTTTAGCCTCCATTTAAAGTTACAACAGCACTGAAAAAGGTGACTTATATTCCCTCCCCCCAGGGACTGACAGAGAGAGAGGGAGACAGAGAGAGAGGGAGGGAAAGAGAGAGACAAGAGACAGAGAGAAAGAGAGAAAGGGAGAATAGAGAGAAACAATATACACACAGAGAGAGAAAGAGAGAAGGAAAGAGAGACAGACACAGAGGGAGGGAAAGAGAGAGACAAGAGACACATACAGATAGAGAGAAAGAAAGAGAGGGTGGGAGGGAAAGAAAGAGACAAGATGGAGAGAGAGAGAGAGAAGAAACAGAGAGAGAGAGCAGGGAGGGAGGGAAAGAGAAAGAGAGACAAGAGACAGATGAGAGAAAGAAAGAAAAAGGGAGAAAGAAAAAGAGATGAGAAAGAGGGAGAAAGAAAGAGAGACAGAGGGAGATACCTGTTTAAAAGAAAATAGAAAAATGACTCTGAGTGTTTAAGGTTGCAGACCCCAGGTTAGGCAAACACCATGGTCATTAAGTGAACCTTGTGGTCATTAAGCAAACACTGTGGTTGTTAAACAAGTCCATTTTCCCCAATGGGCATTTTTAACTAGAAACCAGAAGGAATTGTTGGAAACTGGCAAAAAACATAGAAAACCTCAGTCACAAGACTGTGTTGGATCTTGTAACTGATCATAAGTGTGTGTGTGTGTGCGCATGCACACGCGCATGGTTGTCAAAACACCAAAAACAGGTCAAGTAGCTCTGGGGAGGTGAGTCATAAATTAGAACACTTGCTAAGCAACTGGCCATTAAGCAAGGACCACTTATATTTGGTTTGCCTGTCACATGACCACCAAGCCACACCTAGCCAGTCATACGACCGCCAAGCCATACCCAGCCAATCACATGACTACCAAACCCTGCCCAGTCAGCAAGCCACATCTACCCAGTCACATGACCACCAAGCCACACCCACAAATTAGGCCACACTCACAGAACTGGTTGTTAAGAAATTTGAATCCCACCCCTGGTATAAGGGATTATAGACAGGTAAGACCTACTCTTATACAATACAAATTGTATTATGCCCTTCAAATTTAGATATTTCATCGCCTAGTATAAATAAAAGTCAAACAAAAGTTCAGCTACAGCTACTGAAACACTGTTAATGAAATGCTAGAAATGCTGTGCTAACAACTGCTGAAAAACACATGGAAACCTAGTGGTTTCTTCTTTCAAACTCCCAGCAGTTTTGTTAGCTGTTAAGCAAAAACAGAAAAAAACAAAAATTAATTTGTGAAGAAAAGTCCCATGTAGCCAATCGTTAAATTATCTGAGAAATCCTTTTGCTTCTAGAATAACAGAGTTGGAAGGGACCTTGGAGGTCTTCTAGTCCAAGCCCCTGTTCAGGCAGGAAACCCTATATACCATTTCAGACAAATGGTTGTCCAGTCTCTTCTTAAAATCTTCCAGTGTTTGGAGCAGTCACAGCCTCAAGAGATAAGTTGGTCAACTGATTTGAGTGTTCATTTTTTGTTCTAGGTTGCTTCTCTCCTTGATAAATTTCCATCCATTGCTCCTTGTTCTTCCTTCTGATGATTTGAGAAAAAGGTTGACCCCCACTTCTGTGGCAGCCCCTTAGATATTAGAACATTGATATCAATTAATTATCCAATTAAAGACATACAGTAATTTCAAAATGTCCATTATGCTCCAAAATTTCTACTAAGTTTTACAGTTGTTCTCATGATTTAAAAATGTTTCAAATTGTTGGATACCATACCATTAAATCTTATTTTTTTAAAATAACATTAACATAATTTATTCCAATAAAATATCATAGTAGAAAGAAAGTTTTATAGTGCTATAAAAAATCCCATGTTAAAGAAATATTTCATAGATTGAATTCAAGACAAGAATCTGTGTTACATAAGAAAAATCCTATTCTTTTTTTCCTGCAATCTCTGCCTTTAAATTAAAATGAAATTTTTAAATACTTCGCTTCTGTAAAGTTGCATTGCCATAGCTGTGACCTATTTATAGCAATATGATTGATGGTTATGTAGAGTAGAATGCATTTGGATATTATCTACTGCTTGTATTGGCATTTCCAGGTGGTGCTTAGATATGCAGATAAATCCATTGGTGAGAGAAACATTGATTTTTCTGAGAGAAAAGAAGCCTCAACCTTTAACAAAATGGGACTTTCTCAGACTGCAAATAAATGAATTTTTGCTTTAAACTCTTGAAATCAAATGGGGTTCCTGTAGATGTTTTAATGGGAATGGGATAATTAAATACTATCACCAATATTGTGATGACTGGCAGATATAAATGTGTGCAGTTTACTGTGAGAATCAGTTGTCAAGATAAAATATAAGACAACTATTCAGAAAATTCCACAAACACACACTTATTTAGCTATATGTCTCTGTCTCTATATTCTGTTTTTTGTCTTTTTTGAAATAAACATCCAACGGTACTTTTATACCCTACGGTACTTTTATAAAGAAAAGGAAAGCTTTTACAAAATTCCAGAAGGCATCTTACAGAACAGTCCTTTGGATTTTAAATCCAATTGTCTTGAAATAGAAAAACAAGCATATCTACCATTGTGAGAGTCTTGCTACAATTAGTATTTAGATGTCCATTTATTCCTATCCTCTGTTTTCTGCCCTTTAATCAGTTATCTAATCATAAGAGGAGCCTGTCACTGTAACCCACAACTATTCAAGAATTTTTAGTTACAAAAGCTGTTGAAGATCTAAATATGCCATGTCAAGTGAATCACCTCTCTCTATGTGTCTATTTATTTATTTTTATCCTATCTTTATTAGTATTATTTAAAAAAACAATATATAGTTTTATATTGAAAGTATAATGCTTATACTCTCTAATAAACTCCATCCTCCTCTACTTCTCATTCTCCAGGCCATGGGAGATGGGAAGAGGAATAGCAACACCAGCAGCCCCAGACCATCATGCATCTCAGTTCCTCCTTCACATAGAAGGGAAGACTTAGCCTAGCTAGTGGGAAGATGGCTTAGTTGGACATTGGCTGCCCATTGCCAACTTGGTGACAACTACAGTGCTCTGGCTGGAGCAGACCTTGAAGAGACATAGGGTGGCAAGCCAAGAGCAAAAAGTCCCTTCACCATGACTCTCACCAGCATCTGCCACAGCCAAGTGCTTTTCTTTTGTTATCTAACATGCAAGTGTGAAAAAGTAACCAACCCCTGTAGGGCAATCAATTTAATTAAAAATAGATTCAATAATTGAGCATGTCTTTAAACAATGGTGACAATTTAGGCTAGCCTTGACTAATATAAATATCATAAGCTTTGACTCCCCTTTTGATGATAAGTAAATACATCTTAGTTTCATTTACAAAAGATCAAGATGATAATGGAAAGTAAAAAGGGTAACATAGTCAGACTGAGATTAAACTGAGCAGAGGATTCTGTAATGGGCAGAATGCATATGGGTAAAAATAATATATTAAGTAAATACTTCCTTGAGCTGCATGCCCTTTTGAAGATAACCAGCAACTGATCAGCAAATTAAAAAAAAGTAGTTGATTTATCAAACTGGACATTGGAAGAGGGTGCTGAATTCAATGCTGTCTTTAAATCCATGAAACCAAATAGTGGTGGTGGTTACAATATTTTTCTGTTACAGTAGTTGATACAGCTCTATGCAATACTTGATCAGTGATTTCCCCAGTTGAACCTAGTTAGTTTCTCAGCCAATGCTGTGAACTGATCCAGACCATCATTTGATTTACCATCAAAATGTCAAGTAAATTGTTTACAAATTATGTTTAATATATTAGACAAAAAAAATCACAAAATTTCTCCCCTTTCTTATAAATTGACCCACTGTCTTCAATTCAATCATTAGCTAGAGGAAATTATTGGTCGGGCAAATAAAAATAGTCCATACTGGATCACCCCATGATGATCTTTCAGGATGGAAGGATTATTTCTGTAGACATTTCACCAAGAAATATCAGCAGGTTTTCCTGCTGATCTCACAGTTTTCATTCTGTTGCTATCACCTCCAGCAAGCAGGCTGAAGACATGACAGTACGATTATTCAAGACTTGTATGGTGGCTTTGATTATTTTGCCATTAGCCCTAAGGCATATCTTAAAGGCCTTTATGAATACTTTCAAGACATGAGTCCCATCATAATTTCTTGGGTGGTATATACTTCTAAGTTCTTCTACGTTGTTATCCAAATTAAGAGATACTTGGCTGTAGAGTTACTTCATCAGTCATCTATACCGGTCTTCCTTTCTCATTTCTTTTAGTTTAGTAGTTGGGTACAGAGGCCTCTTCATCTAATGAGGCAGGGATACTTTTAAATGGTATTTGAGGCTTCTTATCAGATCATTTTATCTGGCTCTCAGCTATTATCAGCATTGTAGCAAAGCAGTAGATAAAAATATAATGAATGGAAAGTAGCAAAGTAAAAATCATGGCTCCCTGATGTTTATATCAGAGTTGCCCAAAAAGACCTGGATGGCCTAGACTTCTGGAGGAAAGTTGTATGGATAGATAAGTCAAAACTGAAACTTTTCTGAATATGTTTATGAAAGAAATGTCAAACAACAAAAGTTGGTGCTCTTTGTTCACTCAGACTATATAAATACACACACACACATAAATATGTATATCTTAGTAGATCCACATGAAGTTCTGGTAAAATATAGATAGTAAAAATAGCAAGAATTCCAAAAGTATAAGAGCTAAATAATTTTTCAGGAAACTATATTTCCTAGTCCATACTGACCCACAACATCTCTGTGTTCTGGTGTAAAATGAGATGAGGAGAAATGGCCTGTTGCATTTAGTGAGAGAAACAAGTATGAACAAAAGTTCATATCCTGAGCACAATATGGTTTGTTTAATTTCACTTTGTGTGTTATAGGATCCAAAGTGATTTGTCACTGTAGTCTATTTAATTATACAACCATAATTAAGTAAATTTAGAGCAGTGTGTGAACCACTTTGAAAATTGTTATTTTATATCAATTTAAAAATGGTGGTAGGAGATTTCAGTTAACAAGTGTGACAGATCTTAACTATTGGAGTGTCAAGTTCTGATGGCTGAAAGGAAGTAAGATAAGCATTCATTCTGTTTCAGCAAGTTTAAAATCTGCTAGCAATCTTTCACCAATCATTTTCACTTTGCCTCTTCAAGTAACAAAATAGAGAGAGAGAAAGACAAGGCTTTCTGCTTCAGTTTATCTGGTAGAATTATGATAAATGGGTTTCCTAAAGAAACACATCACAGCTGGTTTTCTTAAGTATCTTTCTGAAGGTTTCTTACTTTGTGCTTTTCTTTTAAACTACTATTTCAGCTTTCCCTAACCTGACACTCTCCAATATGTTAATCAGGAATGGCATTCTGGCTACTGAGAGTTATAGTCCATTTACATCTGTATGTTGCCAGGCTGAGAAAGGCTGTACAAGGATCATCAATTCTCCTTATTTATGTATGAATACAACTTGAATGATAATAACATTGTGGACATACGGGTTGTAGGGACAGAAAGCTAGTAACAAATTATTGTGTTTCTGCAACCTAAACGCCATTTGAAAGAGATGCTGGGAAGACTTGTTTACAAGCCAACTTCTCTCTTCTGTAATTAAAAAAAGGGCTATTCTGTTTTTATTTATTATTTTGATTTATATCCCATCCCACCCCCCAAAAATCTCTTACCTCAGTAAGATTCTTTCCCATGAAAGCTTATAAACTTAGTTTAGGCAGTTTTAAGAAGGCCCATACAAAACAGAACAACATCATAAATATTACTAGATACCAATTGACTGTAAAAAATATGATTTCTGTAATAGAATTGTCAAAGTCTAAAATGCTCTACTTGATTCAGTTGTCCCAGCTACAAATTTTCAATTTCAGTCACAAATTGACTTCCAAGGACCTTACTTCATACTTAAATGGTCGGTAGAGGGGGGGTGCATAAGGACGCTAACATGCCTATCATCCCTGTCATTGTATTTTTATTCTCTTATTCTTGTTCTCGTTTTTGTTTGACAAATTCCAATAAATAAATAAATAGATTTGACTGATCAAATTTATATAGCCACCTATTTCACTGAAGGTGACTTTGGGTGGTGCACAACAAATGGATGTGTGTGTGTATGTGTGTGTATGCGCGTGCCATAACTGATTCCAAAATTTCTGTTGCTGAGACATTTGTTAAGTGCCACAATTCTTAAGTAAGTCAATGCACTTGTTAAGTTAGTAACATGGTTCTTAAGTGAATCTGGCTTTCCCATTGACTTTGTCAGAAGGTTACAAAAAATAACCCTGCAACCATCCTAAATATGAGTCAGTTACCAAGCATCTGAATTTTGATCACCTGACCATGGGGATCCTGCAATGGTCGTAAGTTTGAAAAATGGGCATATATCACTTTTTTCGGTGCCTAAATGAACTGTTGTAAGGGTGTGTGTGTGTGTGTGTGTGTGTGTGTGTGTGTTACAAAAGCATATTTTTTCATCAGTGCTCTAGCAATGACTACCAAGTCAAGATAATTTTTCGCATATTCTTACTTGCTAAATGCCTATTAGTTGGGAGCCTCGGCAAGCAGTGGTAACTGCTGGCTAACCACCTAACCAGGCAACAGATATCAGATGTACCTATAGAGATATACCTATAGAGATTGCCCTGAAGAAAGATGAAACTTTGCTCCAAATGCAAGAATCTTCCTCTTTTCCATTACCAGAACCAGCTCTCATTGGAGAGGTTTAAATAGGATGAATTAAAAAGGGAAGGAAAATGCACACATATTTTCTATAAAAGTGGCACCATTAATATTTGCTAATACCAAGTGATTGAAGAATGGGAATAAGGCCTTTCAGCTATATAAACTTGTATTGAGATTGACAATGAAAGATTTAATCAACACAGGAATATACTTTATTAATTTATTTTATTTGACCTTAGATAACCATTTGTCTGCTGCAATTGGCACTCAGTGGCTCAGAGCATAAAACAATATATATATATATATATATATATATATATATATATATATATATATATATATATATATATATATATATATAACAAAAATTCATCTAATAGTAGCAAAATGGCAGATCTCCTCAATAGCAACAAACATATACACCCAGCAACAGGTTCCTAGAATTCTAGCTTCAAGTATGGGAGAAGAACCAAGTCTTCAAATCCCTTTGGAATGCCTTCCAGATGGAAACCACCTATATTTCAGGAGGAACCTTATACCAGGTCTGGTACCATGACAGAGGATGTAAATGCAGGCTTCTGGGATCCCACTAGATGGTAGTTCTTGGGGCTTAAATAAATACTTCTCTAGGAATCTGAATATCCTTAAAAAAATCACTTGACCTTCTTGAGTGCTTCCAAAGTTCTGTTTTGGGTACACTATTTTGAAGAAAATTCCAGCAATAAACATGGGTCAGTATACTAAAAATCCAGTGTTGGAAGTACATACAGAGTCCTTCTTTCCTTCATCTCAGGAATCCCAGAAAATGGAATATTAAAAATTAAACCTTTATTTTAGAACTAATTCTTTCTCCTGATTATGGAAAAAGCTTTGGACTGGAGAATGCGATGAGGAATAGAGAGATGTGCACTAGGCTGAGAAGTCAAATAGCAACCCAGAAAAACGCAGTGAAAAATTATTTTTACATTAATTGCTCAGAAAGCAACATGGCTGTGACCAAGTAGGCACCAGGAGTCTAATTGACCTCAAAGGGTTTGTTAGCTTCTATATCTGGAGTAAATTGCTGGATATTTTTATAATTTATTGACTAAAATTTCCAACGTTAACTATCTAAGAATAACTAAAACAAAAGCTTGCTTCTTTTCTTTCTCCTCATTGAAAATTAAACCCTCTCAATTTCTTGTCTCAGTAATAAATTTATACTTGTATATGGAAGCCATTTGTTGCATAACCACAAGAAAGATGAGATATTAATATTCACATAAATAAGTCATATAAATCTGTGGTAGACTAGACATTTTCCCACCACCGTTATCCTTTCTATCCTATGAAGACACCATTTATTTGTAGATTTCAGCTGTTGGAGATAAACCACAAGATGATCCTTTCATGCTCTGTGACATCAAAAAAATATTTAGATAATTTTTTTTTTTGGAATAGAATACTGAAGTAGACAGAATTAATGGGATTTTTTAACCATTGCAGGGAAAGTGAGACAGAGAGGAGAAAAGAAAGATTGCAGTTATGTGACTCAGTGTCCCAGTAGATACAGTTTTCAAGCTTGAATGAAACGAATTGCTCAGAAATATATTCACACATTTTATTCCTTCTCAGCATGTCTCATCAGAAAAAAATACAGCTGCTGCATAATCTATTCAAATGCATTTATTTTTCATTCAGCAATCAAGAAAGCATATTTAATAGGCTAAAAACACAGTTAAAATTTTCTTATTTTTTTCTATGATTTGTATTTAGCTAGTTAATAGTATTACTGTTCTTACTGTTTAAATGTTTTGGAAGAGAAAATATTTTAATAGGATTTAAAATATTGTTGTATGAAAATATCTGATCCCTGGAAATCCAGTCTCAGTAAAAATCCAATAATACACAAGCTTTTAAATTCCAGCTACCAATCAGTCAGTCAGCCAGCTAGCCAGTCAGCCGACCAACTAACCAACCAACCAATGCCAGTCTTCTGCCTTTCACTTCTCTACCAATTGATAGTACAAAAATATGTGATGATGATGTTGTCCATTCAATAGTGTCTGATTCTTGGCAATTCTATGAGTCAGAACTCTCCACATCTTCCTATCTTGTACTACTTCTTTGAGTTTTTCTATGCTCTGATCCCATCTCTTATGGTGTCCAGCCACTGGGTTATTTGGAAGCCTGGTTTCCTTTTACTTTTCACTCCTCCAAGTATAATTGTTTTTGTCCCAATGAATTGAGGCACAGTTTTGTGATTTTTCTTTCCAATGATATGTCTGGTCTTATGTGTTCTAATACTTGCTTGTTGGTCACCTTTGCTGTCCAAAAATTTATAGGAGCCTTCTCTGGCAGCACAGCTCAGACAAATTGATTTTCTTCCTTCTTGCTTTTTTAAGGTCTAAATTTCACAATCATAGGTAGCTGCAGGGAACACAGTAGAGTGAACACACCTGCATTGGTTGCCAGGCTGATGTTCATATTTGGCTCAGGTTCATCATTGCTGTGCAATCCAGTGCAATCCAATGTTTTCTTTCTGGGCTGCATTCACTGTTTTGAGTGCTCTGTGACCCTAAGAAAGTGAATTTTTCCACACATTCTATCTTTTCAATGTCAATGTCTATTTTGATTTTTTTTTTCATTCTTTGCAGTGGTCGTGAGCTTGATCTTTTTGATATTCAGAAAGAGACCAAAAATCTCACTTCTTCGATTTTCTTGATCAGAGATTCCAGGCCTTCTTTGGTTTCTGAGAGAAGAGTTATATTGTCAATATCTTGAAACTTGTTAATGCTTCTTCCTCCAATCTTTACCCCAATTTTTGATTCTTCAAACTCTAGCTTCCTTATGATCATTTTGATATACAGATTGAATAAGAAAGGGAAGATAATGCTGTTCATATTTTATGATTCAGAAATCAGGTATTTTCCTTCAAGGTTACTTCTTTTTTTTTCTTTTTTTAATTTTTTTTATTAATTTTCAATAAACAAACATACACAAACAAAACACAAAACCTGAAAACATAAAACTTCTTTTTGGAAAGCGGCTTCCCGGGTTACATCTTTTTGTACAGACATAAATTCGAATTCATGCTCACTTTATATACCATTTCATATCTTATTTACCATTCTACATTTTCTATATAGCTTCTCCCCTCTTTTCACTCTCTTAATTCTATTTTATTTCATCTCAATTTAAATCATTATGCTTATATCTTTTGTCTGTTCTGTTTCAATTATCTATTATCTTTTCTCATTAACACAAAATTTTTCCTGTAATCACTGATTGAAGTATGACGCCTTTATATCTTTCCCCTAAGTTTAACACTTAAAATAATATATAATTTTCATTCTGATTCTGCTTAGTACATTCTAAAACTACGTACTGTATTTTAAAATAAGAAAGAATAATAAATTTATAATATAATTAAAACAATCCGTAGCAAATTAAACTCAATCGTTAAGTCTTTATTTTATCCCATTTTATAATCATATAATATTCCAGTTTTCTAACATTATTTCAAATATAAATACAACAATACAATCTTATGTACTTTTGCAGAATCTATTTTTTAATTATATTTTTACCCATTATCTCTGAATAAATCCTGTTTCTTTACATCTTGTTTCAAACCTTTGTAACTTTTCTTCCCTTTTTCCCTTCCTTTCTTCTCCAATCTAGCCTTTTTACCCCCTTGTCTCTTGATCTCCACCCTCTTAATCTCCACCTTCTTCTTTATTCCTCTTTTCTGTTGCTTTCTGACATTGTATTGATTTTTCACCTTATTTTTCCCCTTTTTTGGTTGTTGTTTTTAAGTCTTAAATTCTCCATTCTCTTTCCTTTCTTTCCCTTTTCTTCCCCAGCTAAAGTTGCTTGTTCATTAAAGATGGCTTCTTCTTCATCCCAATCTTCTTGTAGTTTCTGATAGGTAGAAATCGCCATTTCTAAGAAATGGAAAACAGATCCAGAAGAGCCCTTCCCTTCTTGTTTCTCTTCTTTTAGCTTTTTAAATTCCATTTTCAGTTCATCAACAAGTAATGCCATTGTGGAAAAAAAAAATTTAAACAACCCAAATGTTTTTAGTCTTTCAAATTATAATTTCCAAAAGTCCCAAAGTCACCAAGCAATCCAAATACACACAGACTGTTTCATTTAGCACTTTCTTCTTTTTATACTTTTTCTTCCTGGGGTTACAGTTCAGTTGCAAAGTTCCAATTAAAATGTATCTTTTAGAAGTCTTGTTACAATTTAGCTCTAGTCTTATAAATTCCAAGCAGCCTCCTACAGCAAGGTCTTAATATTAATTCTTTTCCTCTCCCTTCCCACTTATAGCAAAGTAAGTTTTTTTTCCCCAAATGTTCAGAAATCTTTATTGTCCCCTTGGATTTAATTTTCAAATTTAATTACCTGCTGATGCCAAAGCAGGTTTTTCCAATTTCTTATTCATCTGCTATCACTGTAAGGAAGGAGAGTGAGAAAAAAAAAACTTTCCCTTTTTACTTCCATTCGCCGCTTTTTCCAAGTCTTCTTTGGGAGCAATGTATCTTTAATGAAATTTAAATTCCAGGATATTTAAAAGTTACTTGTTATCCCGGTGAGCCAAAAACTTTCACTTCTCAGCTTCCTCCTGCACATTCTTATCCAGATGAAAGCTTCTTTGTGGCAGCCATTGCTGACCGCCGCTCCACTGCTTTTGGAGAAGGGAGTTAAGCCAGCTGAGAAGGGGGGTTGAGATTCCGCCGGACCCCCTGCTGGATCTCCCCTGTCTTCAGTTACCTCTACAGGGTAACTATATCCCCCAAATCCAGCTGGATCAGGAGCACTCCAGCGGTGAGCGCAGCAGAAACCGTGCACGATCGCGGATTCCTGCCGCCACTGAAGCCTTACAAACCGGAAGTCCCCAAGAAGTTACTTCTATACCTTATCCATTGTTTAACTAGTAATATATTGGATTAATGGGGATAACTTTGAGTGAAAAGAGGAACATCTACTACCATAACCACAGTCAGATAAATGAAACCTGAGTTTGGACAAGCACTATAACCTGAGAAAATGGTTCAGATAAGATCCTCCCTAGTTCCCACAAAAATAAAGGGAGAGGGGTGGAAGCACATTCAGACTTGGAAGGTTCTGTTAATATAACTTAAAATAAAAGTGATATTGATCTATATGGCTTTGTTTTCCTAATCAGGTCTACCTTGAAGGGCTACAAATTGGGTGTTTGCTTACCTTTTGTTTACTTTTTCTTAGCTTATCTGAACAGAAAAAATAGAGAAAACAAATATATTTCTATTTACTTAGAAATAAAGAAATTGAATGGAATTATGAAGTCATATAATTAAATGCAAGACCACCAAATTGTCTCAGTGAAATAGATGGCTGCTGGTAACCCAAAAGAACAAAGTAAACACATTCAGTATTTTAATTATATTATGACAAACATAATTTTCTATTCGCTAATTTTGTGCTTTTCCCATACTGAGTTTTCCCTCTTACTAGAAAAAGTATTAATAGGACTTCCAGTGGCAAGGCAAGGATGAACAGAGGTGCAGAAGCCCGTCTGTGGTTTCAGTTAATCTCTTTTTGCAGTTGGCACAATCCTTTGAGGGTGCACGAGTCCCGGAGAGATTCGTGCCGGTGTGGGTGAGACTCGGGTTGCAGTGTCGGGAAGGCAACCCCCCCTGCAGCAAAGAGGAGCCCTCCAGAGCCCAACGAGCAAAAAACAGCCCCCTATCAATGGTGGCTCCGAAGTCCGGACTGCCACCGATGTAAAGAAGCGAGTGAGTGACAGTTTGTGAGATCATTGGGAAAGAGTGTGGCAGAGAAAATTAGCGGTGGAGAGGAGGATTGGAATGCCATAGACTTTTATAAGGCTGTTACAAGTGTCTGTCCGGAGCCCTAAAAGAAAGTGGCCAAAAAGCGGATGCGAGGCAAGTGAAAGTGAAAGGGCTTGGCAGACAGAAGAGAGAGAGAGGACAATAACGAGTAAAAAGGGAAGTTTACGAAGTTGGGAGACTAGCGGCTGGAAGATGCCTGGAAGTTGTGGAGGATTTGGACTATCTCATTTGATTTTTATTCTGAAAGACTTCATTAAAGTGGAGACGGGAAGATCGGAGCTGACGGAACAGAGACAGTGTGGCGCCACAGGCGATACTTAGAAACCCTGAAGCTATCATAACAATATAACTGATATAAACCACTTAACAGCCCTTTAGGGAGCATACTGATCTAATTGAGAAGGTGGTTCCATCTGAAGAAAATCAGGAAAATTGAACTTCGGAACGCTAAGACAAAAAGTAAAAGTGGAAGCTGCTGAATGTGTGGAGATACTGTGTAATTGCAGTATTCAGCATTTTTTACCTCCCCACTTCCAGTGCGTTTGGAGTGAAAGCTCTCAAACTTAGAGACAGAAAGCTAAAAACTGACTTCAAAATTCCTTTCCCCCACTTTTTTACTCCCTTTTTTCTGTATACATTTGCTCAATATTTTTTTCTTCTTTTTCCCTCACCATCTGGCGCTATGATGAACTATCTCTCCTTCTTTATTCTCTCTTTATAATGATTATAAATATGCATACTGGGGAAAGGAAAATTGATTGATGTAACTGATTGTTAAATAATTGAATTAATTGATTTATTGATTTATTAATAATAGTGATAGTTATACTTTGATTAGTTATACAGGGAAAATAGTAAGAACATTCAGTATTATTTCATTAATAAGTATAGGATTTTATGTATTAATATTATAATTTATTGTGTGATCACAATTAATCCACTTGGGGACGAATGTAATACTGTTTGTGTTTAAGAATATTTAAAATAAGGTTAGATAAATACACATATTTATTTATAATATTTAAATATTATAAATATTTAAAAGAAAAAGTATTAATTTATGTCAGAAGGTTATGTCACTAACTTTATTATGATCGTTTAATGCAGCTCAGAAGGTATCATATTAAGGAATAAAATGGTTTGATGGTTTGGGTATAATGTGTTGTTTGATCTCAGAAAATTGTAATCTATTTAATAAGCCATGTTTAATCAAACCAAGAAGTTTAAATTCCATCACAGTTTATTCTAAAAGCTGGAACAAAATATTTCTTGCTGCAGCCATTGGGGGGGCGGGGAGAGAGAGAGAGAGAGACACACACCCCACACCCTTAAGAATATGAATATAATTATAGTTCCAAAATATAAGTAGTTATATTAAATAATAAGATGTATCCGGGTGAATAGCTATTCCAATTACAATGTATTCTTTAATTTTATTTTACCTCCAAGGGACTGCCATAAACATTGCTAATAATCTCGTGATTTCACAGAGGTGGGTAGAAATGCCTATTTGCCTTTTGGAAGGAAGAAGGGGGGAACTTTAAAGCCATAATCCAAGAATTTCCCTCCTCTCTTCATTCTTCCCTACCAAGGTTCTACTTTCTTACATTCTTCATACGGATTCCTTATTTTTGCCTCTGTTTTAGGCGCTAAACCTGCCCCTGAGATATGCTTCCAGAGAGTCAATTCTGCAGGAGATCCATATGGAAACTGTGGCAAGGATTCCAAAAGTACTTTTGCCAAATGTGAACCCAGGTACAAGCTGTGCATCTGTCCGAAACAAAAATAAGTAAAGCAGTGCTAATAGAGATGCCGATCTCTATTATTCCTACATTATTCCTCTCTTTTCAGAGATTCAAAGTGTGGAAAAATTCAATGTCAAGGGGGAGCGAGTCGACCTGTAATTGGCACCAATGCTGTCTCAATAGAAACAAACATCCCTCTACAAGGAGGAGGCAAAATTCTGTGCCGAGGAACACATGTTTACTTGGGGGATGATATGCCTGATCCGGGCCTTGTCTTGGCTGGAACGAAATGTGAAGATGAAAAAGTAAGGCTTAGAAATCCTTTCCCTCAATCCCTTTGATATATAAGGTCTTTCATATGTACATGTATTACATCTAGTCCTTTTTTTCAGTCTTACTTTCTGTGCTTTGAATTAATAGCCTGGCAAACCTAACATAAAGGATTATGCAAATAGCTCTTCCAATGTTAAGTATACTTAAGGGTTTATGGATGATGCATGGAATCAGTTTACTGTTTAGCCAGAAGGAGTAGCGTTAAATTGGAACATAAAAAAATTGAAACAAGTGTATGTAGTATGAACAAAAATACTTATTTTTTTATGTTGCACCAGTTTCTGGTAAATTATATATTAGAAAAAAGGGGAGAATGAGCAAGTGTTTGGTCTATACAAGTTACTCTTGCAATGAAGCAATATGCAAAGTGTTTATATTCAAAGATTGATGTGAAGCTTCTTGTTGTGCGAGGTGATATCAAAGTAGTGGTAATATGGTTTCCAATACTTCCTGTGTCCAGCAGAATCAGCTAAAATTGATGACAGAGCTTAATTCAAGCATGGACACATTGACACGTACATGAATAATGTGTGTGGAATAATAAATGTTGAACACATAAAGTTGTAATATCTGTCACCATGCACATGGATAAACTTTCCTTCCTGATTGATTTATTTCATAAAACATGTTTGGATGAAGCCTAAAATTAAAAAGTCTCTCAAATTCATCCCTTAGGATTTATATAACAGGGCAGACAATCAGTGAAACACAGGCAGCTCAAACACTATCTTTGTTCCCCTCTTCGCAGGAGTACAACATTAAAAACCCAGCAACAAATTAATTATTTTTTGTGATGAGATTTTTTTTCATTTAATATACTTGCCAGCCACAAAACTAGTTGCCTATTCTTGATCTCTCATCTTCCTTGCTTTATATACCTTTAATTAGTCAGCAACACTGGTATCAATTATCTGAAAATCAAACAGGACTAAGATTTTTTTTGTTGTTGTTGGCGATGTTCTTCCCTCAGCCTGACATTTTTCTGAACATGAGTTGAAGTAGTTTGACTGTATGGTACTGAAAATCCCGAGGCTTGTTATCCTAAACAAGTTAAATATTAATATAAAATTTGCCTTGTCAAGAGCATCCCAAAGGTGCTTTTTCAAGAGGCAACTGGACTTTCTGTTTTTTTCTTTGAAGATTTTTTGCTTCTTATCCAAGAAGCTTCTTTAGCTCTGAGTGAAGAAGACAGAGAAGTCCACATTTTGGACAGAGAGAACCGCTGGTTTGAAAGAAAGGTCAAAGAGACCATCTACGTCAAAATTGAACAGTCCTATCTCAACAAAGGAGAAAGGATATGACATCATTATCCCCAGTCTACAACACAGTCCTTTCAACAGTTCCAAGAAGACTGCACATGCATTTGCACTACTCAGGTGGCTCTAACAACACTTATTAAGAGCTGCCGATTTTAAAAATTTAACTTTAGCTTTTGCATTTTTTTATTCTACTCCATTCTACTTTATTTTTATTTCAATTTATTTCCATTCTTGTTCTGCTGGAGACCTGTATATTTACTATTTTTCTGGAGATCTATATTTTTACCTTTTTTGCCATGGAGGGGAAAAGGAAGAGGCAACATTCACATTCTGTTTCTCAAATTTCACTCAAATCTATAAAACTGCTCCAAGTTGACAGTTATCTAAAAAAGCAAACATTTCTTGCCCTAAGCAACCAGGCCCCTCCACTCTTGCCCCTAGTCTCTGTAATAGATATGACCTCCTGGGATGGAAAATACAGGTGGAGATTGAGAGCTCCAGACTTTTATATCTTTCTGCTTCAACGCCTGAAGAAGTTTCCCCCTCACAGAACAAAGCCATTTGTCCACCAACTGCAAAGCTTATACAACAAAGTGATAAGGATTTTAAAAATGTTACTGACTGTATAACTTGACAATTATTATTGACAGCATAAATAGTATTGTCAATTTTGAGCTTCTAACTACAATTAACAAGAAAGTGAACACTGTAAAAGACACTCTCATTAAATTTAAACATAGTCATACAAATACTACTGCTAAGTCAGTCAAGCTCATCTAGAAACAACTGTGTCTTAAAACACATAATAGTGGTGGAAAGTTGATCCTATTTTGGAACCTAAAAAGAGAGTGAGCATAAATTAATAAATATAAATCTACATCCAGAGGAGCATGGAAGGCAAGTAGAACTCTCTCAGGAAGTATTAGACAACATAACTATTACTTACAGCCAAATCAAATCACTCTACAAATTCAAAATAACAGAGTAAATAGAGGAAAATGGAGGCCCAGAAGTGCAACCATTATCTCCCTCCGTTAGCTTCTACACTGTGAAAGGCAGCTGATTGATTTGCAGAAAGTTGAATGGCTTCTATCCAGGAGAGTAAACAAATCCTTCTAACCTTTAAACATCCTACCTGAGCCAGAATGTTGTCAAAAGGAAATCAATTTTGGGCAATTTTGAAATCTTCCCAGTGCATGTGTTTCACACAGAGGGAGTTAGCTCATTAATAACTCATCTTGGCAATAAGAGTGCTTTTACATTAAAATTTAATTGTAACAACATAACAATAGGTAACTTCAAAGACTTTCTATCATCACTGTCCTTGAGAAGAGACAGCCTGAGCAAACAATCTGTACCTTCCACAGAAGTCAATGTTCTGAAGAGCCCTTAGAGATAAACTTGACTGACTTTTTCAATATCTTGTGAGATACTGAACAAGTGAGTATTATGAAAAGGCTAGATGATCTGAAGAAATTATTGCAATAAGACACAAAAGTGCTAAGACTTTCATAGGCCTGCTCACCTCAAGAAAACAGTACTTATTTTTTTTTAATAAAACAATTTATTAGTTTTAACAATTAAAAACAGCCAACAATACTTATTTGAGAAACCACCTGCTGGTTACTTCCTATTTTAATATGGCAATATTGCAGAAAAGAACATCAAAAAGTCCTCAGGAACAGTTTCTACCATAGTCTGCCTGCTTCTTGTTAAAATAGTATACCACATGGAAATGTAAGAAATGGAAATAAAATGGAACCCGGTAGACAAGAGGAAACAGGATACAACAGAAATCTTCATGAATTACAAGCAGTGGGTGATTGCAGGGCAAGATCAAGTGAAAAGGAAGAAATCCTTAGCTCAACACTTCTGCAATAAAAAATCAAGCCCCAAAACATCAGTTAGCATTTTCCCAATCACCCTCCCCACCAATATTAAGCATAAGAGTTTTATCCAGTTACTGACATGGAATAAAGCTGGCTGAAGAACAGTAACAAATGGGACCTGATGGTGTTCTTCTTTGAATTTGACTTTACAGCATCCCAAAAGTGCTATGCAGATTGTATCAATCAGGTTATAACTATTTCAAATACATTAAAATTTGTTCCAGGCTGGGCTGAAATTCTCCATGTAGTGGAGCTGGTAGTCTCCATTGGCATGGACAAGATAATGAACTAATGATGTGATTTAACTCAATTTCCTATGTTCCTGTTTTAGAATATAAAATCTTTTTTTTCCTGAAAAATCATGTGAAATGATCAAATTCATTTAAAAGGGAGTATTCCAAAATATATACAGGTCTTTGAAACTAGTAGCATGTTTTTTCTATGGAATGCAGCAAGAGGAACAATGCATAAATATATGAAAAAATGGACTGGTGTATTATAAGATACATATTTTGGACGCAAAAAACAGTTGCATTATATAGCTTAGCTTTGCTATCTCCTGGAAACTTTCCTGCAGATGCCGATAAAAATGATAATCCAGCTGGGATCCATCAAGCTCTGTCGTTAACTCCCAAACAATTCATCTGTTTTTCCTTGGCCTTTTTGTGATTGTGTTCAGTTGGATTGTTCTTGATTTTCATCTTTACTTGTGCAATATTTTAATACTGTCTAGCTATACATGGTTATTGCTTGATTTATTGATTTTATTAATTTTTGCTCCTTTATTATTTATTAGATTGTATTGTATAAGCTTCATGGGGGAGGGCTTTAGTCCTTAGGTAACCTAGAAATGTCTTTAAAGCATAAAATAAATAACGAGTAACACACAGCCCAGACAATGTCCTCTGATTTATAAGAATTGAATTTTTTTAGACTGATCTTCCAAATAGGCTTGAGTCCTTCTGCCTTCTGCCTTTCGTTTTCAGATTTTAATTATGAGTTATGGTTTTCCTTCCTTGATTTGGGGGTGGGATTCTTTATGAAAACGGACTCCAGGATCTTAGCACTGTGTCAAAGAGATGCTCGTTTTCTGAAAGGAGAACGAAGAACACCTTGACTTAACGGTTGGAACTATGCTATTTAGCGGCTTTTGGATGACATTTTCATCTTCTTCATTAACTCTGTGCTTTAGCATATTCAAACCTGGGAAAGTTGCCAAAGCATAAAGCAGTTCCTGCAAAGCAAAGAAAAAACTTTTCACACCAAGAAGAATATATAAAACATCTTGCTCAGTATATCTATGCATAGCTTTTCCAGAGTAGTCAAGCAAGGCAGGAAAATAATGAAAAGCTATGAGAACAGTGCCTCTGAGAATTTGAGAGAGGTGGGGTTAAAGCAACATCCCCTGCTATTGGCAGAGTACAGATCAAGATTAGTTTCTGTCTTATCTAAATCTCTGAGCTTATGCTTACTTTTGAGGTCCATATGCTTCAGTTGTTATACATAAGCTTGCGCCAGTATCTAAGTATTTGTGACCAAGTTCTTTGTTTTTATATATCTGAGCAAGATGGAAATAGAGTAAACTGCTTTTGTGGTCTCTGTAGGGGATGTGCCATATTTGTTTTCCTCGCTGAAGACTAGAAGAAATGTACATGCTCCGAGTTCAGGCAGATTATCCTCATGGAAGAGAAGATGAAGAGGCTGGAAACAAAATAGTCCTCTTTCCAGCTTATGAAGAAAGATAAGGAATTATTGCAATAGACACAGAAATGTTAGCAGGAGGTTTACCTACTAACCACCCATGTATCTCTGGATGAAGAACAGCTGCATAGAGCCGTGATGGTGCAGTTGTTAGAAGGCAGTATTACAGGCTAATTCAATCCTCACATCTCAGGTTTGACTTAGCCTTCCATCCTTCCGAGGTCAGTAAAATGAGGACCCAGATTGTTAGAGACAATATCCTGACTCTGTAAACCGCTTAGAGAATGCTGTAAAGCGCTGTGAAATGGTATATCAGTCTAAGTGCGATTGCTATTGCTATAAAGCACCAGAGGACTCAAGGAAGAAGATCTTGCATGATGTACAAAGGGAAGAATGTTGGCCTTTGTCCTGAAAATGAGGACGTCATGTGTGATAGATTCCCTACTCTGAGATACTAAAGCAATGATCTGTAAGCCTGATAATGTTAAGAACAGTCCCCTTGATGCCTGGATGTAATGGGAAAGTTCAGAAGACTCCTTAGCTCACTGATAATTATTCCTTTTTATTGATACACATGGAAATTCATCTACATGACACAGCCAGACACATCTTTGAACATACTAAATGTGTGTGTCTGTGTCTGTGTGTCTGTTTATGAAAACTGGCTACACAGATGATGCCAAAAGAAATAGTTTGGATTCTCTGACAATTGAAGTAGTATTGTTGAGTTCTCATTTCCTTCCTGATAGTATTTACTCAATAATACTCTGAATCAAGCTGAATAATTCTCTGAATCAAGCTGATCTCTTGCCAGAAGTCCCTCATTTGGCAAGAGATGAGCTTGATTCAGAGCATTATTGAGTAAATACTATCAGGAACTCATTAATACTACTTCCCCAGGGACTGAGACAGGGAAGGGTAGCAGGATGTGGAAATATTCAGTAACGAACCTATAATTAAAGGAAGGGACAAGTCAAGTTTGATGAATTGAGGATTTCATGACCTTTATCCATCTACCCAAAGTATGAGGAACAAGCAAGGAAAAGTAAAGATCTTATGACTTAAAAGGTATTACTGAAACTTGATAGATGGAACTCATGAGCAGAATGCAAAACTCAGGGCACAAGTCATTTAAGAAGCACAAGGAGGAGAAGTTTGGCATTATATATGAAGACAGAATATCCTCTCATACAGGCAAGTAACTCAAAATGCCAGACAGTAATTCAAGCTAGTCAGCCTGAAAGTTTAGAACAGATTATTAAGTAGTCAGTTTGTGAATATTTAGAAAATAATAAACTGTTTGCTAGGAACCAGCATATATTTACTAGGGAAAAAATCATGCCATCTGATCTTCATTTTGGTAGAAGTTCGAATTTAATTGAGCACAGAAATAGCCATAAAATGTCTTCATCAGCGTCCTAGAAGGAGAGATCAGGGAAAGGAAAACGCCACAGCAACATCTCACACATGGTACATCAGGAACAGCATTTGCATCACACTGTGTCTGCATCATAGTTTGGATGGAATTACAATTCTTTGCAGATGCACCTGAGTACTTTGACTTAAAGTATTTCAATATCAGACAAGTTGAAGAAAAATAAAGAAGAAAGAAAAAGATACAAAAAAGTGTCTTCAACTTTCTTTACAGAAATATATAACTACAAATATATTCTAGCCTCTCCCTCCTAAAGTTACAACATCTTACTCCTCTCTCTATTAATTTATCCCATCTTGGCATCAAAACCATAAATCAAAGTTATGTTATTTTTATGCAAAAAGTCTATAAGAGGCTTCCTATCATCAATGAAAATAGATAATGTCTTTTTTCTAATCAAAGAAATCAGTTTAACTGTTTCAAATATGTCAACTTCACCAACCATTCCGACATAGAATCTTTCTAACTATGCACATATAATAATTCTGCTGCTTTAATCATATATTGAAATAGTCTTCCATGGCTTTTATCTAAATATTTATCCTTTAATCCTTAAAAGACAATTTCCTGCTTCAGTTGAATATTAATCTTTAAAATCCTCTGTACCAATAATCCATCCTTTTATAAAAGGCGCCCATATCCAGGATGAAATCGTGTGGCCTGCAGGGATGCTGACGGGGAGAGTGGCTTGCACTTCTTCCCCAACAATGAGACCCATAGTTATTTAAATCAATGGAATTAAAATGTACAATCACCTGCTTCTAGTTGGTAGGCTGTCTTGGAAACAGTAGAAACTGCTGCCTGGATGGCTTCACTGGTATGGACATGTCCAGAGAGCAGCACCTTCCACCGTTGCCAAGACAGCCTACCAACTAGAACCTGATGGCTGGCAATCTTGCAGTCATCCAAAACAGAGATGGCAAGATACCATCAAGAGACACAGCTAACCATGCAAAGTGGTATTCAATTATCTGAAAAGCAGACCCTACATCTGCAGGAATACACTTGGAGGAGGAGGAGGAGGAGGAGGAGGAGGAAGAAGGAGGAGGTTTTAATTCATCTTTGTTCTTATTTTAATAGCAGCCACTTTAATGGAGTGTGGTCATCCAGCCATTGGCCTGTCACTCTCCCCTAGCTGAGCCGTGTTTATAGGGCTGTTTTGAGATATTAAAATTAGGAGAGGATCCAATATAGACCCCCTGAGAGCTCTTTTCTGCTGAGTTATAAGTGCAATAAGTAAATAAAAAGAAACAATTTGGTGTGCCATAGGCTACTGAATGGTTTGTTGGTTTGTTGTGAGGCTTCAGTGGTATATTTTATTTGTTGTGAAGCCGGTTCCCTTTCATTTCTTTCCTAATTTCCCCTTTCCCTAGAGGGAAAATCTACCCTGATTAAGCGTCAGTATTCTGTTCTGCTTCATTTTGCCCCCTGCTTGCTCATAAAAATTGTGCCTGGCTTTTAGCCCTGCTGAAATAAGTCCCCAAATTAAAGGAGAGCAGATATTATGGGAGAGATCTGATTGTTGACCTGGCATTAATACCCATTCCTGCACCGTATAATCTTTCTTCTACTCTGATGATATATCAGGCACTCTGTAAGTGGGTCATTTTAGTTTGCATTGTGAGTCTGCTTTTATAGGGATGTCAATCTTTCTCTGTCCCTGTGTTTCAGCTCCAGTGAAATAGTGAAGTTAACTCTCTATGATGATTCCATGAACAATGAACATTCGATTACATGCCACTCCCTCTTATTCATTTCCCTATAAATAAAAGATAAATGTATTTTCTCAGGCAAATGCTAATTTAACCCTGCAATAAAATGATGGCTCTGTTTAAACTTTGAGTCCATATACATCTAATTTATAAAGGAAAGCAGTTTAATTTGGGGGGTAGGGATGTGAGATAGGCTTAATATATAGTGGACAGAAATTAACCTCTGGCAGCATTTGAAATATTTTAGCTATTATGGGTTCTTCTTCAGAAAGAACTGTCTTGAAAAAATAGAAAACGCTGCCATTACCCATTTTGAATTTTCAATTTTTAAATATTTGGGAGTTTTTTCAAGCTGTTGCTTTCCACCCCAATGCTGACCTTATCACAAATTGCTTCTGACATTATTCTTTTTTTTAAAGCCTCTTAATATAGATGCCATTGTTGAAGAGAAAGGCTTTGACAAATATCTAGGATGAAAAAATTCTTTGGCATGATATTGCATAATTGTGTTTGCATCCGTAAGAAGCCTTTGACTTCTAAAATTTAAATTCAAGCTAGCTTCTCTTCACATTGATGAAAAGCAGATTTTCCACTTCTGCCATGCAGATGGTAATTCGTGAAGTGAACCTTTGCCCCCTTATCTTATTCCTGTTCCTTTTTGTCTCTCTTATATAACCTTACCCAAACTCAACCCAAACTCCACCTCACCCCAAATTGGACAAACAGGGATCATGCAAATTTGGACAGTGCCATAGTCAATCAATCAGATTAGAGCTGGAAGGGACCTTGGAGGCCTTCTAGTCCAACCCCCTGTTCAAACAGGACACCATATACATTTCAGGCAAGTGGCTGTCCAGTCTCTTCCTAAGAAACCTCCAGTGAACCTCCCTACAGCTTCACGAGGCAAGCTGTTCCAATGGTTAATTGTTCTCGCTGTTAGGAAGTTTCTCCTTAATTTCAGGTTGCTTCTCTTCTTGATTAGTTTCCATCCATTGTTGGATGTAAGAGGGTACACCAACTCTTCCATCAGGTCGAGGAATGGTGACTTAGGTTTCCACAAACAGTGATGTTCATTCGGTCAGTTTGTGATTGAAGCACCAGGCTAGAAACCAGAAGACTGTGAGTTCTTGTCCCATCTTAGGCACAAAGATAGTTGGGTGACCTTCTGTCAGCCTAGGAAGGGGACAATGGCAAACCACTTTTTAAAAATCTTGCCAAGAAAATTGCAGACACTAATGTATGCAGTTGCCAAAATCTATGCAGGAGTCAAAAACCAACTTGAATACATATACACACAGCAATGATGTTCACATACAGGATTACTTTCCATTATCTTCAGAGAAGGAAGTGGTGAAAATTAACAGTATATTTGTAATATTTGCTGAACTTCCAAATAGACCCAATGTAAATCTAGATAAATAAATTCTTTCTGGTAGGTGCCACACACTTAAAAAAAAGCAGTTTGGTGGCCCACTCATCCCATCCCAAAATATGCATATCTAGTTTCCAATAAGCTTTAGTTAAGAATTCCTCATGGACCTACAGTACATGGCCATTAGGAGACCCAAAATGCTGGGCCTTTGATTTGATGTAACATCAGATTTAAATCATTTATGTTTTACATCCCTGTATTCTTAACTTCGACATACACCATACTCAATGTGGCACAGAAATACAGATGTCCTAAAGACATAACATATAGCAGTCTGGAAAGAAACAGATTTCTGAAAGAAAAGAGGTTAGATTTATGTATGCACAATGTTCGGTGAAAAAAGCAGTCATCATACCTCCTACATATTCTATGCCTGGAGATTTGTTCCATATTCCAAGTTATTCCATATTCCAGCTCCTTGCCAAAACTATGGTCACAAGCCATGGTATCCCCATCTTCAAAAAGGGAGACCCCAGCCTAGTTGAAAATTACAGACCAATCTCTTTATGGTGCATCACCTGTAAAGTCATGGAATCAATTATTAACCAATCCATTATCCTCCACTTAGAGACAAACAACCTACTCTCTAGTAAACAATTTGGTTTCAGGAAAAAACTATCCTGTAATCTGCAACTCTTATACTGAAAAAACATATGGACTACACAACTCGATCAGAACAAAGCAATAGACGCAATCTACATAGACTTCTGTAAAGCCTTTGATTCAGTGGTACATGACAAACTAGCACTAAAACTAAAATCTTATGGTATCTCTGGACACCTGCATAACTGTATAGAAGCATTCCTGTCAAACAGACAACAAATGGTCAAAATTGGGAGCATCCTATCAAATTCTGTACATGTCAATAGTGGTGTCCCCTAAGGCAGTGTTCTAGGACCAACTCTCTTCATACTTTACATAAATGACCTCTGTGATCATATTAAGAACAACTGCGTTCTCTTCGCAGATTATGTAAAGCTATTAAAAACACCACAGAAAATACTACTACCCTCCAAAAAGACCTCGACTGTGTATCAGAATGGCCAATCAAATGGCAACTTCAAATCTCAACAAATAAATGCTCTGACTTACATATTGGCAAAAAAATCAGAAAATAAAATACAAGCTGAATACTCAAGACCTTGTTGATGATCCAAACTCTGTCAAGGATCTTGAAGTACTCGTCTCTAATGATCTAAGTGCTAGAGCCCACTGTAACTACAAGGCATTAAGAGTTGTTAACCTACTCCTACGTAGCTTTTTTCTCTGGTAATATTACACTACTAACTAGAGCATACAAAACATTTGCTAGACCAATACTTGAATACTGGAACCCACATTACGTATCTGATATTAGCACAGTTGAGAAAGTCCAGAAATATTTCACAAGAAGAGTTCTCCGCTCCTCTAATTGTTGCAGAATACCTTATGCCATCAGACTCGAAACTCTAGACCTAGAAAACCTAGAACTACACCGCCCTCGGTCAGATCTAAATATAGTATATAAAATCATACATTGCAATGTCTTACCTGTCAATGAATACTTCAGCTTCAACCATAACAATACAAGAGTACACAAATAGATACAAACTCAAGGTTAACCGCACCAAATTTGATTGCAGGAAATACGACTTCAGCAACAGAGTGGTCAATGTCTGGAATACTCTACCTGACACTGTGGTTTCTTCCCCAAACCTCAAAAACTTTAATCTTAAACTGTCTACTGTTGACCTCACCCCTTTCCTAAGAGGCCTGTAGGGGGCGTGCATAAGCGCACCAACGTGCCTACCATCTGTGTCCTATTGTTTCTTTTTATTTTTCTTATATGTATCCATTTCATATATTCATAACTATGTTTATACTTATACCTATTATCTTGTAAGCAATTGACAAATCAAATAAATAAATAAGTAATAAATAAATATTTCATTTAGAACCCTTTAGGTCTTAGCATCTTGCTAGGTTATTTCATGGTGCAATATTGGTTGATAGATTTATTAAATATACTAAATCAAAATTTAGTTTAAAATCATACCCAGAAGAGATTGGAAATTCTGTGTTGAATTAGAAATACAGTACAGAAAGAAAAATCCAGTTGTTTGGTCTTTATACCATAAATTTTCTTTTGCCTGTTCTTATGTCTTTACAGATCTGTCTTAATCGCCGCTGCCAAAACACCAGTATATTTGGTGTTCATGAATGTGCGACAAAATGTCACAGACGTGGGGTAAGCATTACAGATTCAATTTTTTATAGTTAGTCAATCTCCAGCTGAGCAATAAATCATTCATTGATTACAGCGCTTAAAACGGTGATTTTTTTGTAATATATCTGTCAGGTTTTTTTCAGCCTCTGCTTCCAGAAAGATCAATTTTCAATGCCCTTTCAATGTCCAAGAAAGGAAATGTGGCTTTTATTTGACAAAGCAATATTGCTGGTCACGGTGACCTTATCTTTACAAAAATTAACATTCAGCAGTTTAAAAACTAGAATGAATTCACTTATGCTCTTGTTAATGTTTCAAGCATAATAGGCTGGGGTGAAGGATTCTTTCAAATATATCCATCTGTTTGGAACAGAGGATAGGCATGTTCAGCCAAGGAGATGTAACAGAACTGAAATATTTTTAAAATGTTTTACAATAAAAATGAAGTGAAAACATTTACTGAGTCAGGCCATCCTAAGGAAATGTTCAGGGAGAAAATCAATTATGAAATTAAAATATAAATATATTAAAAGCATAATCCACCATTACTGTAAACAGTGTTTCAGATAATCAAACAAGACAGAATGTATATATGATAATAGGAGCTGATATGATTTCTTTCTGTCTTGGATGATCAACCTTCTAAATTTCAACGATGGCGGCTCCTTTTTAGGCAGTGCTTAACTTAGCCACATATGCTTAAATATTTTGCATATTTTGTTCTAGCATACATCAGCGTTCACAAGTATTTTGGTAAGACACTTAACTATCTATGCCCAAACCACAAATGAGAACCCACTGGTCACCTATTTTCATTGTAGCTTCTTCAGTCTTGTGAGACTAGGTGCAATTTAAACTTATTTAGCAAATCTGAGAACTAAACTTATTCACAATAATGCATATATAACACTCTAGGGACAAACAAACTCTTTGAAAAATGGGCTGCCTTTCCATAATCTTCTAGCATGCCAATAATCTAGTGACAATATTGTTAGGTAACTATGGCCATTGGGAAACCCAAAATGCTGGGGCCTTGATCTGTTGTAAGATCAGATTTACATCCTTTGGAATTGCAGCTTCCAAACTAGTAAATTGACTACATTCCTTCAAGGGGACATTGTAGAAGAAAAAATGCTATCAAAATCATTCTGGACGCAGGTACTGTAATCCTACACTCTTTAATTCTGGAGTCAGTTAGTTTTGTTCCACTTGGGAGTTACATTTGGAACAATCTATAAAAGGGTGTAGTCTTTGTAACATCACAAAGTATGATTGCTGTACCTTATTTACTTTTTTTATTTTTATGATAGGCATAAATCTTTGGTAGTGCTTTCCATGTTCATATGTGTACATGCTTTTGCTTTTGAGGTCTGCAACAATAAAAAAAATTGCCACTGTGAGGCTCATTGGGGTCCTCCCTTTTGTGACAAGGCAGGATTTGGCGGCAGTGTTGACAGTGGGCCAGTACGACAATCTGGTGAGTAAACAGACAAAAGAAAAGAAAAGATAAATGGAGGAACTGGTTTTGGACATCAGATTATCTAGGGATCTAGTTTTTTTATCTCAGTATCCACTTCTAGCTGCCATTGCAGATATAAACAAATAGGATTGTGTAAGGTGGTGCCTTGTTTCACTTTAATTGCAAAAGTAGTTACAGATGTAATTCACTGATTGTGCCTTTGTCCATTTATGGTAACAAAAGACTCTCCTCCATAGACCTTCCCAAATAAATTCTTTCTCTTCCATTGTTTTGTGCTGGCACATCTTCATGTCTTTCACCTTTGTCCTGTTGACTCTTTTATATAATAAATAACATTGGGTCTTTCAGATGATAGCAGCATAATATAAGTGACAGACTGGAACAAGCAATGTAATACAGTGAGAGGAAACTTAAGATCACTGATGAACTCTTGGAAGGACTGTGTTTTTTAATCTTCTTCTCCATATCTACCCATTCCTTCATCTGATTGAATGCTGTGCTTTTTAAACCCCATTGTCCTGAAAGATAAGGATTATAGTCACTGTCCCTTAGAGCCAAAGATCAGGATTGTAGTTTCTGTCCCATAGAGCCAGAGCAATGGTAAATTTGAGTCCTCACATAATAATGTTGGAGGTTGAACCATTCTAAATATGCTTCCAAGCATCCCTGAGAATGATTTAATACTTACAACAGAAGGTGAATTTATTTATAGGAAATATATAGGCAAAGGCCTAGGATCTAGCTGCCACAAGGAAGTGCCTGAAGGCAGGACAAGAAAGCGCCTGAAGGTGGGACAAGAAGGAAAAGATGGAAACTAATCAAGGAGAGATCCAGCCTAGAAATGAGAAATTTCCTGATAAAACTATCAATAACTGGAACAGCTTGCTTTTGGAAACTGTGACAGCTCCATCACTGGAGGTTTTAAAAAAGAGATTGGACAGTCATTTGTCCAGAATGGTATAGGGTCTCCTACTTGAGCAAGTTGGACTAGAAGACCTTCAAGGTTTCTTTCAACTATTCTATTCTATTCTATTCTATTCTATTCTATTCTATTCTATTCTGTTCTGTTCTGTTCTGTTCTGTTCTGTTCTGTCCTATCCTATCCTATCCTATCCCATTCCATTCCATTGTGCCTGCAGAAAAAGTATCTCCAATTAGCAGTGTTGGACAAGAATAGAGAGAATGAAAGGTAAAGAGAGAATGCAGAGGAAAATCTTAACTCTATATTTACACACTACTGCTGCTTTGTTGCAAGGAGGACATGGGGTACTGCAAAATCAGCACTATTAGATTTGCACCTCAAACAAATAATTTCACTGTATTTAAATTCTGCAGAGCAAACTTCATGGGTGTTTTTGTTAGCGCTATCCCATACAAAGTTTGGGAATTTCCAAGAGGCAAAAGTAATTTTCTCCCATTAATTGTAAATATCAATGTTTCATTCCTAGAAGGCTCTGAAATTTGTTAATATTGAATTGCTCTTGCAGAATAATGAAATTAACTTTTTGCTAAGGGAAATGGCAAACATCCTTCCATTAGGGTAAAATAGCTAAACATATTTTGCAGAGATGTTCAGGGAGATTAGGTAACATAGCCAGCTGTGAAGTTATACACGTGTGAAAAAGGCAGATGTAACACTAGGTTCCTCATATGGGTCACTTAAACTTCATCTGCATATAGCATACTTTGCTATCCTAGACAACAGCCCTAATCTTAAACTGTCTTGGCTTAATAAATCACAGACAGTATAGACTTCAGTTTTGATATCATTAGATTATTGATGACATTTTCCACATCATTCTTTCGATTCTTTAACTAAAGATGTGTTAACTAATTAAGTAGGAAACTTAGTAATAACTAAGTTGATTCAAGTAAGATCCACTGATTCGTATAAGATCACCTCACACAACTGTCATTCAAGAAAAAGAATTTAGAAGGTATACAGGTGAGTAGGAGCACATACACATGCATTGATATTTTTTTTGAATTTTAAAATTTAAATATCTGTGATCCTCCAAGTTAACTTTGTTAAAGAGCTACATATTAAATAAACAGCTATACCTAGGCAGTAGGTATATAATAATAATTGCTAAGAAAAGCAGAGTCCTTCCCAGCCTATGTACTTAAGAATCATCAATTTTTCCACAGGGTTCATTGTATGTGTGGATTAATAGGAAAACTTTTCTAGTTTCTTAACCTTTCATTTTTTGGCACTCCCCTAAAAATATATTTATTCTGCCTGCAAGTCTTAAGACAGCTTTATCTGTGCCTGAAATTGGGTAGGAATTGATTTTCCTCTTGTAAATCATATACAACCAAACCTTTGAAGTCTGTAAAGATATTTCTGTGTTGACTGGGTGTAAGAACAGAATCAGCGCTACATTCATGCCTACCATTGAAGTTTGGAAATGCTCTCAATTTGGAGGGGTGGAAGGGATAGACAGCATTATTCCAATTAAATGAGATGGCATTTACTGCAAAGTTATGGTAGTGAGGTGAGTTTGTGACATCATACAAATCTCTGTATCAGTACAGTGGCATAATGATTTTATAGTAAAATGAAGTTTAGATTTTTTTAAAAAAACGTTCTTATTCAGACAAGAATCCCTTCTTGGAATTATAATAGCAAAAACAAAACAAAAAATCCCAGGAGTTGAATAAGTGAATTTAATCACAGTTCAACATTACTTATATTCAGCAGCATTCCTACTGACTATATAAAGCCAAGTAACAACACTGTGAAGTTTGGATGTGCTCATGTCTTTGCATTGTGCTTTTTCATTTGAAGCCTGTTTCATCCAACTCTTTATCATAACAAATAAACCTAATAAACTCCATGGATATGATCACATTAATGCTAAGCACATTCTGCTCAATCTCTTTCCTGGTAATTTAAATAGGATTGTGATATATTGATCTTTTTCCCATTGGTTTCAATTTATTCTGGAGGTCAAGGAAGGGCACAATCTGTCCTTTCACACATGCAGTGAATAGAATTGATAATGCCAACAAATAAATGGGTGCAGGATGGGAAGAGAGTAAAAAATGGCACCAAAAACATTAGGGATGCCTGATCTGTTTCATTTTTCCTGGCCTGTCACAAGATACAGTAGTAGCTTATGCTATTTGCCAGAAATGTAAGTCTCGGCCTTCAACAGAAGGACAAAGAAACATTCAAGTATTATTTATTTCAGAGCTAGTTAGTTTTGCTTGGAAGGAGATATCACAGGACAGATTTATGGCTGTGGTGGTGCAGTGATTAGAATACAGTATTGTAGGCTAACTCTACCCACAGTCAGGAGTTCAATTCTGACTGGCTCAAAGTTGACTCAACCTTCCATCTTTCCAAGGGTGGTAAATGAGGGCCCAGATTGTTGGGGGTAAATATGCTTACATTGTAAACCACCCAGAGAGTACTGTAAATCACTATAAAGTGGTATATAAGTCTGTGCTACTGCTATTGCATTTTAAATAAATATAAGTTAAAAATAAGTAGACACAAAATATTTTTAATTTTAAATAGAGGTAGAAATCCACTGTTCTGTGCTAAATTTGTATTTACATACGACTTTTTAAACTTCTCAAGAGCTGAACATCTGTGGGATGTTTACCACAATCAAACTAAAAAGGATGCATAAAATGATAAATTCGAATCTCCAATATATACCCAATATAAATTCAAGAAATAAATAAATAAATATCCAACCAAATATAAAGATACCATACAAACTAGGCAGAAGCAAGGAGGTTGACTTATCTAAAACAATGTGAATTAAACTATGATTAAAAAGCTTGGGAAAATGAAAGTCTGCTCCCCTGTGCCAAAATTAGGTCATGTGATCACCATTTGCATGCTTCACAGCCAAATTCTGACCCAGTCAGTGGATTGGCTGACAATAAAATTATAAGTTGCAATCATGTGATGTGTTGCTTAACTGTAACATCATGGATAAAGCGATGGAGTTGCTGGTCCCAACTGTGATAATTAAATGAGTCCTTCCTTCCTTCCTTCCCTCTTTCCTTTCTTCCTTCATCACACACCTATAAACATGCCTACAATCTCTTATCAATACTGATGTAATAGTTATATTGTGTTATATGCCCCAAAATGATAAAGAACATCAATTCTAGAAAGACAGGGCAATTTCTTGTGAAGGAGTGATGTGACTTTAATTTCCCCATATATGTTGGGCAACTTTGCTTAGTTTTTCTCAAGTGTGGCTCTTCAGATGTGCCAGAACTGTGCTTTCATAATCTCAACCAGAGTGGTCAATAAGGAACAGTGATCCCTATTTGGGTAAGACTATCGCCTTAGGGAAATCTAGTTTATTCATTGCTATATTATTTGAGCCATAGAAGATGAAAGCACAGAATATCTGTAACCATGCCTTTTATCTAACTTCAAAATTAGTCCTTAATAGTTCTGTGTGTGTGTGTGTGTGTGTGTGTGTGTGTGTGTGTGTGTGTGTGTGTGTATGTTTGCATGATTGCGGATTAGAAATACTGCTACCCAAAATCCTAAGTAAGTGATTTTTTATTTAACCTTCTTTTTAATTAAGGATGATGGGTTTGTTTGTTTTAGATAACAGAAGCTTAATTGCAATACTTATAACCATCCTGTGCCTTCTGGTGGCCAGTTTACTTGTGTACTTCAAGAGGAAGATCTTGATTCGAGTGTTCTTTATTAATAAGAAGACTACAATAGAGAAACTTAGGTATGGTATTTAACATTGTTCTTTTTTGAAACTGCAACCTCAGGAAAAACTACCCATTGTCTATTGCTGATCAATGTCTTCCAGAATGAATATTACCTATATTGAAATGTATTTGAATATAAGTAGCTCAGGTTGGTAGTTGGGCTATATAGAAATCGGACCACGTCTCAGGAACAACAACCAGCCATTCAAATAGACAGAAACCAGACCATGACTCAGCAGTATCCAAACAAACAACATTAATTTACATCACACAGACAGTACTTAAAACCAAAGACCATGCCTTGGTAACAACAGCCAGCCAATCAAACAGTCCGAAGTCAGACCATGACTCAGAAGTAGCCGAACAAACAACATCCACACTAATTTGCATTACATAAAAAGGTATTTAAAGGCCAGTGCTCTGACAGATGAGTGCAATTCAAAGCACACTGGCAATGTCTCCTCGAATGGTGATGAAACGTTTGCAAACAAATTGCCGAGCTCAGAACTCAGACCAATAGCTAATTCTGTATTCTTTCATTAATATCATGTATTACAATGACACATTTCAGTTTATTCAGTTAGAAGTAAGGTTCTGTGTGAATGTGTAGTTTGTTCTTATTCATATATGAAATTGAACAAGTGTAGTGTGTGTCAAAGGTCAAAAGGGATGCTCTTAGTTCAAAACAGAAGCAACATATGAGGAGTTATTAGAGGAATTAAAAACACAGAAGATCCACTAAAGCAGGAATGGGTGGCCTGGAGCAACAGTATAAAATCACATGTGGTGATCAAAACTCTTGGACGCTTTTTTTGTTTTTTAAATTTGAATGCCTCTTCGCTTGTAGCTATCGCCTGGGAAGAGAAGAAAGAAAAAAATATGTCAGAAAAAGAAATAAAAGTTAACCTCACTCACTTTGCATTCTAGTTCCATCAACAATTTGCTTTAGCTCTACTAGTCATTAGCATTTAACCAGCTCAGTATCGCTGCAGAATTGGGTCCCTCAACAGAATAAAATCTGGTTTTGCCAACAATGAGGCATCATGTCTCTCATATGGATTTCTTCTTTTTAAAAAATGTAAAGCATCATCTGAGGAAAGTAGTCTTAATGAGATTGGAGCTGATGTGGAGTAGGGAATTAACTTTTTCCTTCCTTGTCCAGGAAAATTTCTCTTAAGAAGGAGATATTATTTTATTAATTTGATTGATATCCCACCTTTGTATTCTACCAAGGTGATCATCAAGATACAAAGTAAAACAAAACAATCAGCATAATTAAAGCATATAAATATTACACTCAGTATTTGTATTTGTCAGGGAGTTCGTATGCTTATTTTGCTATATCTGAGCCAGTTAACAATCCATTACTGGGTGGGACTGGAGATGTTTCTTTTAATACCTAAAATGGATAAGATATTGAAGGGGTTATTTTCTCCTATTCATTCATCTCAGATAGTGAAGCTTTTAGTCTACCTATGATGAAATAAATTACCTAAACAAAGTGAAAGGCTTTTCAGTTGCTATTTCACGAAAAGGAATGCCAAGTTTTAAGACCTTGAAAACCTTATGTAATATTTGAAATAAAAAAATTTTTAACCTCATTTGCTTACCTTTGTTACCTTTTGATTGATATCATTGTTTATAGTAGATAATTTAAGTGTAGTTGTTTTGTGTAATGTAGGTATATTAGAAAGATGAGCTGAAATACTGTATCGTGAATATAAATTGTTTGGGGTTTTTTCTTGCACTAAATCAAGACCACAGCACTTTGTGATGTTCTTGTTGTTGTTTCTCATTTTGTTTTGTGGTAAGCAATTAAAAAGTGGAAGGCATTTGCCTGCTTGAAATATTGAAAGATTGGAAGTAGCCTTTTGTCTCTAGCCCGTTGAATGAAGCACAATATCCATAGCGAAGGTCATTACTTCTTAAACACCAGCTTCATTAAAAGTATCCCTTGGGGGCTATAAGGCATCATTTCCACAGATTGCCAGAGCTAATTTAACAGACTAGTGGTTCTAAACAACAACAAAATCAATATTTTTATTCTTGCAAGAGTAATGGATGGATTTTGCAGTCACTGTTACTAAAAAAATAAAATAAAGATAAAGGAGCGTTATATCAAACTATAACCCTGATGTTATATTTTCCAAGCAGTAGCTATTTTTTTAATGAGTGTGTTTGCATTGCAGGTCTGTGAGTCAAACAAGGCCTTCCAGTTCATCTGAATCTAATCATGTTCATACTGCAGCATCCATCAGTAAGAAACTAGCCAAACAGCCACAAAATCCAACCACACCCAAGGTGCGTTTTATATAAAGTAAAGTTAAAGATTCCCTAGAGTCAACTCAGCTTCAAGTGTCTATATGGACATAGCTGTGTAATTTCTTTATTTTCAATAATTTGTCATTGCCTTCTTCCAGGATTTGAACAACCGTTGGACCTGTTAGCACCTATGTCTAAGGATATTTAATTGGATATCATTAAAAATGATTTTAATGTTTTTCTCAGTAGTTATTTTTTATAATTTTTATGTGTTATATGCCTTTTCCAACCTGCAGCACAAGTCAGAGAAACACAGTAATTACAAAACTGTCATCCCCCAAAGAATTCAAAATGTAACAACCTGCCAATTAATACACACTAACCATTGCAACCATGCTATTGACAACACCCTACAGTACAGCCAAGTGCAAATATATCCAGAATTTCTATAAAAAAGGAATTAACCTTGAAACTGCCAATCCTAATGAGTGCAAGGTGGGATAAACAGAGCCTTCTAGTTAAACATGCTAATTAAATAAAAGAAATTATACATCCATTTAAGGGGGCAACAGAAAGAAAAACCTGCCCAGAGAACATAATAAGTCAAGAGGTTTGTAGCGAGGGGGGTGTTAATAAATAAAGAGGTTTTTAGGATGTTCCTATTGGTATTAGGAAGTTCATTACCACTGATGACAAACTGACAAAATGCCTATTACAATGTGACAATGGAATTACATAAAGGGCAAATGCCACATAGTGATGCACATTTGATTACTTGTTTCTTTTTTAAAACAGATTCTGGCTATTCTCAGGAGCCAATTAGAATCCCTCCTGAGCAATGAATTCTGAAAAAACCCATAGGGTCCAGAATAGCCTGAATGTCATTGTTCTGGTTTGTCTAAGAACATGGAAAAACCCTGCCAAGAGACTATTGCAATAATCTGTGCATTGAACAACTAAGGTATGCACCAATAGAGCCTCTGTCAAATAAAGAAAGCAAAACACAAATTTGGTTAATGACTGAAATCAAATCAACACAGCCAGATTGGAAAATGCATACTGGTTTCCATACTCTAGACGAATGAAGATTTTAAGAGCTGAAACAAATAAATGTACTGGTTTCTGGATTGCAGCCAGTTCTCTTAGACAGAAATAATGCTTTTTAAACATCCAAGGATTAGTGTTTGAGTATGCTGTTAATTGGTTGTTAGTTGACTTCAGGAAAAATAAAGAGGGCATATTAAAAAGGAAGAGCCATTTAAACCAGCCCTGAAAGCAGTGACATTTAACCATTAATTTGTATATCTGAGAAGAAGCATATTGGCACAATTCAGCCAAAATGATTTTAACATTTATTTCAGTGGGAAAGATAATTTTGTTCATAGCATTTACTTTTTCCCTGGGTTCTTCTCATCTGCTTTTCTTTAACGGCAATAAACTGAACTTGAAATGCTTAGTTTTAGTTGTGCCATATGCAGTGTACTTAAACTGCAATTTATTTGCATATTGTTTTTATGGTCTATAGAGAAACAACGTACAATTGCTCCAGTATCAGAAAAGGGATATTAGCTACTTTGTGAAGGCCCAGGATGTATCGAAATGGAGTCCACCAGAGAGGGTCCAGCCACATCTTTGTGAGCTTTCCAGTCAACAGTCTGTATTTGGAAAGGTGCTGCCCACCAAGCCCCCTCTGAAATTTGACCTGGTATGTTGTTTTCGCCTCACCTCCATTTCTACAGAACCTGCAAATTCCAGAGGGCCAAACTAAATTGAGATTTCTTTGAATGGAGAATAAATAGTCCTTTCTAATCTTTTATTTCTATCTGTCTTACCAAGAAAACCCTAGGCAGTTTCAATCTCGATTTCTTTGGGCATTTCTTTACTAGCTTATTTCATTCTGAATGGCTACAGTAAAGGGAATTAATTCTAGTTCATCTAAACATTCCCAGTCACCCTCAGCATGTCTTCCTCCAGTGCCAGTGTTACAATATTTGTGACATGCTGTCAAGTAGCTGTTTGAATGCTAGATTGTCTAGAATTCAACAATGCCACAGCTGTCTTCCATTTTTGCTTCTTCTTATGAGTCACGGTGGTGCAGTGGTTAGAATGCAGTACTGCAGGCTACTTCTGCTGACTGCCGGCTGACTGCAATTTGGCAGTTCGAATTGCACCAGGCTCAAGGTTGACTCATCCCTCCATCCTTCCAAGGTCGGTAAAATGAGGACCCAAATTGTTGGGCGAAATATGCTGACTTTGTAAACTGCTTAGAGGGGGCTGTAAAAGCACTATGAAGCGGTACACAAATGTAAAAGCTATTGCTATTTTTGCTCCAAGAAAAATCACACGACTGCTTGTACATGTCATTAGGTCATGCAATGGTATTAGTGTGGAAGTATTAATACCAAAGTTGTAAAAGGGGAGGATCGTTGTTGAAGAGGAGCGGTAGTATAGAAGTGCACCTATTCAGATTCAAAGCAGAAAATCTGCTTTAGAGGGAATGTGAGTGTTCTTTTTGGCACATCACTAAAAAAAAAAAAGCTGCACCTTCTTCGGCATTTGCACCAGCTGCATGATCACAGGAAACATGTTTGAACTAAAGAGGCATTAAAGAAGCAGTGACAAGGTACAGTGATACTGTCACACTCTATTGGTGCTTTCATAATTGAAACATAAAGAAGCTGAAGCTTCTTTAAGGGAGTGCTGAAAGATGCAGTTAGTGGGCCAACATCCTCTCCAAGGCACATTGCTGCTTTGGGTCAGAAGAGCTGGATGTCACTAGTCTCTAAATAATTGATGTTATATTTGAGTAGTTCTAGCAGGGATCTACAGATGAGAAATTGTGCTCAGCCTATGCTCTCAGCTGATTCATCCTGGAAAATAATGTGGTAGAGGCATCTGCAGGATTGTATACTCTCATCAAAATGACGCAAACAGTGTCATATCATTGCATTGTAAGCTCTGCCCCTTTTGTACACAGTGACATCACAGTGCATACACAATGGCAAATGGGGATTATGGCACAATATTCCTTTCATCATTTATCCCTCTCCAGACACTTCTGCACTAGGAGCCTCTGATATGTTAAAACATGTGTTAAAACATTCATTTCTGAACAGGAACAGTGGCATCGCAGGGCTTGACTGCAACTGATGAAATTTCCATTTTGGAAGGAATCCGAAAATGAGCTATCCTATGTAGTTGGCCCTATCTAGAACTACATATCTTAGGACAGCATCCAGTATCCTAAGGTTTTGCCAGCTGTGTATTATTTGGTTCTCAGATTACAACTTTTTAAATTTGTTCAATTTAATTTGGTCAAAGCTATTGTTTTCTGAGCCAGCCCACTTCCATCTGTTGTTGCTTGGTGTTATTATTGTTCTTTTGCTAGGATGGTAGCTTAACCGCTTCACATGTTCTGATTACAGCTCCACTCAACATTTGTTGAAAGCATTTGACGGTACAGCCAGCCTCAAAACCCCATAATTTTGAGAGTTACAATAACGATTGAAACATTGAACCAATCCCACAGATTGACCACAACTGCATTTCATAACAACAATTAAAAGTGGAGCGGGTTCTGTAACCTCAGTACATTGCTGCTGGTTTTGTTTCCACATCAATTCTTGCTTGAAGAAATCTATAAAGTTTGATATTTCATTTGTAACATTTTTATAATTCTGAAGTTGCCACTGTTTAAACTTTATCTATTTACTTGCAGATCTTACATCTGAAAAAAAAATTGGCATTGACTTGGCCAGCTTTCACATTCCTTCAAAAATCAGAACACAGTAAAATAACTTTTTGATGGAATCTGATTAGTCAGACCACAAATCTAGATTTTTTTTGAAAGAAACATGAATTAAATACTATATTATTCCATCTCCTGCTTTCTACAAACCTCCTAAATGTGGTGGTGTTAATTATGATACCACCTCATTATCTTTTGCAAGCACTAGGCTGGAACTGTATGATGCAGCTGGCAGCTTTTTTTTTTTTTTAGCAATTGCCAGTCTCTGTACTGAAATTACTTTGATCTTGTTTTTGTTCATCCTCTTCCCTAGAATTGTCTGAGCCAGACTATAAAAAATGCCATTTTGCTTAGAGGGAAACTGGAGAATTGATGGATTCTTGCAGGATTTTCCCTCTTCTTAATTTATCTTTAGTATTATTAGTTACCTGATTTGTATTTCTATTCATATTAAGGCAGTATGAGGTGCTTATGTGGGTACATATGAGCTAACCTTTGCTTTTTGAGTCAACATTAATATAGCAGTTTGACCTAATCACCAGCTGTTCCTGAAACTTGGTAATAAGCAAACAAACAAAACTGTAGGTCAGTTAATTGTGTGATTACGTTACTACACTTATCTGCAAGTTCTGGTTTACCTATACAGTACAAGCACACTGTTAGTTGTTATCTAGTCTGCAACTTAGTATTATTCAGAATCAAGTTTCTTCCATCGTAAGCACGCTTTTGACTGGATCTAGCAAAACTCAGATTTAGAATTAAGAATAAGCTGCCACAGATACGTGCAAGCATGATCTATAATTTGCTCTAGAGTCCCGTCCCTCCCAAATAATGTATTGGAATCTGATGCTTGGAGCCTTAACCAACATCTGTTCACTGAAGACACAGACCACCAGCCATAAGACAGTTGATCAGGCCCTTGTCTTAAAAACAAGCTGAAATTAGACCACTGTAATTTGCTGTGCTTGGAGCTACACTGGAAAATCAACCCAGAAGCTTGAGCTGGTCTGGTGCACAGAGGAATGCTTGCTTAGTGATGAGCCATAACACAACCATATCTTATCTCTATTGCAAGTGTTGCATTACCAATAGACTTGTGCATATAATTCAAAATGCCGATCACTATAAGAGCACATATGGTTTGGGGCCTGGCAGCATTTTAGAAACCACTTTCCTGATTAGTTTCCACTTGCCTTACCTAGACAATTAGAGAGATCTAAGTATCCCCAAATAAGAGGAGGTATAGGATGAGGGAGTCTGATGGCATCACCCAAACTCTGGAATAGTTTCCTTCTGAAACACAATCCATGGTTTCCAGACACACATGAATGATCTCTTCTACAAAGTTTGGAAATTTAGGTGCAATATAAAACAATTTTGAATAATTTTAACTTTTTACCTTTACTTGCTATTGTAATTAACTTTGTTCTAATTTTGTATTGCTTTTACTATGTAAATTCTGTAAGGTGTCTAGAATCTAGACAGTTTCAGTCAAATAAAGCTGATAAACACAAGCAAATACCCGATGAAGACTATAATGTAGAATTTTTAAAAGCATGACTTTAATTTAGCTACTGCCCTCTCACTCTTAGCTAATATCCACTGTCTTTTTGTCCCATCTCTGATATAGGTATAATTATAGATTTTAGTTGATTGAAGAATATAGCCAAAGTGCTTATTAATTTATTGGATTTATAAGGCCTTTTATTTTGTAGAACTGAAGGTGCACACATGTTCCTTCCTCCTATTTTCCTTACAATTAAAAAAAAGTGAGGTGAGTAAAAGAGAGCGAAAGCTTAGAGTGAGTCACCTAGTCAGCTTCCATGCCTAAGGGAGAACAAACTTTATTTGTTTGATAAGTTATAAATAAATAAATGGTAAAATGCTGCTATAATTTCATCCCCTAGAAGAATATTGCTAAAGGTATTGAATAACATTGTTGTGCCTCACAAACTAGCATCTCTGTAGATAGAAGTCCAATGTTTACATAGCTGTATTCTGAGTTCAGATTGTTTTTTGCCGTTTTCAGAAATTGTGTACTTACTAAAAAGGAACAAATTACAGTGAAGTTAAAAAAAATGGAGCCACCATTTCTTTCATGACAAAACACACAGTATATATTTGAAGTGTCTATTGTGTTCTGGAAGCTATAAAAAAGACAACCATGATTTATAACATAATAAACATTTTAGTAGTATTTCTTCTCCCTGTATCTGTCAGAAGAATGGCATAGAAGCTGATATTTTTTTCTGTTATAAAAGTCAGCAACTTTAAATGTCCATTACAGATGCAATTTTAATAGCAGCCTTTTTTGTTAGAGGACATAGATGAGTTTATTGCAGATTGTAACTGTTAAGAAAACACTTCAATTAACCCAGAGCTACTTATTCAAGTATCCTATGGCCAGAACCACTGGATATAAATCAAAATAACAAAAACAGCAATGTGTTTGATATTTTTTATTCACTCTTGAGCCTAGATGTATCACCAGGTTTATAATTCATAAAGCCAGACTTCTAATTAACTTTACATTTATTTGAAGTTATGCCTTATCTCTGGAACCTGCTTATTGTGCTTTATGATAAAATGCTTATTGGTTTTGCATCTTTTGGGGGAATATGAGAATTGATAAGAATTTGGGTTTTATTTTAAAGCAGTTAATAGGAAAAAGACCAGGGTATAACTGACAGGATAACATTTAGCAGGCTGCCTGGCAGAAAGATGATATTAAATTGCTATAATTTGGAAATGTCTCAGTGACAAATGTACACAATGATCATCTTGTGTTTCCGCTCTTGGCATATTTATTAGGTGCCTTGTCATGTTCTCTATTTGAAATAAAGAACAGATTTATGTAGGTAAAACATTTTAAAAGAGTTGATAACTTTGTATGCTTAATAAAGCCATGCATTTTTGTTGCACTTCAGTTTTGCCAGCTCTTTCATAGCTCCCCTGAATACATTCCAAGAAGTCCTTTCTGACTGTATTTTTTTCTTAATGTTTTTTTAATTATTATTTACTAGAAATAGAAATCATGGAAACTCATATAATGCAAATGTTGTTTTAATTAAAGCATGTTATGAGGGATGGGCAGGATGATGAATAATAGAAACATTAAAAGCTAAATCAAAAAGAGCTGCAGTTTTTGACTGAACTATCACAAATTATAACTACAAAATTGTGAAGAACTGTTTAGTAGCATTCTTTAAAATACACAATGTTTTGGTATTTTATCATTGACTGTATTGTGCATGGATAAAATCTACAAAAGAAAATAAATGAATTGCAATATTGTGATTTTGTTCCCACACTGTAGGAATCTTACAAACCAAGTCCTCCTCAGAAGCCTTTGCCAGCTAATCCTCAGAAGAACAAAGCTGTTCAGTTTGATCCTGTTTCTAGGACAATGTCTGAGCTTCCAAAACCTAGGCCTCAAATTGCTCCTGTCAGGTTAGTTTGGTTGTCTCTTAGTATGTTTCACGCTAAGCTTTTGATGGAAGTTACCCAAGTCAGATTTTATGAGCACCATGATGCACAAAGTTGCTTAATTTTGCAATAAACATGTCACGTGAAGAATCAACTTCAGCATAAACCAAGCCACCACAGACTGGCAGTACACAATGTAAAATAAATTCCTTTTATCTGCCCTGAACTTTGACTATTTAATTTAGCAGGTTTTAATACTGTGGAAAAACCATTTCTTGCCTTATCCCCCAAATCATAATTTTAATACTTTTAATATGTATGCTAAAGAGATAAACCTGTCCCAGCTCTTTAGTGGTCTAGAGATGGCAATGATCAGAATAAAATATTCCAATATTATGAAAACACACACAGAGAGAGGAATTAATTATAATTCATGTAAAATTTAAAATATAATTGAAAGACATCAGAAATCAAAGACATCACACCCAAAGTTCTATGAAAGAGATCTTTTAAGCTATTCCCTCCCCAAAGTGGGAAAACCACAAGCTGCTTTTCCCAGAAAGATCATTTTGGTCAGGTTGATTCTAGCTGAAGATTGTGATACCAGGCTCAGGGCCTAAAGGTTAAAAGCAATAGTTTAAATTGCACTCAGAAGCTGATTGGTAAGTCGTGCAAGCCAGGGGTGTGATTCAAATTTTTTAACAACAGGTTCTGTGGGCATGGCTTGGTGGTCATGTGACTGGCTGGGAGTGGCCAACTCAATATCACTCACATCAAGGTACGCATCTCCTTGCCTGGCTTCTCGTGACTGTGGGGATGCTGCAACAGTCATAAGTGTGAAAAACGGTCATAACTCAACTTTTTTCAGTGCCATTGTAACTTTGAATGGTCACTCCACAGAGGCAAAATACCAGCAAAGGAGGGGAAAAAAAACTCCAGGGACGTTCCTGAGACAGGAAGTCTAGTCCAGCCAAGAATGTAATAAGGGTTAACGGAGAAGCAGTTTCTGTAAGCAACACCAGAATGTTTCCTTCCTGCCTTCCTTACAGGATTAGGCCAGTAATTTCTTCTAACAACTGGTTCTCCAAACTGCTCAGAATGTTAACAACCGGTTCTAGCAAATAGGTGCGAACCAGTAGAATCCCACCCCGGTGCAAGCACTGTGTTATAGTGTAATGTGCTCCTGTCAGATGTTAGGGAACCTATAGGCCACAGCATTCTGGGCCATTTTAAAGCAATCCCCAACTAGAACCTAACAACGTAATCCAAATGGGTGGCAATAAGGCCATTAGCTCCTGTTGCAGCAAAGTCTCTTGTCCTGGGTGCAGCTGCACACACACACATGTACGTACACATGCACACCCATACCCATCTGTAGCCTCCTGAAATTAAACTTGATGGTGCACATGGATGGGCTTCAGGAAAGTGGTCCAAGATATTTATGTGACCTGAAACCATCGCATGCCCATCCCTATAAGTAGCAATTGTTTATTTAATAACTAAGTAAATAAATATCTTAGTAATTCCCGATTTTCATGTATTTGTTTTTTGTCCCTTGACCCTCTTCTGTTGAACAGGCCTGCACCAAAACCTCCACTTCATGTGCCTAGGCCCTGCAATGCTGTCTATATGAAATGAAATGGGGGGAAATGACCATTTTTATTCTGAAAAAATAGAAGTTTGCACTATTTTTCAGCTGGAAATTAATATTTTTATATCAACCAATAGAATGTTTAATGTTCTATATCCCATTGTTTTAAGAACTCTGAGCTACTGCCTTTGGTGCTACAGTGTGTGAAGGTGGTTTGCGTCCTTGCTCAGGTACTAATAAATTATTAATTTATACTCATATTTATTACAGTGCAGAGCACTGTAGTAAATATTATTTCATCATAATCAAGTTTTCCTAGGATGGAAGCCATTTTTATGATGCTTAAGCAGTCTTGAACCATCCTTCATTTTAAATTTCACAGCAGGCTATATATATATAATACCTCTCAGTGTTTGTTGTTCCATTTAGATCTATTCTTTGTAGGATGCTGACTAGGACTGAAATAAAATTGCTGAGATCAAGGGACCAATGAAAGTTCAAATACAGCTATGTTTTTATTGTTTGCTAATAAAAGGCAAAATGGAGGCAATATGTAATTTGTGGTGCACAAATTACAGGAAGGTAAAGCAAACAACTGCCAATGCTGTTCCTATTGACATTCCATTAGAAAGATGGAAAAATACTATTTGCAAAAATCAAGAAATACTGTTTTTCTTATAATTTGAAAGTTTATAGTAAGCAAAGGCAACCAAAAATTCACTGTAATTATGCATGTACCAAATGGAAATCCAACCTACCTCTAGTGAACTGTGCATATGGAACATAACCATCTTTGGAGAAAATAAAATGTCATTTGTACAAAAGTTATTTCCATCATCATGGTACAGATGCACGTTAAATATACACTGAATTATCTCTTGAAGCTTAAATACCTATCCCAAGATCAGCAGTTTTATCCAGTACCCAGAATCCATTTTCAATTGTAAGAGTCTCAAGTATATTTCTTGTATTTATTTCAGTTCTATAACATGTCAGTCATCTGTTCCAGAATTACAATGGGTTAAGAGAAATCTTCAGATTAATTGTACTAACACAAGTGATTTCTTTTTTGTAATACACAAAAATATAGTTAGCCATAACTGTATATCCTAACTCAATGTACTGTAATGTTAAATGCCTGTTTTCCAAGATAGTGTATAGATTTTCAAATAGCTTTTAAAGTACTGTATATTGAACACTATTTTAATTAGAAATGGTGTGTAATTTCTATCATAATGTCTTTTTCAATTTTTTCGGTCTTCAGTGTTTATGTATCTGTATGTGTGTGAGTATAGATATATACACATCTGCATGCACACGATGCCCATGATGCATCAATGCCACATGATGCCACACAATGCCCATGATGCTCACACTTTGATGGTTTCCACCAATACAGCACAAGCTACTTGTCCTTTTCTTACTTTGTGATGCAACAGACCATATAGCCATAAAACCTATAGGTAGCTTTATAGTTCCGTAACACCCAGTTCAGATGCTTACCTACCATTTATATGATATTTTCATGTGCAGAATAGCAAGTAACTCAGCATGGGTTTAAAACCATATTGTAGCAGTCATATTTTTAAAAAAAAATAGCTGTGCACTGTAACAAAAATGCATTGTTTCATACTAAAAGAAAAAATCAACCCAGTAAAATATTTTGTGAAAACTGAGAATACTCACATGAGAGTACAGTGTTTAGCACTTACAAAGAGTAGATTCCTATAGAGGTACTGTTTGAGTTAAGCTACCATATTTAGGCTGAAAAATAGCAGACAGCTAGATGGCAACAAGGAGATAGACAACTCATTTTGTTGTTGTTGCAGCTCTCTGGTAATCATTCACCCAGTCTTTTGTCTTTCTCAGACATGTGACTCTGCCATGTCATCACTTTTAACTCTTCATCTCCATATGTCCACTGATTTTATAAAAATAATTTAATCAGTTCTTATATGAGGGCTGTTGCATGCCAAACAATTTGAACACTTCAACACTTCAAAAACATTTTGATATTTACCTGCCTTCCTCTTATGCTGAACGTTTTGTTCATTAGTTTAATGCATGGTGATGACCAAATATGTAGCTCTGTAATTAGCTACAATAGAAAAGGTAAAGGTTTCTCCTGTCCAGTCGTATCTGACTCTAGTGGACAGTGTTCATCTATGTTGCTTAGCCAAGGGAGCCTTCATTATTTGAAGATACACTCAGATCATCTCCAATCATAAAGAACCACACTTAAGAGGGCAGAATTCTAGTGCTTTTATGAAAATGGCAAATTTTGAGTTCAGCTATCCTAGTAGTATGTACACTGATCACTTAGATTTCTGAGAGAGAAGTAAGTCATTTCCAATTTGTCTTCCTAAAATTTATTGAATTTCCAATGCCTCTAATGTAAATGTAGGCTCTTTCATATGCTGTCTCTTTATGGTCAGAAAGTCTCTACCATTTATTTTCTCCCCTGATAACTAGCAAAACGGCAATTCAAGGCTTATTTCATTAGCAGCATGGATTACTGACCTACCATCTAAAGGATATCATTAAAATTATTTTATCCCAAACAGCAGCTGGGAAGCATAAGATAAATATATTTGTCCTTGGTTTAGCAAGTTTATAAAAAATAACTGCATTTTTTTAAGTGACAGAGCTACATTTATTTTTTCCTTTCTCATAAAAATACTTAATCAATTGGATCCCTATATTTTACATATTTCCTATTATTATAAATTGACCAATAATATCATCTGTTAATACGTAAAACTGCTTTGAATTCCCAGACTTTGGGTCATTCCAGTTGTATATGTAACATGTTATTTTCCAAAGTCACTTATCCTTGTTTCCTAATAGAGAGAACCAAGACAAAATGATCTTTATTTCTTTTTTGGTACCTAATTTAACTTTTCAATTATTATGCTCTGTATCTAGGCAACAAGAACAGTGATACCTAGAAAGAAATCAGTTAAAAATATCCGTATCTCAAAATAAAGCAAAGTGGAATTATCTAGAAAACAATTTGGTTTATAAACCTTGCATATGTTACCAAGTAATAATTGATATTTTAATTTATAAGTCATTTGGAAATATTAATGTAATATTTATGCTAAGTAGGAAGAGTTATTGATGATTGTAGAACTCTGTTTTCTAAAATGAGATTTGGCAAGTGCTATTAGGATTCTTTATAATTCATGCCTCTTGAATAGTTGTAGGTTTTCTGAGAGCATTGACCCTCCGTTCTCCAAGAAAATTAATTCTATTTAACTGTCACTCAAAATAAATTTGTAATTGCTTATTAAAAATATGACACTTATTTCACCTAGCAAGAAACCCAGGAAGAGACTGCCTATAAAAATATTGAACTATGTAAGATTTAGTCTTTTTTTGGTATTATATTAATTCCCCATCATTTTTTCCTCTTTATTTATAAAAAAAAAGTGGAAGCAAAACTATTTAAGAGATATAACCTTCAGTTAGAAGACACTATGCATTCTTAGTGTCCCAATCTAGCAGGCATTGTAGACGTGAGGTTGTGTACTAACTCTGTGTAGGTTCTCACAACATGTACAATGTGCATAAGTTAGGCAGGAGTCAAATGCATATCACAACCAAAATCAGCAAATGATCCAGTCAATTTGATCTTATCTAGCATTATATAAGTGGAAAGAAACACTGTTCTACGTGTCTGTTACTGAGTCCATTATTCCTTATCACAAAAGGAGTCAATAAAAGTATCAATAAACTTAAGAGAATATTTTTTTTAATTACAACAAAGCACATCATTTTACTTTTACAGCTAGAGTTGTATTACTACTATTTCCTGAAACAGGTCTTCCTCTTAGTTTCCCAACAGAATATTTGTAGACCTCATCTTGACCAAAGCAGGTGCCTAGCCCAATCTGTGATGTTTTCAATCATTGCTTTGTTGGTCTGCATTCGGGCATTTTAGGATATGTAGCATATTAAGCCATCTTATTTTTCCCTCCAAACAATTGGGGACTACTCCAGCTTGAGAGCAAATCTCAGGCCATTGGAAGCTGTGCTTTGGAGAAAAAAGGGGGTTGGTGGTTTGGACATGATAATCTCCATACCTGGAGGTTATGGCTTTAGAAAGAGACAGTTTTCAAAAGAAAGCCCTCGTTTTCAAAAGATTATTTGCTATGGTCATGGCCCTGCTGGACTTTTTTTCTGATGAAGAGGATGAAAAAAAGCTAGGGACATCTAGGAATAATAACTCTGGTGGGATTGACTCCAGTGGTGGGTTTCCAAATTTTTTCCTACTGGTTCTATGAGTGGTTCTAAGCACACGCGTAGGGCTCAAAGACCGAACTCTGTCAACGCTGGTAAGTTGAACTGTTTTTTAGCTGAGCTAAAAAACAAGAGAATATAGGAGAGGTAACCATGGAGGCGAGGCCAACCAGAGGTGGTATTTGCCAGTTCTCTGAACTGGTCAAAATTTCTGCTACCGATATGCCAGAACCGGTCCAAACTGGCTGAATACCACCTCTGATTGATTCCAGCACTGTTGTAGCCAATTATTCCCACTTCACTCTTACTGAAGCCGATCCAAGTAAGAATCACTGCCTGAATCCTCTATCTGCCTCTCAGATTCTTAAATCGATTCACCTGGTCCTGAACAAAGATACAGCAGTCAAAGGCTGGCCGGCCAAAAAGCAGGTCAATACAAAAGTAGACTCTAAGAGGTAACGAACAAGCTGTTCATTTGGATAAACATTTGCATGGCTGATTTTTTTAGGCCTCTGTCATTACCTCCATAGTATAAACATTTTCCTAGGATCACATAGCTATTGTGTGAAACCAGAAAAAGTCGGGACATCTTTAAGGCTTTGGCAGGTGCAACAAGCAACTTCAAATTCTACCCGAACCACATTTACTTTAGATACAAATGATTTTACATCCCCATTAATAATTGAGAACTGGTAGGATAATGCTCTTGATTGGTACATAACAAATGCTTATAAATTACTTTCTGAACTACAATTAATATAAAAAGAAAAAAGCAACAGACACAGAATGTGTCCAGTTCTGGATACAAAAAAGGACAACAGCAAATTGGAATGAGTTCAAAAGAGAGTTACAAAGATGTTGAAGACTTGGAAAGAAGCCCAATATACAACAGTTAAAAGGTCTGAGAAAGGCTGACAAGATAACGACCATTCTTCAGACATCTAAAAGGTGGGATTTATTTTCTACTCTGCCAAAGCATTGGACTGGAAGCTGTAGGCGTAAACTAAGAAGGAAGCAGAATTAATAAGTTTCAGGTACCTTCAAACTTAAAACCTAAACAGATAATCAATCTGTGATTACATATTTACTGCATTTAACTTGTTTTCTAGCAAATGAACTATCAGTAAATAAAAAATATTTTTGAAACTAAAGGTAATGAAATAAGAGAGAGATTTGAAAGTACATGCAGCAATGTTAGGAACTGCGCCTATCCCAAAAGAAAGATTTTTATGCGGAATATTTATTGTTCAGACATGTTTTACAGCAAGAAATGGATTGCATGAGATGCAATGTGAGCTGCCTTTAGGACTTATACTATGGAACAAGAGATCCAAACACCATTTCTTCTTTACTAAAGGAACAGCAACTGATGTATAATTTGAACTGTTGCTATCGTGATTCTTGAAACATTTTCACATTCAACGAAATTAATTATTCTATTTTATGTGTGTGTGGAGTTATTTTAACAAAATCATTCTATACACTATACATGTATACTAGAATACATTCATTTTTATGAAATACATCTCTACAATGGTTGCAATTATATTTTCTTTATTTGATATACAACACTATATTACAGTTTATCTTCTTTCTGTCCAGACCATATACATATATATGTTTCAATATCAGTACACTATATATTATTTTAAATATTTTATATCAAATAAATTGTAAATACACATTTAGTTACCTGTTATTTTTTATTTTATTAAATGATTTTTCAAATTGAGATTTATTGACGAAATAAATGTTTATTTATTCTGCAGTTCAAATAGGGCATCCTTTATAAATCAACACATTTAACTAAGAATAAAGATTTTGTTTTACATTTAACAATTCAATTGTATAAAGACTTATTGAGGAATAAATCTCTTTAAAGTCAGTAATTTTTAATGCATATTGCAGTTATTTAATAAGTATGGCCTCAGAATGTTAGGAAAAAAGTAATTAGGCAGCTAAATTTATCAATTTCTTCTTTGGCAGAGAAGACATCACACTGACCATTTCTTATATTGTTCACTTGATAAATAAGACAATATTGGTTGGGTCAAAATTCTATGCAACTCAGAATGCATAGAGGTTCTAGATCATAGTACATGTCTTCAGAATAAAACATTTTCAAGTCTTCTTGAAAATTATGCCATACAGCTACAGATATAAGATGGAAAGTAAGTCTAAAGCAACTATTTCATTAAAAAGTTTATATAGTAAACAAATTCTCGGTGCTGATTGCTATGTTCACAATAAAGATTGAAAGGAAGCGTAGAAATCAACTACTATCCTTTTATCATTCTGAAAAAAAAAGAAAATAATCACATCGTTTCAATTGCAGGAAGATGAGAAACAATAGGTTTCTGCTAACAGGTAAGACACTAAGTTAACTTTTATTCAGTATGAAGATGTTAATGGACACAGTTGGAAGAAAATTAAAATGTAATTACAGCGTTATCAGCCTGAAGGAAGAGAAATGTTTATTAAGCTACTGATATTGTTTATGCTATTCATATATTGTAATTTATATTGTATATAAATTTGTTGCTGCTGTTAAGATCTTGACTGAGAGAACAATAAATTTCTCAGTCATAGCAAATCTTTGCTACTGTGATTGAAATAATGATTAAAGTCATCAGGACAAATGGATTTATCAGACATATTTATTTCTCTGAAGCAGAAAACAGGATTACATAGCAGAAGGAGAAAAAATCCATTCCTGGATTTCCTCTGCTGCTTATTGGCCATATCCTGTAGCTATCTACTTCTACCTCAGAAAGCCTGAGAAGAATCTCAAGTTCTCACCTCTGTACATGAGAATAATTCAGATCGACTAGATAGCCACTCTAAATTTATTTCCTCTTATTGCTTTGCAATCAAACTGGAATCCAACATCAACAAAAAAAAGCCTCAGGCTTCCTATCCCTCCTGTGCAGAGATATTGTAAACTTGTTTTATACCACCACCACCACATGGGGCTGCTATTTCTAAAAATCTCGCATATGGTGGATGTCATTTATAATGCTGCAGAGAGTATTCAGAAGGATATTATACAAAGTGTATTGATAAGTGTGAAAGCACCTTTCTTGGAAGGATAGAAATAGTGGTGTCCCTGAAAAGCTGACTTATCCAGACAATACTGCACAATTCACAGACAACAATTTGGTTTGAGATTATCCCTGAGGCAAAGTTCATGTAGAGAGGACCCCAAAAAGCCTTCGAGCTGCCTAACTGAGCTACTAGAAGTCAGTTCTGTTTCAGAGTTTTGAAGAGAAGAAAAAACATCAGAGATCAACAAAGAGAAATATAGAGTGTCCCAGACACTTGCTTGATTACTTTGAATCTGTTTTGATTTTTCTATCCCTAAATACTCAAGGGACTGGGCAGAATATATCTCCCCAGGTTCTTCGTTAACGACTTAGATGAGGGAATAGAAGTGGAACTTACCTAATTTGCAGATGATACTAAGCTGGCAGGAATAGCTAATATCCAAGAAGATAGGCTCAAGATCCAGATGGATCTTGACAGGCTAGAACACTGGGCCATATCTAACAAAATGAAGTTCAATGTAGAGAAATGTAAAGTCCTACACTTAGGCAAGAAAACCCAAAAGTACACATATAGACTGGGGTGACTGGGCTTGGCTAGTCTAGTAAAGAGAAGAACCAGGGGAGACATGATAGCAGACTTCCAATATTTGAGGGGCTGCCACAGGGAGGAAGGGGTCAAGCTATTTTCTAAAGCTGCTGTCGGCCAGACAAGGAATAATGGATGGAAACTGAACAAGGAGAGATTTAACTTGGAAACAAGGAGAAACTTTCTGACAGTGAGAACAATCAACCAATGGAACAGCTTGCCCTCGGAAGTTGTGGGAGCGCCATCAGTTGAAACTTTCAAGAAGAGATTGGACTGCCATTTGTCAGAAATGGTGTAGGGTCTCCCGCTTGGGCAGGGGGTTGGATTAGATGACCTACAAGGTCCCTTCCAACTCTGATTATCTGTATCTGTAATTGAGCTCTACACCTTTGGAGAGTCTAATGTTTGCTTTTATGTTACTCACTAATCAGCTCTACCCATTTGTGTCAAAAAAGGCTCTGCCAAGGTGATAAAATATTTTACTTGTTCAGGTATTGTAAGAAATTCAAAATTAAACCATATTTCTGAAAACAACCGCACTGGTTCTATTACATCACACATGTTTTAAATAGTAATTGTGAATCTTGACATGCCCAGAAAAGCTAGATCTCTACAAAATTAGAAAAAGTTTGGGTTTTAAACTTTTATGTGCTTGGTGAATCTGATCTATTTTGCATCACTGATCATTCTATAACAAAATACTTTGAAAAATTATTTCATGTTGCTTATGTTAAAGAACAACAATTGAGGTAAATTCATATGCAATTACTATGGCAGAATCTGAATTTAATAAACGGTGTGCTTATGATATAACATGGAAATTTGGCTCACATTCTGGTATAAAAGAAGAACTTTTAAATTGTTTCCAAAGTTGGGTTATCTTTTAAGAATAAATACCTAATGCTAAAGAACAAGAGATATTCAGCTGGAGGGGGAGCAACAGGTTGAAACTAAACCCTGGCAAGACCAAGTGGCTCTGAGTTTGTGGTTTGTTGGCTGAGGGAGAATTGCTACCTTTGGTCTTGGATGGGATGGTGCTACCCCAAACAGACCCTGTGCGTAAACTGGGGGTTCTCCTGGACTCATGACTCCTGCTCGAAGAACAGGTGGAGATTGTGGCCAGGAGGGCCTTTGCGCAACTGTGGGTTGTGCGCCAGTTACGCCCTTTCCAGGATGAACAATCCCTATTCACAGTCACTTATGCCCTAGTAATTTCCCATCTTGACTATTGCAACGCGCTCTACATGGGGCTGCCCTTGAAGAGCATCCAGAAGCTCCAGTTGGTGCAAAATACAGCAGCCCACATGGTTTTGTGCAGACCCCAATGTGCACATGTATCACCTCTCCTACGGGAGCTGCATTGGCTGCCAATTTGCTTCCGGGTGCAATTCAAGGTGCTGGTTGTCACCTTTAAAGCCCTTCATGACTAGAGACCAGGTTATCTGAGGGACTGTCTCTTGCTGGTCACATCTACCTGACCCATCAGAGTGGGGAGGCAGAAAATGCTGTGGGTCCCATTATCAAGAGAGATACACCTTATGGGACCCAGAAGAAGGGCCTTCTCCATGGTGGCTCCCTCTCTCTGGAACATTATTCTCCCAGAGATTAGAGTAGCCCCACTCTAATACTCTTCCAGAAGGGACTGAAGACCTGATTCTGCCAACAGGCCTGGAGAACCCAGAACGGAATGGAGCCCATGAAATGGCTCGTGTGTGATCTGCAGTCACCAGGGCAGGGGATGGAGAGTGATTTTATTATATTATACTATATTAATTTATTTGATTCTTTTTATTAGTTTTATTGTTTTAAATGTGGTTTTATATTCTGTAAGCCACCTTCATTCGCCATGGGCGACTAGGCGGCAATATAAATTGAATAAATGTAAAAGTAAGGTAAGGAATGAAGCTTGGCTGTAATAGTAATGTTAATTTGTTTTAGCAAATGCAGTTTGAGGCAACAAATTGAATTGGGAGATAAATGAGAATGGGCCAATTATTTTTCCAAACGTTTCATTTCTGTTTTATATCTTCCTATATTAATATCTATCTCTTTCTAGACATACAGAGAACAAGGGGAGAATGCTTTACTGCAAAAATGTTATGAGAAACTTAGATGTCTCCTTACGTTATTATGCTCTTCTGGTTAGAAAGAGAAATCCCGAAGATTAGTATAAAGAGTTCTACATTAAAATCTCCAAGAGATCCAAATTCTTTTCTGGAACCTGTCAGCAGAAACGAAAAGAAGGAGCAGCAGTATTTTTTTTCTTTCCAAAAGGTAATTTTTTTTCTAGCTCTAGTCTAGAGGTTAGAAAATTCCCCTTTCTACTTACCTACAATATCTCTATTTTCTTTCTTTGGCATCAGAGATTCAAAATTGGGTAACTGAGGTTTTTAAATAATTCTTATGAGCTGTATATAGCAGTTTTGAGGTTGAATCTCCTCAATGGTTCTATTCTACAGTCATAGAATAACCTCTCTAAACCCATAAGACAATACCTTAAATTGCACTGTGAATTGCATTTCATAAAGCAAAATAAAATGTAGGTAGAAAATATGCCCAGTGAAATTTTGAGTAGGTTTTAGACTCACATGTCTGTGAAAAAAATTGTAGCATTTCTTCCCTTGACTTTAGAATATAGGAAGAAAAATAGTTATGAATCCATTCCTACTTCATTAGATCAAAACAATTATTGAATCCAAATGGAAATCCCAGTAGATTTCAAATGGCTTGTGGATGTCAGGCTTTAACAGAAATATTAGAAATGTAGCTGGTTACATTTATTCTCACCTTTAAACAGGAATATAGTCTTTGGAGAACAGTCTACATACAGATATAAATTCAGTTTGGCCGTGTAAAACAAATTCATTTTTTTCAATCAAAAAACATTGATTTCACTAACGATTTACAATTGCAAATTGTATTTTACAATACAATTCCAAACATCTAAACAGAATTTCCACTTCAATGAAATATATTCAGAGAGAGGTCTGAACAGTCTAATGCCCTAACAGAGCACCCCAATGAATGTTTACTCAGAAATAAATCCCACTAACAGACACTACTCTCAGTCTTAAGTGTCTGTTAGGATGGCATGCTTTATTATGGGGACTGTGATTTCTGCTTCAGCTGCCTCTCTATACAAGACCAAGTTACAACTACTATACTCCTGGCTGATGTAAAGCTGCACTAGCCTTAAGTACTCAGAATTATATGAGCAGTCTTTGATTATGTTCAAGATCCTGACCATGAGCTATTTCCTACTTTGTCAATTGTTATTCTCAGCGTGTTCCATTGCAGAAAACCTGTTACACTAAAACCCTGCACTGCAACTCCCTGACATTGGTTGCTTTAATAAACTGGTTCTTACAGTTTGTCCTTAGCTGCTTGATTCTTGAAAAAACAGAGGATCCAGGTAGCTGGGGGAGGGGCAGGGAGGAATCAGCATATGATAGGAGCAGGAGCAGGGTGATTTATTTATTTTTGCTCTAGACATATACCTTTAATAGAATCTACTTTCCAAACAGAAAATGTTTTCATTAACATTAATCAGATTCATGGTTGAGAAAAGAGTTAAAATGCCCTGATTCTGTGGTTCCTATCCAGCTAGTGAAAAATTCAAGCACGATGTATCATGTGACAAACTCCATACTGAGTTGTGCTAATTATAACTAGCATTTGGGTTTTAAAATCAATCTCCAAAGGATAGAAAAACATGGTATTACTGTAAAAAGATCGTTAAAGAAAGACAGTTTTGAAATTCAGATAAATGTAAAATGCCAGAGAAAATCCTCAAGAAGGAAGCATTTTAATCAAAGTGTCCAAGAATGATTAAAAAAAAAACTTACAGGAAAAAAGCAAACAAGCAGAAATCAATCTTCATAGTCTCACCTTCCTGGGAAAAAAAGATTAAGATGCACTTTCTTCACATAATGGGGAAGATGCAAGATCAACAGCTGTATTGCTTAATTGCTTTTTCTTTTCTTCTATTATTGAAACCACACTCTTTAAAAAAAAGGAGCAAGTTAATCACCAGGGGATAAAAAATGTTTAAAAAAAACTAGAAATGAGTAATTCAAGAAAGATAGATCCCTACCTGTCTGTTCAAGCCTTTGGCCATGTCCAGAGCACCCTTACCAAACTGAAAAATAACACAACAAACAAATGACACATTCAACTTACTTTTTAAGTACGTGTATGAAGAGAAAGAGAGAGAGAAACATAATACCTCATTTTTAATATCAGGATCTGCTCCCTTCTCTAATAATAATGCAACCAAATCTTCATGATTATTTAAAGCTGCCACCTGTAAGACAAGGAAAGAAAAATATGTCATTTAATGTTACATCTTTTTCAGCCACTGGGGAACTTAAGGGGGATTTTTTGCACATGACAAAAGTCATACTAAATGCCACTTGTGTATAAACACTCTCTAAATCTCATATGTTGTTTGCCTTTTGCAATGAAAGTATGCAAAGATTTGAATGTGTTGAAAATAAATATGTTCACTGAGGGATTCCTTCAATTTCTTACATAGTAAATTTGTGATCTGAAAAGCACTCAAAGAATCCATTGACAAACCTCTGTATTATCTTTCAATCAGAATAGATCTGGAAGGGACCTTGGAGGTCTTCTAGTCCAACCCCCTGCTCAAGCAGGAGACCCTATACCCGTGATGGCTAATCTATGCCATGCGTGCCATGTCTCAGGGCACGCCAGCCATTGTCTGTTGCTCTTCCAGGAGTGTTGGAAACTGGAAGAGCAGCTCCCAGCACGCACATGTGTGCCAGCCCCTGGTCTTCTGGTTTCTAACGCACATGCGTGCGCAAAGACTAGCTGGCCAGCACGTACATATGTGCGCGTTAGAAACTGGAAAACCAAGTAGCCAGCATGCTTGCGCATGTTGAGAGCTGCTCTTTCAGTTTCTGACATGCACACATTCCCGTTCTGGCACTTGGTGCTGAAAAGGTTAATCATCACTGCCCTATACCATTTCAGATAGATGGCTGTCAGTCTTTTCTTAAAAACCTCCAGTGATGAAGCACCTACAACTTCTGAAGGCAAGCTGTTCAACTGGTTAATTATCCTGTTAGGAAGTTTCTCCTTAATTCCAGATTGTTTCTCTCCTTCATTAGTTTCCATTCCTTTTGGTGCTTTGGAAAATGAATTGGCACCCCCCCTCTTTGTGGCAGCCCCTCAAATATTGGAATACTGTTATCATGTCACCCCCAGTCCTTCTTTTCTCTAGATTGGCCATACCCAACTTCTTGCAACTGTTCTTTATATATTTTTGTCTCCAGGCCTTTGATCATTTTAGTTACTCTTCTTTGCACTTTTCCCAAAATCTCAACATCTTTTTGTAATGTGGTGACCAAAACTGGATGCAATATTCCAGTGTGGTCTTACTAAGGCTTTATAAAATGGTACTAACACTTACTGTATGCAGGTATGTACCTAATGTCACTAGAAATTGAGATCATTACATTGGACTTGACTTTTTAATGAGCTTTGTTTCATCTATAGTCAAAACAGTGCATATGAGAAGAGTGTTTTAATCCCAAATGGAGTATTATTCTTCATGAGCTTCTCATGAATTGCCATTTCTTTTTTGTTGGTTTATATGCCACAGTTGTTTCTCTGCATAAGGTTTCCCCCTCACAGAAAAGATACAAAAGAAATAGAATTCTCCAGAGAACAAATACACAACTCTCTTTCTTTTCAGTGAAAATTAGTGTTTGCATTCTGTCATATAAGTGCTGTTATATAAGGACAACTGAGATAATACAGGCATTATCTAATTAGTTATTCTAGAGAAATCAACAAGATTTCTTGATTTTCTGCTTTGGGCATAAGCACAGTATCATATTATTGACGCTGCTTTTTCTATTGCCTTTCAATTTTGTGTTTCTGCCAAAGACAGAGAAACAGGCAAGAATGGGCAGTTTCCTGCATAAAAGGCAGGCCAGCAGCAGAATGGGGCAACTTGCCCTGGCCAATTTGCTGCGGCCAACTTGCCACAGGACAACTTAACAATTCTATTTAATTATTTAAAATTTAAAAAAATACTTTAATTTTCATTGTTCACATTTCATTCTGTCCGCCCCTTTTGCATCCTTTCTTTGGAGATTCTATTCCACCATTTCTTTGATATTAATAATTCTTGTCCCGCAGTGAGTTGTCCTGTAGCAAATTGGCTGTGGTGCATTGGCTGCACCAAGTTGTCATATTTGGTTAGCAGATCCAGTAGCAAGAAGATCTTAGGATTTCATTGTGGCAAATTTGGGCACTCAACAAAAAATAAAACCTGAACAGAAATCATTAATGTGTTTTCTTGTTCAATGTGAGTATTTTCAAATACACTGATTCCATTTACATGTTCTCTTTGTAGTATATATTTAAAACATATGTATGGTCCTAAAAATGTAATTTGCAAGATCATTAGAACTAATTTATTCTCCAGCAACTGAGGACATATTATGTAAGTATATTGAAGTCCACTGCTTTCTAAGAATTCTGTTGATAATTTTATAGAGGTAGTAAAATAGGCCTCTATAGGAGGGAACTGAATATTAATCAGCAATCAGAGTTTGTCAGTACTATACTGTACGTACTTCCCCTTCCTCATATCATTAAAGCACCATCCCAAACACCTATTTTTAAGTGCAGAAAAATACTTGCTCACTATGTTGGTTGGGCTAAAAACATGATAGAGTGCTTTTTGATCTTTATAACATCTACAAATTCAGTGGTTCAGAAAGATGAATTTCCAATAAGAAGGAATAAGAAGCCTCATCCCATTAAAGAAACATCTGAACCTACTCAGACTACTCTATTTCATGCAATAAAGCAGAAATGATATTTTGATGTAAAATGCTTTGGAAGGAGAAATCTAACAGGAAATGAAGTCATGTTTTGAAAATGCCTTGAGCTTGGTAATGGTAAGAAAGAATGTTCTTATTCAGGCATAGATTATGTTTTTATGGACAAATAGGAATAATACATGATATCTGGCAGGCTTTCCACCTATATTTATACAAATATAGAGATAGACTGAACAAGTATCATGCAAATTTCCCCAGATATTTGGGTCAGAAGGTTAGGCTTGTTCTGCTCCTGTTGAAGGTTTTGTTTTGATGAGTGGGGGTCCTTGTTTGATCCTAGCAAGGAAAAAGTATATTGTTTGTGCTTTTAACCATCCAGAATCATCTATGTGAGATGTGCAGTCATATAATTCAATAAATAAATGTTTTTACTTTTACTTTGAAATTTACTGATTTTTGTATATAATCAAATGGTATGCAAGTATAGTATGATGTAATGGTCATAATAACAAATTTGAAGTGAACATAAATGAGCAAATATGCACAACTCAAAGGTAATTATGCTCATAGTGTAATTAATTGGAAATGTTAAAGATGTACAATATTTTCTTTGAAAATTTTACATCTATCACTAATTATTGATACTTAGAACTAATTAGTAATGATACCACACATAGCCAAAAAGGTCATGCTGATTGCCTGATTAAGTATGCAAATTGCTATTCTTTAGTTTATTATCTTATTTATTGGACACTCAAATGATCCCATATATTTTAAGACACAGAATAATGTCTCTCCTATTATGGAAAATAAGTTATAATTGAAAACTACTTTTTTCCCAGCAGCAAAGAGCAGGATAACAATGTGAAGAAGTATAATATAATGTTCAAGCATTTTTCCTGAGCTTGATTTAAATTTGTCCATTGGGTTGCCAGTAGTATTAATGTTTTTTTCCCCAAATGCAAGTTAATGAACTTAAGAGTTCTGGAACTCTTTGAAGCATATGCATAACAATCCATGATAATATTAAAATGTAGGTTCATAATCATAGGGTCATAATCACACTTATTATGCAACAATATAATTGTAACAGCTACTGATAGAAGCACATGCCATAGTGTTTCATGATTAACATGTTATAATTTGCCCCTCCCTCCACCCACCTACAAGCACCTATTTTTGACAGTACACTGTGTGCACAATTACTAGGCAAGCTGTATTTTGGAAGATTAATTTTATTATTGAACAACTACAATGCTCTCTGTCAATCCAAAATGTTAATAAACCTCAAACCTGAATATTTAAGAAAATAAAAGTGATGTTATGGCTTTCTTAGGAGAATATCTATGTGTGCACAATTATTGGGCAACTATTAGTGTGCAGAATTATTATGCAACTAAATGAAAAATGAAAATTTTCCCATCTCACTCATTTATTTTCATCTGTTAAAGTGAGAATAATAAACAAACAATTCAAAATTTACAAATAAACATTTCTGACAGTTCAAAGAAAAATCAGTGACCAATATAGCCATCCTTCTTTTCAATAATAGTCATAAGCCTTCCATTCATGGAGTCTGTCAGTTTCTTGACCTACTGACGATCAACTTTTTGTGAAGCAGCACAACCACAACCCCACCAGATACTATTCAGAGAAGTGTACTGTTTTCCTTCACCATAAATCTCCCATTTAAAAAGGGCCCACAAGTTCTCAATAGGGTTTAGGCCAGGTAAGGAAGGAGGCCGTGTCATTATTCTTTCATCTTTAAGGCCTTTACTGGCTAGCTGCACAGTGGAGTACTTTGATGCATGCAATGGAGCGTTGTCCTGCATAAAAATCATGGTCTTCTTGAAAGATGCAAACTTTTTCCTGTACCACTGCTTGAAGAAAGTGTATTCTAAAAACTAGCAGGTTTGTGAGTTGATTTTGAGTCCGTCTTCAACCCAAAAAGATCCAACTAGCTCATCTTTCATTATACCAGCCCATACCAGTGGAGCTCTGTGCCTGTTACTGATCCAGGCACAGGCCCATCCATCTGATCCGTCAAGAGTCACTCTCATCTCATCAGTCCATAAAACCTTTGAAAAATCTATATTCAAACATTTCTTGGTCCACTCTTATTGTTTCAACTTATGTGTCTTGTTCAATGGCGGTCAGATTTCAGCCTTCCTTACCTTGGCCATGCCCTGAGAACTGAACAGCTTGTACTTCTGGGCACTCCAGGTAGGTTGCAGTTCTGAAATATGACAGCACTGGAGGATAATGGGTTCCTGGTAGCTTCATGTTTGGTTCTTTTCAAATCTTTGGCAGTTAAGGTGTGTCTTTTTTCTCAGCATGTTTCTTGTGACCCTATTGACTATTTGCAGCAAAACATTTGATGGCTCTGTGATCACCCCCCAATATCATAACAATTTAAAGAGTGCTGCGTCCATCTGAAAGCCTTTGTACAATTTTTTAATTTTCAGAGTCAATTAAATCTCTTTTTTAGCCCATTTTGCCTGAGGAAAAGAAGCTGTCTAATAATTATGCACACTTTGACATAGGTGTTGATATCCTTAGACCACACCTTCTCTCATTACAAAAATACACATCACCTGATATGCTTATGCCATTTAAGCATTCAAGTTCATACAGCTTGGAGGTGGAAAATATGCATTAAAATATGGTCAAAATACTCACTTGTGTAATAATTGTGCATACGGTATACTCCCCAAATGAATATTGACCAAAAAGGAGGCTATGGCATTTCAGACATCACTCTGACTGAGGTTAGAGTATATGTTTTAAAAGTCTGCACCTCGTATCCTTATGTACAAATTTTTATTATCACACATCATTCAGTAGGCTTAAAAGCAACCACGTACAGAGGAACAACATTATCATTCTGAAGAAGAACAACATCACAAAATGGTGAAAGCCTATTAGGGGATGCCTATGTCCCACAGTAGAATTTAAGTACAATTGCTGAGAATTCTCTACATTCCGTCCATCAGATATCCATGAAAAGTAAAACAATAACAAAAGGGAGTGCTCAAGCTGATATGGGAGAAAGGAGCATTCTTCTGTTTTCTTAGACTAAAGTTCTTTCTGTATCTATAAACCAATAATTTTTTCTTGGAGACAAGTGATAATCAAGACAGCCCTGGCACATGTGCAGTACAAAAAAAAAGATTTCTGCATCATTCTCCTCCTCCAAATTAAAAATGAATTACCTTTGAATTTATTGTGAATTAAGGTGGACATAATAGTGAATAATGAAGTGAGACCTAGGAATGTTTGGAACCGTTCAAGACTCTCTCATTCTCCTTACTGAGAAACAATCTAACGCTACTTAGCGGTACAACATACCATCAGAGGTGTCTTCCCATCCTTATCTTTTACGTTCACATCAGCTCCAGCATTTATTAGAAGTGTGGCTACATCTGTTTTTCCTGATAATGTACATAATCTCAATAGTGGAGTCCATTCCAAGCCAGAATCTCTAGAGTCAACCTGTTACAGATATAGAAAATCCAGAACCTCAATGTTATTCTCAATAGCATCTATATTTTGTATTTCCTTTTAAAGTTTGCTTTACACAATCTTGGTCTTTTTGTCTTTAACAACTTTTTCAATCTTTCCTATATTAAACTAATTCAATCTCCTTTTCTCACTATAGCCTGCCTCAAAAACTATTTCTATTTTTTTTTCTCCTGCCACTTGGCATCACTAGTTTTTTTTCCTGCCAGGTGAACAGTCTCATTTTACATTTTACTATCTTTCAGAGTTTATTTCCTGTTCTTCCCACAGATACAGGGCCTACTATTTTGAATCAACTGAATGTTCATTCATTATTTAAAACAAGAATTGACCGACTAACTTTACCATCTTTAGTATATCTTTAATTTTAATACTTATTGTTTTCATTTTCCTTCGTGTGGACAACAGGGGTATCACTACTATCATCTCTAGATTTAAGACCACTTTGTTGATAAAAACAGATTAATAAAAGTAACAATAGTAATAATGGACAAAATGCATGTAATAGTTTTAAAAATGATGTGTATAACAGTTTTAACTTAACTTTAATATAGATTATATAGGACATAATTCAGTGACATATAATATGAATAAATTATATAAAGAGATTCCTTCAGACTGATAATTATTTATCATTATTTACTATTATTATTTCCCAATGGAGAAAGATGAATGCTCTTAAAATTAGTATTATTTCCAGATTAATTTATATTCTGAGAGGAATTCCAGTTTATATATCTAGAAAATATTGTCAAAAAATAAATTATTTGTGTAGAAGATTTTTATGGTATTCTTCAACATTAAATATCTTCACAGGAAATGCAATTATCAATTAATGGAGATTTGGTTTTCTGAACCTGGAGTTATATCATCATGCTAATATGTAGTAAAGTATTAAATACTGAAGTGAACATTTGGTGTTAATTTTCCAATTTGGGCAACTTTGAAGGAGATGTATATGTAAAACTGTATATGCATATGTGTGTGTGTATGTGTGTGTGTGTGTATCATTTGGTTGGCTAGACAATATTAGTATCCAAATATACTAAAACTCATTAATCTCTGGAAACAATTAGGACAAATAGAAAGTTATAGCATGTATGGCTAATAAAGAAGATTTAACTCTTTTTCCCATACCAAATTTATGGGGAAATTAGAAGAAGGAGGGTAATATGGAAAAATTGGATGGAAGTAGAGACATCTGAGATGCTAGAACAACTTCTTAAATTCTTTAAAAGTAAAAAACCATATTAGTTTTTATAATAAATCAATACAATATGCAGATGTTAAGAAATGAGTGGAAAAAAGAATTAGAGACTCCTACATCATCTAGACAACAGGAAAACATCTTAAATTCAATAGCAAGGGTGTCAATGGATCTGAAATTGCAAGTTATACAACAACATAATATTCCGAATTTATTGATCTGTGTTACATTTGTATAGAGAGTGTCAAAAACAGCATTTTGTTGGCGATGTAATAAGGATAATGTTTCTTTAAAACGTATGTTTCTACTATATCCTATACTTACCAAGATTTGGGAGAAAGTAATGGATCACATAAATATGACTGTGTGACAGAAGCTAAAATTTTCAGAGGATACTATTCTTTTGAACTATATACTTAGTACATGGAATTGATAACCGGACAACATAAATGGATTCTTTATATTCTTATTATGGCTAAAAGACTGATATTGCAAAATTGGAAAGATAATCGTATGGCTGCATTTATTCATTGGATTGAAAACCTGATTGCACATGCTAATTATGAACAGATTACCCATAGATTTAGACTTTGTATAGACAAGAATAATGAAATTGCAGGGGACTCATTTATACAGAATATAGTAGATTTAAAAAGATTTCTTGTAATCTTTGAATGTGTGGCATGGATGAAATCTGTGTAATTACATTCTTCAAAGTGCTGCTACTACATTACTGCAAATTACATGATTCTGTAATACAAGTATTAACATTAGATGTTGCAAAATTTTAACACATATGCTAAACATAATTCCAATTATATTTTCTAGCATTATATACATGTAGGATAGTGGAAATGCTAGAAAAAAGATCAGAGGAGTATAATTCTAAATATGCAGACATGACCTGTGAACAAATTAATTCTAAAATAAACCACAATAATTGCAGAGCAGTCAAGTATGGCAGTCCGATGTTAACACTGATATTTTGTTGGAAGAATGGCACCTGCCTTTCCTTAAATGCTACTGAATATCAACAGCTTGTAAAAAATAAGATTCTAAGGCTGAAAATCCTACACACTTGGGGAAAGTATCCAAATTGATATAAGAAAATTGAATTTCTCCTTCTGAAACTAAATCTGAACTCCCACCCCATGCAAAGAAATAAAATATCAGATTGATTTCCTTAATCCTTAATGTTGTAAGGGACATTTGGGAAAGAAATGGTGAACTAAAGTTAGCTCCACTAAAAGTGGAGCCAATAACTGCAGCAGAATGAAAAGACAGTGAGTAGACTATTTCCTTTCTAGACAAGGAAAGGGTTTGAGATTGTTCATAAGTACAATTCCATAGAGTTGCTCCTAGCAAGGAAGCCACAATAGCACCTTCCAGCAGGATTACAACTCTAGGAAATGAGGGAATAATCACCTTTTTGCTGAAACTGTGATTGGTACCTTCAAAAGGACACTTTGTACGCTTCCTTTTCAAATCACTTTTAAAATTGTTAACTGTTTCTCAGCTATTAGAAACCTTTGGATTAGCAAATTTTACAGTACTGGGTATTTTCTTTAATCCTTAGCAAAATAAGTTTAAAATACAGGTTTAAGGACTTAAACATTTTTCTTTTGGAATAAACAGCAAAAGAGTGATTAGAACTTTATTTTGGAAAGATACAAGCAGATTAAGGGTTTAGATGCATATGAAATAAGACTTTGGGATTAATTATAAGAATCTTTCCTATGGGAAAATGCTTTTGTTTTGACTTCTCTTTAAAAAATGATAGAATGAAAGTTTGAATATTAGAAAATAGAAAGAATAAGAAGGAATTAAAGATTATTCAAATTTGACTTTATAATACAGAATGGAGCAAAATATTTTAATATTGGACATACTGAAGGATATTTTTTGAACAATAGACCAATAAATTAATTTTAAGAGTATCTGTCTTTATTATATGTTTAAAGATTTTATGGAAGAGGAAATAGTTTCACTGGACAAGATGGAGACTAATTTGAAAGTGGGTAAAATAACAGACTACAAGAATGATATGGAAAAAAATTATACAGTGGATATACAAATGAAACCAGCTAACATTTTAATAATCAAAAGGACATACAAATTAAAAAAACCCAAGAGTTACATGAATAATTTTCCTATATTTACAAAAGGGATACAATAAAGCTTTGAAGAATTTTGTGAGAAGATAAAAAGAAAACATGAAAAGAAATCAAGCTCTAGGACATTATTTGAAGGGACTAAAGATCAAGATTATTAGAAGTAAAAAGAAATATAAAGTATATTTAATTAAGGTTAAAATAGATATGTTGCTATCTCCCTTTAATGGTTTTTTTTTGTTGATCAGAACTGAATGACAGGCCTTAAGAATTTGTTTGTAGACAAAGATGGGATATGGGAGGAAGAGATCATTTGTATTTTATGAGAAGATAATATGTTATTAAAATTGTTTATACTTGTGATGAAGGGGGAAGTCATTTCGATATATATTTTTCTTTTTCTTTATTATATTCTTATTTTTTCTATTTCTTCTGCATTTTCTACTTTTTTAGTTTGTATTAGTTTTATTTTTAGAATCTAATATTAATTCTATTTTAAAAATCCTTAATGCTGAAATTATTCTTTTTTCAAAAAGGTATACCAGAATGGTTGCAAAATAGCTGACAGAAAAATGATATAAGTTAGTGGAATAATGCTCTCTGTAATACCTGATCTCAAAGATGTTCTTTAAAAAGGCTGGAAGACAAACACTGTTCCATTTTGATCTTTTATCCTAATGATTAGGACAACAATTCTTCCATCTAACTAGCCTTTCATACAAATAAAGGTTTTCCCGAAGTAATAGGAAAGGAAATATAGCAGTCTTAATCCATTTGGAGTTATTGTAATGTATATCACAATCCTAAGCATGTCTTTAAAAAACTAAACATAATTAAGTTTAATGAGGCTTATTTTGAAGTCAGCCTCAGAAAAGATTACAGCCTTAGCCCTAGCAATACTGAGCAGTCATTTATGTAAATAAGTAACTTTGTTAGATAAAGCATCGTTTACATAATTAAATGAATTTTATTTTGTTAACACTGTAACTTTGGCTTCTGAAATATGCCTCACAATATTAAAATTATATATGTAAATGTTCTATCTTAAAATGTATGGGTGGTATCAGTGCCTTGGATCTATGGGTTTTTCTCCTTTTTTTTCTTTATCACAGCCTAGTGTTCTACCATTCCAAAAATATCTGTTAGAGATGGGGAGGGAAGGATCCAAAGACGACTTGGGATCTAGAAGAGAAATGTAGTGGAAAGGCACAATTAGGCAAAAACAACTTGTGGGAGTGAAGAGATTTTCAGGGGACAGAAAGGACAGCACACTGAGAATATATCTGCTGAACAAAACTCTGCATTGGCGACAGGAAGGGCATCCAGCCATTAAAACACTCTGCTAGCTCCATTCAGTTGTCCAGACTCCACCCTGCAAGGGATTATGGGGTCGTTAAATGATGATGATGATGAAGGAGGAGGACAGGAGTTGAAATAGGAAAGCATGCTCTTATATTTTAGTTTTTCTTATTTAATTTCTGTTTATTTTAATAGTTAATGTAATATTTAATGTAATGTAAAGGGAGATGGGAAGGATATAAATTTACCAAATAAATAAATAAATAAATAAATAAATAAATAAATAAATAAATATTTCCACTGCGTGAGCTTCTAGTCATACCAAACCAGATCAACTAATATTTTCCTTGCTAAATTAAAATAAAATGTAAAGGCATCATTTTAATCTTTTTAATCTCTAAGCTTGTTCTTATTTTTCCATATTGATAATAATGATGAACATTAATAAAAGTTGTAACAGTTTTTCCACTAGGAAAATTAATCCAGTAGTATGATACAGTCCATTTACAATAATTAGACTGTTATAAAAGCATCCCTACATAAATACAGATGATCTTCAATTTACAACCATATATTTAGCAACTGTTTGAAGCTACAATGGCTCTGAAAGAGAGTCTTACAATGGATCCTTGCATTTATGGCTGTTGCAGTATCCCCACAGTGATGTGTTCAACAAACAGGCACCTGGCAACCAGCAGATATTTATTGCAGCATCCCAGGGTCACATGATCTCCATTTGCTATTTTCCCATCCAGCTTCCGACAAGCAAAAGCCAGATTCACTTAATAACCATGTGATTCACTTAACAACTGCACTGATTTGTTTAACAACCATGGCAAAAAAAGACTGTAAAATTGGGGATGACTCACCTTATCAAAGCCTTGTTAGCAATCTAAATGCTGGTCCTAACTGTGCTTGTAAGTCAAGGACTATCTGTAATGTATTTTTTACACATGTTATCTATTGATTAGCATTGCTCTTATCTTCTTCAGGATTTCACGCAAAGAAATATGTACATATCAGAAAACACAATGTAAAATGCTGTTTTTGGACAAATATTTCCAATACCTCACAGCCATCCTGGATCATCCAATCAATAACATCACAGTGACCTCCATCCGTAGCCCAATGCATAGCTGTACATCCACCGAAATCCCTGCTTAGCCAGGAAGCTCCATGGGATCTGAGATACTGGACAATATCCAGGTGACCAGCGAAACAAGCTATCATTAAACTGTAAAATAAAAGCATTTATTAAGGCTAAAGCACTCATTTTGAATTGCTGAGAGGTGGAAAATAAATAATTAACCCCTATGTTAGTCTACATACACTTCTAGTTAAATATTAGTTTTCATGGAAGATTTATTCTTTTACATTGTATATTGCTATATTAGATGGTAGAAGTATGAGATGATCTCACCTTTTGTGACTGCAATCCTTTGTTTGGATTTCTGGTGATTATCATCTTGATTCCTTTCTTAGTAAATAGGTAATTAATTTCCTACATCCCAAAATGCCAGATAGCAAGAAATATTTTGTAGCATATAACTTTTTTAAACATTGCTAGAACATCAGGTTCCTTTCACTCTTCACACTAATGTAAGAAAATAATTCTTTCATAGATGGGCATGCAAGAAGGATGTTTATCTTCCTCCTTGACTCAAAGCTTCAGAAACTAAAAACCAAACTTCATTAAAAATGAAAGTTGTTGATTAGGGTTTCTGATGAGGCAAGTGAATTAATGCCCATATTTTTTAATGCTCTGAAGTTTGCCAGGGGTATGTATTACAACTGAAAAGACAACTGGGTGTGACTGTAAAATTCCATTTAGAATAAAGAGAGATCTGGAGATTTGCACTCCAAGCAGCTGGTTTTTAATGAATAGCCAAAACCAATGTTTTTCAGTCACCTGAGCGCATCTAGTTTCTATCTGCTTATTTAAAAAGTAGGTGCAGTCACATATCCAAGTTTCCACACACACGCAACACTGGCTTGCTTCAGGCATTCATACATTTCCAAATCTTGACCAACAAATGCTCTGTCCTACACATTGGTAAAAAAAATCAGTACACCAAATACAAGCTAGGCAGATATGACCTCATTGATGACCCTCACTTTGTCAAGGACCTTGGAGTACTCATGTCAAAAAACCTAAGTGCCAGAGCTCACTGTAACAGCGTTGCCAAAAAGGCACTAAGAGTTGTAAACCTAATATTACGAAGCTTCTCCTCTGGTAATATTGAATTGCTAACTAGGGTATACAAAATCTTTGCTGGACCATACTGGAATACAATTCATCAATCTGGAATCCGCACTGTATATCGGACATTAATACAATTGAGCGAGTCCAGAAGTATTTCACGAGAAGAGTACTACACTCCTCTGCTCACAACAGAATACCCTACACCACCAGGCTTGAAATTTTGGGCTTGGACAACCTTGAACTATGCCGCCTATGGTTGGACTTAAGCGTAGTACATAAAATTATCTGCTACAATGTGCTACCAGTCTATGACTACTTCAATGACAGCTTCAACCGCAACAACACAAGAGCACACAACAGATACAAACTCAATGTAAACCACTCCAAATTTGATTACAGAAAGTACAACTCAGCAACAGAGTGATCAATGCCTGGAATGCACTACCTGACTCTGTTGTTACATCCTCAAACCCCCAATCCTTTAACCTTAAATTATCCACCATTGACCTCACCCCATTCCTAAGAGGTCTGTAAGGGGTGTGCATAAGTGCACCATCGTGCCTACCATCCCTGTCCTATTGTCCCCATTTATCCATACCTATTTCCTGTATTCTTACTCATGTTTATTCTTATACCTATCATCTTGTAAGCAATTGACAAATTAAATAAATAATAAATAAATAAAATTAAATAAATAAATTTCCACAGAATTGTATGTACATAGGCACTCAAACAATGTTGCGTTGCCTGGCTAATAGAACCAAACCTTGATGTTTTTCTAGGACATGCTGGTATCCAGAGGCAACTTTACCCCACTCAATCTTTGGACCTTATAAAAGTAAATGCTAAGACAGAGTGGGGTAAGGGGCATGCACAGCAGGAAAGGTAAGCACAAATGGCCTACAGATAAGGAAGTGGAGGTGATGTCAGCAGACTGAATTAAAATCCCTTTGCCAAGATAATGGTGCTCACCATGGCTTATGGTCCTGGCATCTGAATTAAAGTCCTCTTGTCTGCTTGCAAGAGGTGATGTAACCTCCTGCAAGCAGGCAAAACGATTTTAATTCAACTGCCAGGATCACAACCCACCGTGAGCAGCATTATCCTGGTGGAGGCTTTATCTAGTGCTTAGAGCTTTGCCTGCAGCTTGGGAGCAAATCGAAAAAGAGCAACCACATTGAAATAGTACCTCATTTCAACTATAGGTGAACCTCAAGTTGCACCTGCAATGGAGCCTGTCCATTAGGATCAAAAATTGGGACAACATGAACTGTCTCAAGCAACGACCACCAACTCTGCTCTCCCCAATGCATTCGTTAAGTGGAGCTCAGAATTGGGGGAGATCCTGGGTAGCCAAATGCAGGCACAAGCCCACCTGCTTTAGGCCTTCCCCACCCCATGCTCCATTTCCGCCACTGCAAAGCTGTCTTGCCAGTGAGAAACAATGGAAAGGAAAACGCTGGGCTCACCCACTTTTCCTAATTCTGCCCCTACTCTCCCTTCTGCCAAGATACACTGCCTTTATCGGGCGAAAGAAGGACCAGTTCCTAACATTTTAGAGCCTCCCAATGGCCGATCAGCTAGCCATTGATTGGAAGGATGCAAAACTTTCATGCTTCCAGCTAGGCTTTGGAAAGCTGGCCCCTGCATAAAAGGCAGCAACTTCAGGATGAGCTTCCCAAACCTTTCTCATACTTAATCCCCTCCCCCAGAAAACCACATTTCTTCAATAAACCAGACAAGCAAATCTGGGAGCAATGGACTTGTTGATCTATTCCACCTCACCCTCACGTTCAAATTAAGTTCTAAAACTAAATTCTCCACCTCTGCTCTCAAATCTCTATTCCAGGAAGAAGAGTAGAGGAATGGAAGCAAGGAGAGAAAAAAAATATTTATGCAGTTTTTCCCTTGCACTGGAGGAAAATAACTTCATCTCCAAAAGTTAGCCAATCACTGTAAAAACATGTGCAACAAAATGGAGGACGCTAGGCCTTTACAAACTTTAGCTGTTCACCTGGTTGCCTGTAGAGTCCATCAGTTTAAAGGCTAGACTATAGGTTATTCTCTACAGCTCTGGGGAAAAACTGCAGAAAGATTATCTTTCCAACTATGTACTGTATCAGCAATTTCAAAAGGAGGATAAAAGTTAATTAAGCAGGTTTATTACACAGTCCAAAATCAAGACGCATATATCAAGTCTTCAGTCTTAAGTCTTCTGACTTGAAAGAGGTCTATATATTCCCTCATATGTACAATATTATTAATGCTCTTTTTGTGAAGGCTGTTAAGTATTTTAGAGAAGGATGGTCTAGTGGTTAAAGTGCTGGTCTAGGCACCAGAAGATTTAGGAATGAAAGTCATCTGGGTAACTTTGGGCTAGTCACTCACTCTCAGCCCAACTCACTTCACGGGGCTGTTGTGGGGAAAATAGGAGAAGGAAGGATTGAATTAGAGAACGGCCTTGAATTATTTATACACAAAATAAAGTCTGGATGAAAATCAAATGCATAAAATAAACAAGAAATTCTCTTTTGACAATAGAAGTGATTTGATTAATAAAAAGAACAAAGCTGTTTGACACAAAATTACTTTTTCAAAGATTTAAAAAAATAAAGTCAGTTGCTTAATCCTGCAGTTGAGAAACTGGACAATATAATTGTCTTGATTTCAGACAATGATCTTAACATTGATTTCAGTTAAATTAGATCAATATGATCATACTGAAGTAAGTACTTTGTAAAGCTGGTTTCCATTATAATTTTTACAAGTGAATAAACAATACATTTTTAGTTGAATGAGATCATTAATACAGTAGGACACATTCTTCATATACGTGTGATTTTTTTCATGAAATTCAGAATTAAATGACTATATTTTCATCACTTTTCAGGAACTTTGTTTTGTATATCTCTAATTACATGTTATCTGCTTAAGTATTTATATACATCAGATTGGCACTAGATCATAAGTAAATATTACTTTACCTAATATCTAATAATGAAAAATAAAAATAGTTATATACAATGCCATAAAACGCTACCTGATATTTATATTTGTTTACTTAAGATACATTTTCATTTGCCAAGTAGATTTATCTAGAATTAAGGCACCATGAAGGATTATATGCTTCTCTCCCTCAAGAGTGAATGAACTCAATGCAATTTGTTCTACCTATATTGTCCATTGCAATATTAATGCATTAGTACTAAACATTTATATATTATTGGTACTAAGACTGTGCAAAGCTTTCAAAGAAGATGCTTCACAATATGTATCTACAAAGCACCTCCTTTCAAATAATTAGCAGACAGGCTCAGGCTGACTTTGCATGCTGGGGCACATATAGCCTGTTGCAGGAAAGATAATGAATGAAGTGGTAATGTATGTACACACATGCTGAGATAGCTCTGAACAACTTCTGAAGTAGCTGAGTGAGCTTGGAAAGATGCTGCAGCTTTTATGACCCCCAAAGAAGTATTTTGTAGTATTTCCCTGCATTGTAAAATACTTTTTCCAGTTTACATAGCCTAATTGATATTCTCAATTATTTAACTACTTCTTTCAAACAAATACATATATTTAATGTAATCTTATATATACCTATCTTTTCCACTGGTATTTTTCAGGTTCACATCTGCTCCATTTTCTACCAAAACCTGTACAAGGCTAGATATAAAAGAGTAGCTTCATATTATTTCTATATTTACCTTATATTGTTTTCATAACTAGCTTCCTTCCATAGTTTGTAAAAATACATTTCAGATTTAGATGCCAATTTTAGAGTCATTTAGTAAGAAGTGGATGAAATTAAAAATAACTTTCAATCTCAATTTTATAAACACTCTGTTTTATAAGCTAACAATATTATTTAGAAGCCATTGCAACCATAGGTTCAATGTATTTTAACCTATAATTGATTAAATAATATGGAGCAAAAAAGGGCAGCTGATTTTCAATGTACAGTACAATAAAATACTGTAATATAGAACAATTGCTAATTATATTACAATGACATAATGATTAAAATCAGAAGACTGAAAAGGGGTACTTAGGACTATCATTCTAGTGGTATACTAGTGATAATACTTTTATTTGATAGTTGTTTATATCCAAGCACAGTGACAATATATTTAAAAAATTAACACCCATAAATGAGAGCAATGTATCTGACAGCATAGGTGGGCATATCTTCTATAATTCAAACTGATATTTAATATTTGAACTTCAATAATTGAATAGCACAGCCTGCCCTGTGGGTTCACAGCTATAGAATATGTGATCAAGAGTAGCAATATTACTCTATATACTCAGAGTTACATATATTTCATATAAAAGTCAAAAAGTTACATCTTAATTACTGAATACTTATAACTATGACTAAGGAAAAATTAACATAATATTATGGAGAGTGATGGGAAAGAACTGGTAAGTCTTTTGGAGTTAAATCTTCAAGTGCATCACCATACAGTCATTCTGTTTTGAAAACATTATGTTCATATAGTTCTAAAAAGACATTAATAATGAGGATCTAAACAAATGCTAAAATACAAATCTAAGAATACTCAGGTGAAATATATAAGAAAGATAATGCCATACCTTGTATATCCTTTTTGTGAAGCAACCATCAATGCTGAAAGTCCTAGTTTATTGAGTGTATTTACTACAGTTTGCCTTTTAAGGGGAAAAAAATCATTATCCACAGTTTTTCATTCATCTCATTTCTGAATAATATTTTGTAATGTTATTGCACTTTTTAACCATAAAAATAATATTAAAAAATAAAAATAGTATTAATCATTTCAATAGTTTTGTATAACTGCCATAGGACCTCAAGAGGATCCTGTTGTACTGTTGTGGAACTGGTCACAATTTGTTGTGGGAGAAAATTGAAGTAGGGAGTATAATATTAATTTGAACTGATGGAAAGACTAGATAGAGGTTTAAGTAAAATATGTTGATATTTATTTATTTAGTGTATGGCATATCATATATGGACTTGTCTAATTAATATATATATATATATATATATATACATACATACATACGCATATATATATACACATATATATATACATATACACATACACACACACACACACATATATATATATATATATATAAAACCTAGATTAGTAGAGCACAATAAATTATAAATAAGGATCTATGTTCAAATATCAATGTCTAAACAGCTAACCATTGAAGTGCAGCACCATTTATATTAAAAATATCAGAGACTGGACCAGTGTATATCCTCAGCTTACAGCCGGTCATGATGTGATCTACAGTTTGATGTGGGACTCCATAGTCACACTGAGGTGAGGATATTGTGTCCTATTTATGCAGAGAATCCTGGCAAATGCCTTGTGAGGTGCGAATCCTATTCAGGATTGTCCATAGCTGATATGATAGTTTAAAGCCTGGCACTATCTTTGTGTGTGTGCGTGTGTGTGTGAAAGACATAATTTATATGTCTTTCTATGTCTGGGAGTTCAGCAATCCATTTGGTTTTCTACTGGGAATTGATGTTAAATTTGATGGGCACACGTTATGCGAATTCCAGTGGGGGCTTCCTGGATTTGAGACTTCCAGCTGATAAATGAGGAAGGTCGGCATGCACCATTAGGATTGAGTTGTTCATAATTTTCTGTTTTCTCTCACTAGTTATTCTTGCCCCCATAAAGCTGGCAGTTTTATATGGCTTATAACAGGAAGCTAGCAAGTCAGAGTGGTTTTAATACATCCACTTATAATTCTCATGGTGGTATAACTTTACTAGTATGGCAGCTGTTAAGCCATATAGGGGCACAATATTCTGCTGCGAAGTAGACCAACCTGAGTGCTGATGACTTGAGGGTGGCAGCTGAAACTCTCCATTTAGTTCCACAATTTCTGGAGTATGTTGCTCCTAGTATTGATTTTGGCAGCCAAATTCTTTAAATGTATCTTATAATGAGCATTAAATGTATCTTGTACTGAGCCATGGTGGCACAGTGGTTAGAGTACAGTACTGCAGGTTACTTCTGCTGACTGCCAGCCAACTGCAATTTGGCAGTTCAAATCTCTCCAATCCTCCAAAGTTGGGTAAAATGAGGACCCAAATTGTTGGGGGCAATATGCTGACTCTGTAAACCACTTTGAGAGGGTCGTAAAGCTCTGTGAAGCAGTATATAAGTCTAAATGCTATTTATATTATAGAAGAGAATCTGGTCCAATGTTACTCAAGGTAATTTAGATGGGGATTGCATGGGAGTAAGCTGTTTAAGTAGACCATCAGGGCTTCATAGGTTAGTTTGTTGTTAAGGTGGAAGCACATAGATACCGTTTTGCTGGTGCTAGGAGTAAGCCTCCAGTCAGAGAAGAATTTTCCTAAGATTTTAAGATCTTTGGACAGGTGGCTATTTGCCATCTCCATGTGTTTTTCTTGTACTGCTATGGCAAAATCATCTAGTACATAAAAGCAGTTCAGCACTTAATTTGGTCGATATCACCAATAAAGGTAAATTTTCAACAGTTCTTTCTGAAACAGCATATGGCTGGGTGGACTATTGCTGAGCTTTGGTTGCTCTGTAAGTTATGCCTCAGGATTCATGCCTTGATCCACATGGTTAGACTACTATAATATGCTCTACATGGGTCTGTCTTTGGAAGTATCTCTGAACCTACATTGGTACAAAATGTGGTAACAGGCTTCTTATAAAACAACCTCTACTAGAGTAGAATTACATCTGTTCTCCTTTGGCTGCTGGCTAGCTTCCAGACTAGTTCAAAATCCTAGTAATTGCTTTTAAACTTTTCACTGGCTGCATTGGCTTATATCAGGCAACCAAGTTATAATATGAACACTTAAAGGGACAGCCCTTACCACGCTTCTCTTCTGCAAGGTCTGTGAGGTATAGGCCTTTTCAGTGTGGGACTTAATTTTTTGGAACATCTTACCTTCCTAAGTAAGGCTAGGTTCCCCTTTCTTGTATTTATAAAGCAAATGAAAACTTGTGTTATTATAGTCAGCATTCAGCTCCTTTGGCTTTTGAGTATTTAATTTCAAATTGTATTTGTATGCACTTTATATTATGGTTTTAATTGTGTATACCAGTTATGTTGTTTGCCATGCTAGTTTATTGAGGCAGCTTATATACACAGTAAATAGAAAATAAGTACATATATAGAGAACATAAATTGCTATCCAGTGATACCCAAAAGTTCTATATAAGATGCTGATCTGCGGGGGAGACCAGCATCTCAAGACCAATCAATACAGTTTAGATTTGCTCAATAAATACTATTATCTAAATGGTTGCAGTAGGTACAACAACAGCTTTAATGAAAGAAAAAGCTTAGAATCTGGTCAGTCTGGTTTCTTCTGTCATCATATCTCTGTGACATATTACTTTTTAATTTCATTCTAAGAGTTCAGAGATAAATGTTGAAATGTAAACCCTTTCAATATAGTCTAATATTTCAACATATTTATCACTATTTGTGAAGTACTTTCAGAACTGTCAGAACAGTATTTTGCTCCCATTTATGATTAACTAATCATTTATGATTAATCAATGACTAATAATTATGACTAACCCCATTCATGATTAACCAGAAGCTTTTAATCTGATGCAAAAGGTAGTTCTAATCAACAAAAGTCTGATGGACAAAATTAGATTCCAACAGAATGTATGCAGGAATTTGTATATTCTTGGTACCTAATAACTTTAGCTCCAAAACTATGTGCTGTGGTACCCTGGGTTACTGCATCAAATTCACAGGAGCATCTAGATATCTGGATATTTGCAGGGCACAGTGAAAAAATTATTGAGATATTAAGGCTGCAATATATCAAGAAGCTTGGAAAGCTCTGAACTAAGTTACTGATTAGTTTTCTGATCACAATGACATATTATTCAGAGGGTACCAAATGTTGAACAAGGATCTCCAAATGTGCCTAAAGGTTAAGAATTTGCTTTCTTGAATTTATACTGAAATGTGGAAAATCTAGAGCACATGTAGAAAATCTTTACCCTTCAGGCACTGTTAAATAGGTGGTCATCAACTTCAGTTAAAACCTCAAATTCTGAAGATGCTAGGAATTGCAGCATCTGGAGGACCCCGATTTCTACTTCTGATCTATATAGTAATCACTACTATATATTTTTCAATTCCATGTGCAGCCAGAAATGAAGCCATTCCCTGTTGGGTTTTTTTAAGAATTAGCTCTATCTGTTCTTGCTCCATTCTTCTCCCTACTACTACATCAATTTTGTCATTGCAGTTACTCATTTGTCATTCTACTAGTCCAAGAGTATAAAATATATAATAATGATGATGATGATGATGATGATAAGATGAAGAAGGAGAAGGAGAAGGAGAAGAAGAAGAAGAATGTACATATAACAGAATAAAATATATGACAAGTCTCCTTATTCAAGAACAATCTGGCATATATTTTAGTCACAAAAGCTATTAGACTGAAGGATCTATGATTGTTAGGATCCTCTTCATTTCCTTTTCAGTATATTCAGTGGGAATTACAACTGCCATCTTCCATCAATTTAGGATATGGTGGTTATTATTTATACAAGTAAGTAAACCTCCTGAGAGAGGAGCCCACCAATCTGGGTATCTTTTAAAAAGACTGGAGAGTGAAAAGGTCTTATGAGAGGCTTTGCTGCTTTTCAGACTTTTATGATAGATGTAGTCTTGTTTTCTAAAACTGGTGGCCAATGAGGTCTATCATCTATTGTGCTAAATCATTATTTAGTAACTATTTCTCAACAGGTTCCAAGAGAGCAAGCAAGTAATGATAATAATTTTGCTTCTCCTCAGTTGATTCAAATACAAATATCTCTGTTTTTCAGAAGTGCAACCACTAAATGCCGAAATATTTTCAAATTATGAATGGGACCCCACTCTAAATTTCTTTCCAAATAATGGCCACTATTGTTCAGCAGACAACAAAAACAAAGCACAGATAGATCTTAGCAACATACTGTCTTCCTTCATGCCATGAGAGTGAATGACAGACAGCATTGTATGTATTAACACTTATGCAGGCTGCTTCTCTCAGCCTAATGCTACAATTATCTTTGAATTTTTCTTTAAAACATCCACCATGATGAACAGTGGTACAGAATTGGCTATTCAAGATCTGTGAAATCCCCTCTACTTCCCCTATTAAATTGCAGTGCCTATGATAACTTTTTCTCCCACACTAGAAGATATATAAGATCTTTTTGATATTCTCCCGAGAGTGCTGCTACGTTCCAATTTTCTTCTCATCTCTATACTCTTTCAGAAAACTGATCAATGATTTAAGAGGCTTATAGCCGGGGGTGGGATAGAACAATTGGTTCGGTGAGTGTGTGCTTTGCACGTGCTTGCAGCGTTTGAAAACTGCCCATTTTCAGCTCTAATACTTACCTTCTATTGCAGCCCCGGTGAGTAAAACAGCTGAGGCGCAGCAATCCACTGTGCCACACGAATCAGCTGAGCTGCAAATAAAGGACAGACTAGGGCAGGGGCAGGTGGGTGGGGCCAAATGATATCTGAAACTACCAGTTTGAATTCCGTCCCTGATTATAGTACTCTGGATCAAGTTTGTCCTATTTCTGTTCCATATGACATTCCTTTCCTATGCACTATATAGCTTCCAACTCTATCATTACACACATTTAAAATGTTCAGAGGAAATCCAGCTTCATCTCTTAATACATACAGGTTGTATGCTCTATTGGCATCTCTGTACTGGCTGAGAAGCAATATAGACTACTAATCTCTTATACAGGTGAAACTCGAAAAATTAGAATACCATGCAAAAGTTCATTTATTTCAGTAATGCAACTTAAAAGGTGAATCTAATATATGAGATAGACTCATTACATGCAAAGCAAGATAGTTCAAGCTGTGCTGTGTCATAATTGAGATGATTATGGCTTACAGCTCACAAAAACCCCAAATCCACAATCTCACAATATTCTAATTTTTCGTGTTTCACCTGTAGTAGTCTAATCATTAGCTGCACCATGCTGAAATTGGGAATCCTGAATCTTGCATTTGTAGATGAGCCTGACACCCATTGTATCGTTTTATATTGTTGCTCTATAGGGGGAATCTCTTTCTTAGCAGCACACATTACTGATGATGCATTGTCTTTGATTACCTGTAACATTGCTGGATCCAAGCCAATGTTATGAGAAAGTTCCATTATACAAATCATATATATTCAATTGGTATGACACAATGATAACTCATGTTAGAAATTTGTTATTAGGTTTAAAATAAATGTGGTACAATATTTAGAAGCTTATTCAATTTTCATTATTTTCTTTAATTAGCTATCACATCTCTGTGTGTGTGTGTATCCTTTCTTACCTTCCTTGAAGAATATGAATAACATCCTCTAAATCATTTCTGCTTACAGCACGGTGGAGCTGTTCTCCACTCATTGGTTCACCTAAAGAAAAGAAAGGTAGTTTATATGTGTGTGTGTGTGTGTGTGTGTGTGTTTGTGTTTGTCAATGATTAAAAATCTCGAATATAATTTATTAACATTCATGTGTTTCAATATAGCATTTGGATATCTTTAAAAGTCCCTGTTTTATTGACAAAGGAATTGTTTAAAAGATTACCTCAAAGACTTCTACTAGAAAATGTAAGACCATTATTCTGAAATTATGAGCTAGAAAAATCCCTAGCCCAAATTTCATCTCATGAGATGCGTAAGAACTTTAGGTAATAAACAGTAAAGGCTCTCTCAAATATAGACAGACTCTGGAGATTTACATAAATAGAACTCTTCAGTTTTCCTGACAATACAACAGAAGTGGTTTTCTAATGCTATCTTTTGGATTGTTTTCGATTTCCAGTTCAAGCCCTCAACATCTCTATTTGCTAATGAACTTCCATCAGGTTCAACACTATTTAAAAGCAAAGTTAGTCAAGTGTTTAAGTAATCAGGTTTTTTTTCTGCCATCTTAACTATCTACAATGTGGAGAAATTAATAATAGAGTTGTTGTATGTTCACAAAAGCACTGGACAGTTAAAATTTTAAAAATATTTAAATTGTCTTTTATTATGCTGCAATGCACCTTTATTCTAGTCAGGCTATGGGGTCTCATCAATCCAGGTAGGTAGGCTTTACAGATAGAAATATGGCTCCAATTTGTTAACATGGGGTTCCTTATGAGACAGATAGCAAAGAGTGCACTTTGAAACTGACAAAAATCGTATGGTTATCTGGACAAGCTAATATGGCTGGAAAAATAGCTTATTCACATTAAGCTGCCTGACCTAGTATGAAGAGACTGAGTAGGAACAGGGCCTGAAACCAGAAGGCACCCAATCAGGACAGTATGGAGCACTCGAAACAAGAGGTTACAAAAGAGTCAAAACACTATATTTGTTCATTTATTTACTGAAGAAAATGATCTAATGCTACATATTTGTGTGTAGAAAAATATGCAAACCTCTAGAACCATTAGTACATTTGAAAGAGAAATGGGAGTCAGGTGTTTCAATCAATGGGAAGATAATCTGATGTGAATGTGGGAGCTTCTCATTTAAAGAATTCTGGGTATTCACTATTGAAGTCTGAATTTTACCACACAGGTTATAGAAGTGTGTCATAGCTCAAACAAATGGAATTTCTGAAAACAGTTGTGGAAAGGTTACAAACTATTTCCAAAAAGTTTGGGGTCCATCAGTCCAATGTTAGGCAGATTAGCTGGGGAATGGAAGGATTTTTGTTAGCATTTTGAAGATGGGTTCTTGAGAGTGTTGAAGCCCCTTGGGGGTTTATCTATGCCCTCAGGATTAACCTGAATTGGAATGCAAATGGTTGTGGAATCTTCTTGGAACTGCTGAACAGAGAGGAGCGACCAATTAACATTTTTGATTACGGAGGGCTAAATGTTTGAATAATATGAAATAAATAAAGACAAAGACCAAATAATAATAAGGAATGGCAAATACAAAATAAGTCTAAAATATAGCCCTAAAAGGAATGCTTAAATGAGAGCAGTACTATATCTTTATTTTAATGAATGAGTTTCTGCTTTCCTTCCAAAGCTGTTTTCATTTTGCATATATTTCTAAATTGTTTGCTTAACATTTTATTAACATATTGTGACCTTACTTGTTGTAGTTACACAAATAGGTGAACTATAAACAGATTCTCCTTTAGGATCTGTGACTTTAAGTCGAAATCTATACGTTGTTCTAGGTTCAAGACCTTCCACAACATGCTGTCGGGCATATCCCCTAAAAAGGAAGTAATTTAGTTTTTTAATTACTTTCTACAATTTTAGACAATAATTCATATTTAAAGGTACAAATTTGAACAATATATTAGCATCTCTAATACTTAATACCTGTAAATGTCAATGCTACGGAAAGAAAAATTCATTTTGTGGGTAAAAGTGAATCCATTTTTAAAAATACATACTATTTTTCTTTATTATGCATCAATGAACTATCTGCATATTCATATGTGTGTGTGTCCATCCAATGTTATCATGTGATGACTGCAAAACAGATGCAGAATAAACCCATTCTTGCATAAATATTTAAAATATGCAGATGTAAAAAAACAACATCAGAGATGCAAGAACTGAACATCTTTGAAAACAAGAGTCAGAATATCTGCAGAAGTGTCATCAGATATACATTTACAACATATTTTCAAGGATGAAAAGACAAGGCTGATTATTCTAATGGTGTGCACTAGGATTAGACCAAGACACCAGAATACCACCAAAACTGCCATGTACTACTGCTTCATTTAATAAAAATCTTTATAAAACTGTTTCCCAGACCTTTCAGAATAATTTAAAATTTAAAATACTGTTGATGGTGTAAGATGGCTAGTTTGATAAATGATGTAAAAGGGAATACTGAAACAGTCTAATTCTGCCACCTAGTGAAAAATTCCAAAGAATCTTCCAAAAAAAACCCAACCTATTGTAATTTAAAACAAAGCAAGTAACAGCAGTTAGGGTACCACCGATAGGCAAAATAACTCCATACCCTCTCTCTTTTCTCCTGTATGATAAATTTCCAAGTGTAGAAAATAGTTGATATAAAGAAACATGAAAATTGCCTCTAGATTCATTATATCAATTTAACTGTGAAATATTTGTTCCTCAAATTTAATCAAACTACAGAGAAACAAAAGGAACAGAACCAGTGAAGGTCTGCTGAAGCAATTTTGAAAAGATATCATTATCTATCCATATGTTTAAAATGAATGATGCTTTTATGTGAAGTCATGAGAAGAGCAACTTCAAAGGGGAATGTGTATTCTCTTCTAAGTTAACCCATAATGCAAAAGGCTAGCTCTGAAATTAAGATTCTACTTATCTCATTGACTATCTAGAAATCTTAGTGTTTGCAACCATGATTTCTATAGTATGCTGATATTGTTTATGTACTGTTTACCTGCTGCATAACAATCTCTTCCCAGCCCAAATAATCTTTGGGATGGTAGTGAACTATTCAAGATTTATTATCCTGGAAATCTTCAACATCTACTCTGAAACATTTGTTTGTTTTGTTCTTTTAAATTTTGCTGGTCATTGACCAAATAAATATTGATTGATTGAAATAATCTGACCATATACCTGAAGGATTTGAATAATTTTCTGAATGGGCTTGGGGAATTTTTCATCTGATCAGTCAGTGATACTGTTCAAACTCTGGCTGATCTGTGGAATAGAGAGATGGTCCAGATGGTTGATACAATAACTTCTATATATCTTTCCTTTAAGCAGGGCTACATCAGCAACTTGATTTTCTAGGGAACTAATGAAGGTAGAGAGTGATAGTCTAAGTGGAGGATCTCAAAGATGGATCAATTTGGCCACTAATTTGGAATCTACATATTGTAAGAGTCATCTGAATTCATACTCAATAGTAGCAAATGCAGCAAAAAGGATTTATTTATCTGCCTCCATTGTATTGCACCAAATGCAATGACAGTAATTTACCATATTCTGAAACATGTTCTCTGATTAGTGTAAACAGGAGGTTGGAACAGTCAGAACAATTTTCACCTTTCTTTGTGTATATATATGACACGGTGGCTGAGCCTGTTGATTAGAAAAGTTGGCAATTCGAATCCCTAGCACCGTGTAATGGAGTGAGCTTCTGTTATTTGTCCCAGCTTCTGCCAACCTAGCAGTTCGAAAGCATGTAAAAATGCAAGTAGAAAAATAGGGACCACTTTGGTGGGAAGTTGTTCTGTGCGCCTTCGGCATTTAGTCACAAATTTGGTCTTAACTGTTAATTGATTTTAATTATATTGATAGTACTGTCATTTTTTAATATTTTGTATTAAGTTGTTTTAAGCTATCTACAGTTGTTATGTAGGTGAAAATATTGGGTGTCTATGAACAGATAGACAAACAGTACAATGCTGTAAGAACTTGGTTATATCAAAATAAGAAAGTAAGTAAAAGAGAAGATTGCACATTCCCATGCAATAAACCCCTTGGTAGTATTTGATCCATCTGTTATTACATTTCATTTCAAATATTCCACTGAGCTACATAAAAATAGTGATAGAGTTCTGCAATCCAAAGAACTGAACACTGTATTCTAGTAACATTAAAACTACATCTAAGAATTGATTTCAGAAACTGACCAGGGAGTTATGTTAGTTGAATTAGTCTTGTATGCTCAGTCTTTTTTTTTTACTTGTAGAAACAAAATGGTACAATTGAACTTACGTGTAAATCAGACCATATTTATGCAACTTGGGATCTTCTTCTTCAACTGAAAATTTTAGCCATTGCTCTTGAGGACCTTTTCGTTGTTCTTCTAAGTTCCAACTCAGTTCAATATTATGATGGCTCACATGGCCTACAACTGGAGGGGGTGGCTTTACTATAGAATGTCTTCCTACAAATGAACCACATCAAAATTAATTTAGTATGATAATATATATAAACAAGTTCCAAGAACTGAAAAAAGCAAACTATAAATTAAAATAAATGGCAGTAAATCAGAACAGAAATATAAAATAGCAGCAGAACAGATTGTTGTTTGTTCAAAAATGCCTTATGCTTTTAAACCTTTTAAAAAGTGTTTTAGCTTTTTATATGAGTGCCAACAGGGACAGAATTCCATGCTATTATTATTGTCAGCTGAAAATCTAAATATACTATTAGGTTTATTGTAGGGGAAGAAAAAGACAGGCATACTGAATGTTCACCTAACCTTCTTATCCTGGCTTCAAACACAACTCCCTCTAATTTATTATTTGTAATATAATAAATTAGTACATCAGATTAAAATAATATATTTTCTATTTCCCATATTTTCTAAGAAACAAAGTACAAACCCAGCAATGTAACAAACTAGCAATGGTTACGTTTCCTATACACTGACAAAGAATGTAAAATTAATTGATAAATATAAGGTTAACAAGGCTTATGTGAGTTCTAAAGAAAAGATAAAGTATGATTCCTAAGATTAAAATAAGAAAAAAAACCACTCCTAGAACTAATAAATACCATAGTCATATGAACATTGCTTTGCTGCCTAAACCATAGATTAGGCCAGCAATGGCGAACCTTTTTGTTATAGTGTGCTGAAAGTGTGTGCACGCAATAGCACACACAATGTGTGTGTTTGCGCCAACACCCACAATGCAATGCGCTCCCCATGCATGCGTGCACGATACCCCCACCCCTTTGCATGCACTGTGCATGTGTGAGCCTCCCAGCTGATTTTCAGCCCATTTAAGGGAAGCCTCTACAGCCTCGGGAGGCAGAAAAATAAGCCTTCTGGAAATACCGGAAGTGCCCATTTTCAGCCTCCGGGGGGGTCTCTGGAGCCCGGGGGAGGCCATTTTCGCCCTCCTGGAGACTCGAGGAAAGCCTTAGGGCCTCTGGAGGCTGAAAACAGGCCCGTTTCGGCACTTCCTGTATTTCCTGCATGGCAGTGCACTTAAGTTTGGCTGGGGCTTGCATGACCGCACCCACAATGCAATGTGTCCCCCCTCCCACGCAGTAGAGGGGTTCCATGTTTTTAAGAGTTGCATTAGAAACAGATAAAAATTCTAAACTATTTACTGCTATAGATGGTGGGTGCAGAAATGAAGAAATAATGTCAAGATGAATTTGTGCTTGTCTGATCAATCTGAAAAACACAAAAACATAGTTGGTGGAAACTTGCAAAACGTCGATTCTTTATCTCTTATTTAAATTAGCTTCTTAGCCTTTTGGCTAAGATCAAGCATAATATCAACTTGGAAGTTATTATATGATTTTATAGTGAGTAAAAATATTTTGTTTCAATGTATGCTTGTAAGAATAGTCCAGCTATTAAAAAAACAAGTGCAAAACAAAATACCGAAGGCTATAAAAATGATGCCTGGGGGTTAAATTCAGTTTAGATACGGCATAGGATATTCATTTTATAGTTTTGACCAACTTGGAGATTTATGACATCACAGTTATATTAAAACAGAAACATTATTATTGTACAATTATGCCAATATTTTTTTTGTTTTAAACAGTTAAAGATATTTTCAGTACTCAGAAACCTAAATCATTATTTTAACATACGTAAGGTCTGTCCTAAGCAGATCTAGAAAAGTAAAGTCACATAGTGTGAAATATGATTAACTTGATCTGTCTAGAAATGATTTTTTACATGCAACATATCAAATCCTGCAGTAACTTACACCTTTGCATGCCATTATTATACAAATGATACAATTAAGTTATTTATGTCATATTGCAAAGATGACATCCTCCAATTTAATGGACCATTCATGAATAACAAAATCTTCTCCCCTCAATTAGCCTGTAAAAATGAGATTTCATAGTAATTTTAGTAAGCAAGACAGCTACATAATTATTATATGTACATAAATAATTATATAGACCTATCATAAGAACATGTCTTTTAAAAGAAAGAAAAGAACAGGCTCATCTAATTCTATTCACTAAGTTTTCTAGTGAACTGTTTTATATTTTTAATAATGAAAAAATATTAAATCAGCCAAAGTTTCCATCAGCTAATCTTATAACCCTCCTGCTGCAAAGTCAATTTTGTAGTTTACTTTAGCTTCTCTGGAAACATTTAAAACTTATGAAAAATGAAAAATTGGGTTTCTTTTCAGGAATCTGCTTTAATTATTGAAAACAATTACTTTAAGAAGAATTACTTAATTCAGGATCAACTTTATCTTGTCCTGAGGGAAAGTAAAACTCATGAAGAAAAAATAAAGAGGCGACATAGGAAAAGTAACAAAAAGGAATCACAGACATATTAATATTTCACTGTTCCTCCATCTTGTAATGGGGTAACAATTGAAAGATAACCTTTAAACTCTATGAATGCTGGTAGAGCACTACTTACATGGAATAATCATCCCAGGATTGAGAAATCTAGTCATGCAGTATACATATATGGACTGCCACTATGATATCAGTCTGAGTCACAGAACACAATCACCATAACCTAGTCTCATGAATTAACATATTATACACTCCATCCACTGTATTTCTCTTGGTTATTTTAAGATAGGTAACTTTCCACTTTCTCCTGCTTGTAGACCTATTTAAAAGCATGCCATGGGTGTTCTAAGCAGATTTCTCTTCTAGAGAGTAACTACTGTATAATTCAGATACACCTTTGCAAACAGAATAGGAGTTGGAAGGGACCTTGGAAGTCTTCTAGTCCAACCACCTGCTCAGACAGGAAACCCTATACCATTTCAGACAAATGTGGGGTGCCACAAGGTTCCGTCTTAGGCCCAGTACTCTTCAATATCTTCATTAACGACTTAGATGAGGGAATAGAAGGGGAACTTACTTGCAGATGATACTAAGCTGGCAAGAACAGCTAGCACCCAAGAAGATAGGCTCAAGATCCAGAGGGATCTTAACAGACTAGAATACTGGGCCATATCTAACAAAATGAAATTCAATGTACAGAAAAGTAAAGTCCTACACTTAGGCAAGAAAAACCAAAAGTATGCATATAGACTGGGTGAAACCAGGCTCAACAGCAGTAACTGTGAGAGGGATCTTGGAGTCTTAGTGGACAGCCAGCTAAATATGAGCCAGCAGTGTGCACCTGCAGTCAAAAAAGCTAATGCAATCCTAAATTGCATTAACAGAGGGATACAATCAAGATCAAGGGAAGTACTAGCACCACTCTATAAAGCCTTAGTAAGACCACACCTAGAGTACTGCATTCAGTTTTGTACACATTACAAAAAAGATGCTGAGACTCTAAAAAAAGTACAGAGAAGAGCAACCAGAATGATTAGGGGACTGGAGACTAAAACATATGAAGAATGGTTACAGGAACTGAGCTTGGCTAGTCTAATAAAGAGAAGGACCAGGGGAGACAGGATATAAGTGTTCCAATATTAGAGGGGCTACCACAGAGACTAAGAGGTCAAGCTATTTTCTAAAGCAACTATAGGCCAGACAAGGAATAATGGATGGAAACTGAACAAGGAGAGATTTAACCTGGAAATAAGGAGAAACTTTCTGACAGTGAGAACAATCAACTGATAGAACAACTTGCCCTCGGAAGTTGTGGAAGCGCCATCAGTTGAGACTTTCAAGAAGAGATTGGACTGCCATTTGTCAGAAATGATATAGGGTCTCCCACTTGGGCAGAGTGTTGGACTAGGTGACTTACAAGATCCCTTCCAACTCTGATTATCTGTTATCTGTTAACTGGTTTATAAAAGTAGAATCTTTGGTGCTCTCTGGCCTTGGTTGTTTGCTTCTAAACATTTCATTATCCAACTAGGGAACATATTAGCTAGTGTGGATTTGTTCCGTTTATGTTTAATAGCTTGCCCTACCAATATTGGTGGGAGCATAGTTTTCCTTGGTAGTTCCTTCATTAGAGTTTTGTTTTTTACCTGATTTTTTGCTTGATGTTAATCCTTGCTTATGTGGGTGTCGATTGCTACAGGTTATGTGTTCTGATCTTTTCATTTCCTTCTTAGCTTTCCGTTATCTCTTTTAAATGTTTTAATATGGTTTATTTCTATGTCTATTGATAGTTTATTTGTCTGAATGCCACATATCCAGGAATTCTCTAATGTCTGGGGATTTGGCTTGGCCTAGATTGCTCACAGTTCCTCAGCTGGAATTGTGTTGGGGGTCTGTTCATATGTTCTGAGATTAAGAAAGTTTTCATTATTCATGCTAGTTGGTGTTCATAGATGCACTCTGCTAGTCTTCTGCCTGTCTCTCCTACATAGTGGCTTTATAGTCACTACACTATATGTTCTAGAAGATATTTGTAATTCTGGGGCTGCTGGATCTTTTGGTTTACATTAAGATGTTTTTAAGTCTTTAGTTGGTTTGTATGCTACAATGATGCCATATGGTTATAATAGTCTGTTGGTTGTTTCTGATAAGTTTTTGATGTGAGGAAAGGGTAGAGATTCTCAGTCATCCAGATCATGGTTGTCCCAAAGGTGCTTTTTCAGGAGGCAATTGGACCTTCTTGTTTTTTCTTTAGAAGACATTTCGCTTCTCATCCAAGCTTCTTCAGCTCTGACATGATAGTGGGAAATAGAAGGATTTATATTCCTTGCAGAGAGCTGGTCATTTGCATCCTTTTAGAGGGTCATTGAAGTACTTGGAGGTTTACCTGTGTCCTCCGGATCACCTGAGTAGTGCTTCTGCTTTCTATAGTCTGCAATTTTTCCTACTTCCACGCCATTCAAAGGGTATCCATCCCAAATTGTATAGCTAAAAGGAGAAGTACAACATCTTCAAAAGAAAAAACAAGGAAGTCCAGCTGCCTCCTGAAAAAGCACCTTTGGAATAACCATAACCTGGGTGACTGAGAATCTCTACAGACTTTTAGTTATACAATTTGGGATGAACACCATTTGAATGGTATGGGAATAGAAATAGATTTCCAGAGGAAAAATTGCAAACTACAGGAACTAGGAGCACTACTCAGGTGACCCTGAGGTCACAGATAAACCTCCAAGTGCTTCAATGACCCTCTAAAAGGATGCGAATGACCAGCTATCTGCAAGGATTATTAATCCTTCCATTCTCCACTATCCTGTCAGAGCTGAAGAAGCTTCTTGGATGAGAAGTGAAAAATCTTCAAAAGAAAAAACAAGAAATTCCAGTCGCCTCCTGAAAAAGCACCTTTGGGACTTTTTGATGTATGGTAGCTATTCTTGCTGTAGAAGAATGAGTGGTCAGGTACTTTTTGGTGCATGGGTATCTATTTTGTTAGATTTTGTACAGATCAGAGTTCTCCAATGTGTTCGGATTTGCAGACTGTCAGTGGGGAAAGGGAATGTTTCTGTGCAAGCAGCCAGCAAACATGTGCATGCAGTTTCATTGGTGTGAGTGGTGTACACACACGTTTGCTGTTCACTTAAATGAAGTGTACGTACTTGTGCTAGCCCACTGCTCATGCTTGGGCAGGAGGGTTGCACTAGATGACCTACAAGGTCCCTTCCAACTCTGATTATCTGCTATTATCTGTTAAATCTGTTAAATGAGGATGCACGTGCATGAGCATGCACCGGCAATTTCCGCAGCCCGGTTACAAACACCTCATGGGCCACAGATTGACAACCTCTAGTATAGATGGTCTATTTCCTTTTTATAGTGTTCCAGGTTGCTGCAGTGCATTTGTGCTTGTCTGAATGTTTTTATATAGCTCCTTTTGTGGGAAGTTAGGTTGTTACTTTGGTCACAGAGCACTAGGTTAGTGAGATTACTTTTTGATAGACATGCATTTCTAATTTGCCATCCTTTCTTTCTTCATTCAATACTTTTGGAGACTTTAGGGAAAGGGCAGGGAGGAGCACTGAGCCCAAATGACTTGTTTGAGTAGGTATATGTAAAATATATTGATTACTAATTAGGATCATATTATGATATGGGTAGGGTCAAGGAGAAGAACCTTGCCCATTTGGGCCCAACTTGGTTTTGCCAATTGGCTTGGGGCCTCGAGGGGGGGCTCTCATTGCCAGAGGTGGTTTTCAGGATAAGAAGATCTCATCTCTGTGCCATCTATCTTTTTTTTTTTGCAGTGTTTTACATTTTTAATTTGCATAGTTTTAAATTTTCAAATGCTTTTCTGTAAGCCACCCAGGGTTGCCTTATTGAGAAGATGGGCAGCATATTTTAATTATTTATTATTTTGTTATTTGATGGATAACATTTCTAAAATTGCAAACTTTACCAAAGAAAACCAGAAAAATATTTACAAATACTACTAAGGCAAGTGCAGATCTTTGGCAAAGAATTACATTTCTAAATTTCAAAGGCATATTATCAAAAAAAATAAATTCTAGTTATCTCAAATTAATGGCTATTTTTTGTTAATAATCTTTCCAAGAAAAAATTACAGAATTCAAACATCCTGTCAGCAGATTGTAAAGTTGCGTTAAAGCTTTATATCATATATCATTCAACTGTTAAGAAAATGTTTATGATCTTTGCAAAAACTCTTTAAAAGTTTCACCAACTCCTTAAACTATAAGATTTCAGCACTAATACCTATCTATTATTCCCCACTATAACCTGGATATCTGCTCCTTACAATTCCATCATCCAATTTTCCTGCATTTTCTATTCTTTTCCCATTCTAAGAAAATATTCCTTTTTTACTGGACTCTTACTCTGTATGCTTCTCCTTAAACCAACATTATCATATTCTTCTTCTATCTCTGAAATAACATCAAGCTATTTCAACTTGACCCAGTGTTTCAGTTTAAATCAACAGGATTCCTTTTCTTAAGAAATTTCAGAATGGAGATCAGTTTAGAGCTAAAACATCCCTATAAATCAAGATACACATGGGACAAATCATTGCTTGTTCTATTTTTCTGGATCTGGAATATTAAAGTCAGGGCACAAAGATCCAAGCATCCTAAAGGGTTCTGAGGATTGCCACCTTTTCACTGGCAGAATCCCTCTGCTTTAAACAGCTGTTCAGCAACCACAAATTCAACAGGTGAAACTTGTTTCTCATGGCAGAGGATTGCAGAGAAAACTTTACCAGAAAAAGAAAGAAAAAAAGACAATTTATATCAATCCTTCCTCCTCCTGTCCTTTCACTTTAAATTTAAAAGGACAAATTTTGCACCCATTCCAAGGTCTCCTACTCTCAAGGGAATACAATACAGGTAGTCCTCAGTTACAACAGTTCATTTAGTGATGGTTCAAAGTTACAACAGCTCTGCAAAAGGTGACTTATGACCGTTTTTCACAGATTTACGACCTTTGCAGCATCCCCACAATGCCACAATCAAAATTTAGATGCTTGGCAATGATTCACATTTATGACCATTGCTGTTCCCAAGGTCATCGTGTAAATTCACTTTTTGCGCCCTTTTGGCAATCAAAGTCAATGGGGAAACCAGCTTCACTTAACAACCAGTTTACTAACTTATCAACTGTCTCGATTTACTTAAAACTGTGGCAAGGAAGATTGTGAAATGGGGCAAAGCTCACTTAACAACTATCTCATTTAACAACAGAAGTGTTGAGCTACAGGTCTACTCCACACTAGTCTCTTTATACTCTTCCAGAAAAAGCTGGCGCCTCTCCTTTTCCATGAAAAGTGTATTAAAAACATTTTCTTTCTGGAGAAATGTTGCCACTGGGGATTTACACACTGCACAAGTGCCTCTTCTCAGGCTCAGCTGCATTGGGCTGCCAGGAACAAGTTCCCGCGCTCAGCTTGCAAAGAAGCCTTCAGGGCTCCTCTTCCTGGGTCTCCGGGACAGCCCTCGTCCCCCTCTCTCTGCCCCCAAGGGGATCTCCCGCGTTTCCCTCCTTTTCAAATCACCCGGCTCCCTCTTTTCCGTCCCTTCTCCCTCACCTATCCCCGGCTCCATCACCATCCGCCTTCAGAGCTGTACTCCAGTCTACAAGGCCGCGCCGGCGTCCGGTTGCCATAACAACGTAACGGCCCAATTAGGCGCGCAGCTCACAGATTGATCTCTGGGCGGGGTGGGAGAAGGAGAGGCGTGTGGGTGGGTGTTTTGGGGGGGAGGGGGGCAGAAATTTGTCGCTATGTATTGCTGACCGGAATGCCTACTGGGGAAGGGTGGCACGGCTAGATAAAATAACCGAGTCTTATTGCGAGTAAACTCCGCTTGAGACTGTCCCATTTTCCAGTTTCGAGTTGCCTTCCTGTTCAGGAAACAAACGAATGAGGAGGCAAACGGAACGTCGAAGGTTATTTTTAGCGAGAGGAAGAATTTTCACAGCCTTATGAAGATTCTCGCATCTGTATTTTGATGTGCCTGTGTTTTAGGCGCTGGTGTGTTTGTGTGTGGATTTGCATGCATAAACACACACACACATATGGGAAACGGTTTAAATTCTTGATCTGATTCCAGATGTTTCCTATTAAACAGTGCTGTGAAATAATATTTCATTTCTCGCTCTCAAATCCCAGAAAGCTCAAGCTTGCAATTTTTTAAATGTTAGACACAGAACTAAAGATTGTTATAATACACTTATCAAACATTCACTTCCTGTGATTAAAAACTATTGAGATTAAGGGACTGTCTTCACAATCAGTCACAATGCCGATTCTGTACTACACTTTTTCATAGGAATTGGGAAACAGGTTTTTGGCAAAAGCGAGGCACAGCAGTATTCTTAATCGTATTCTGTATTAGCAAAAGAGAAGCTGGAGACTACATTGCATGAGAACAAAACCATTTTGCTATTAATTAGTCCAAACTGAAAAAGAAGTTAACTGAACATGCCAAAAACTACTGATTTTTTCCTAAACTGTATCTCCAGATACACATTCTAAATGAGGGTGTTTTGATGTTTGAACTTTGATTTAAAAAATTTTATGAACCTCAAGGTCTAAAGCAATAACGAGTACCAAAATTTTCAAATTGAATAAGTAGTATAACCTTTGAACTAAATTATTTTAATGGCTTTCATTTTTCACCTGCACTCTTAACACTTTGGCATTTTGTTAATGTCATGGTCTTCACTAAAAACCCAGTCATTGTTTAATTGTTAGGAATAGCATATGAAGAAATATGGATTGCTTAACCCTTTACTCTAAGAAACAGTATTTGTCAGAATTATTTGACTCTATCAATCAATGGAAAAGAGTTGGAAGAGGAAAAATGCTGAAACATAGAAGATTTAGAATCAGAACAGAGCTGGAGGGGAACTTGGAGATCATCTAGTCAGCCCCGTGCTAGAAATGAGGCTTTTTAATGATTTGCTTTTCATGATTCTAATAATAATAACTACCGGTAATAAATTATGCTACTCAGGTTTCAGTGATTGGGGGTGGCTTGCAGCAATAAAATTATAATAAGATCATAGAAAAGATAAGGTGGGAGGTTTTCATAGTAATTCTAAACAAAATCATAGTGGGAGCCATCTGGTTCTTAGGGAACCTTGTTCCTGAAGGCAACACTGCCACAGAGAAAGCATACTTCCTGGATCCTGAGACATGACATTGTTTAATCAGATGATTCTTGAACATGCCTGGGCAGATGTTATGGGAGGCAAGCAGTCCCTCTAGTAACCAGAAAGACTACCTAGCTGGCAAGTGAAACATTCACTCATGGAAAGTTCACATTATTATCTGATTGTGATTGTTTTAGGGATGTTAAAACAGGCAAGAGTGCTCAGGTTCCAAGCATTTGCAATGTGCTATATAGATTTAATAACTGCAGTTATATTTTTAACATAATTCTTGTAACTGTTCATGTTGTCTTATCAAAATAATGTTATTGTATAACTGTGGATATTTATTTAGTTAATTTTTAATTAGGAGCCCTAGAACTTCAGGCCAAGGTATTATTTAGAAACTCAGTTTCATTGAAGATAGGATAGGATAGGAGATGGAAGGGACCTTGGAGGTCTTCTAGTCCAGCCCCCCTGCTCAAGCAGGAGAACCTATACCATTTCAGACAAGTGACTGTCCAGTCTCTTCTTAAAAACCTCCAGTGATGGAGCACCCACAATTTCTGAAGGCAACTTCTGTTCCACTGATTAATTGTCCTCACTGTTAGGAAATTTCTCCTTAATTCCAGATTGCTTCTCTCTTTGATTAGCTTCCAAACATTGTTTCTTGTCCTGCCCTCTAGTACTTTAGAGAATAATTTGACTCCCTATTTGTTATGTACAATTTACATACTATATACTTTTATTTCCAATCTGATTTTATTTTTCTTTTATTTATCGAATTTAGAAAGTGTCCTTCTCACCCATAGAGGGACCCTGTAGAAACCTAAACTTGATGCTTGAAAGGTTTCAATACAGTATGAATTATGAACTAAATATTATTTGTTAATGCTGTTTAATTTGTAATGTCTGTTCAAGGTCTCCAGCATGTCATACTCTAATACTCTGTCTTACATATTACGGTTCATGGAACATAAGAAGAATTGTTCTAATTGAACTAAAACCCATATAGTCCAGTAACTAAAGATCACACAGATGTGAAAACCCAGTTGTAGGACACTGTCAAAACAATACATTCTACATTCTCACTTATCAACTGTTTCATTTAACAATAGTGTAAAAAAGAGTATACAAAGTATAAAAATAGGGTTTTTTTTGCCAATCCTGTGGCAGCATCTCTGTTCAAACCCTGGATCAAGAGAGACAGCATAGATGTGATTCTGCTCAAACCCTAAGCCACCTGTGATTCTAGGCTGTTACCAAGATTTCAATAGAACCACGAAGCAATCACTGTCACATGATCACGTTCAAGGGCTTTGCAATTGACTTGCAACAAGCAGAATTAATAGAGAAGGTGAAAGTAAAATTGCAGGTCATAGTCACATAGTGTTTTACTAATGATTCCAGGAATTAACATAACAACCAAAGGAGAAATGAGGTCATAAGCAAATCAAAGCCATATAATGTTTCACTTAGCAACTAAAATGCTTAGCAACATAGTTGCTAGTCCCAATTAAAGTCTCTAAACAAGAATCACCTGTAGATATGTATCCAAGTTCCCTAGTTATGGAGCACTTTTGCATCTACAAGATTTTAAGATCATAGTAGAGTGGTATAGCAAAGGTTAAAATGCCATTTCTCTAACATATGCTCAAAATTTAACTTCTGGAATCTTGGTCCCTGCCATATCATCTTATGCTATAAAAATGCTTTCAACATTATTTAAATTTTTCAGAAATCTACTAACATATAATTTGATATATATTAAAATACATTAAAATTTATATCAAAAGTAGGTCCTAGTGACCATACTGTACGGTGCATTGGATGGGACATTGAAATTCCCAATGTGCAAAAAGATAGATTAATTGTATAGCTTCTCGAACGAAGAAGTACAGATAGTTCTGGACTTACAACAGTTCATTTTGTGACCATTCAAAGTTACAGTGGCACTGATAAAAGTAAATTATGGCCATTTTTCACACTTATGACCATTGCAGCTTCTCCACAGTCACATGATCAAAATTCAGATGCTTGGCAACTGATTCATATTTATGACAACTGCAATGTCTCGGGTCACCTTTTGTCACTTAACCATATTACTAGTATAACACCTGCAGTGATTCACTTAACAACTATGGCAAGAAAGGTTGTAAAATGGGGCAAAATTCACTTAAATGTCTCAGACACAAAGACAGCTTTTTCCCCGAATGCTATCACTCTGCTAAACAAATAATTCCCTCAACACTGTCCAACTATTTATAAAATCTGCACTACTATTACTATTAATCTTCTCATCACTCCTTATCACCATCCCCTCCCACATGTGACTGTATGACTGTAACTTTGTCACTTGTATCCTTAGGATTTATGTTGATTGTTTCCTAGTTATGATTTGATAGCTTATTGTACCCTATGACTATCATTAAGTGTTGTACTTTATGATTCTTGACTCTTGATGAATGTATCTTTTCTTTTTATGTATACTGAGAGCATTTGCACCAAGACAAATTCCTTGTGTGTCCAATCACACTTGGCCAATTAAGAATTCTATTCTATTCTTAGCAACAGAAATTTTGGGTTCCATTGTGGTCATAAGTCGAGGACTACCTCTAGCCCTATTAGCCATGCTTAAAAGTAGGAAGTAGCCAGAGTGACAGAGAAAGTCTTTGTCATACACATCCTTTTTGTAAAGTCCTACCTTATCCAAGTTATGCTTTTGGTCTGTCACAAAAAGGAGCCTTTCCTATCTTAATTTACCATACCTGTGACCAAGGATGTAGGAGAAAATTTGCAGTCAGTGCTATAGACAATAATCATGAATGGAAAACAATATTCCTATTCTTAGGGTTCTCTGTCATAGAATCATCATTTTTTCCTTCCTCCCTCCTCCTTTTCTTGCTTCCTTCACTCTCACACACTCTCCCCCTTTTTCCCCTTTCCCCCTTCTCCCTTCCTTCTCCCTCCCTCCCTCCCTCCCTCCCTTCCTTCCTTCCTTCCTTCCTTCCTTCCTTCCTTCCTTCCTTCCTTCCTTCCTTCCTTCTTTCCTTCCCATGGCAGATCATTAAGCAGAATTGTGTATTAACTATGACTGCAACATCCTTCTGGCTTGTCAAAAGGAAAAACAATCAAGAAGTTGCACGTCCTAGGCAGCATTAGGAATGGCCGTTGCCATTTGTACATTAGCGAGATTGGGAGCATATACTGTATAAAAATGCAACTGTAATCATTTGTCTCCAAGATGTGAACATACAAGTTCTTAAAGAAGAAAATACAGAGTGTGTTTAATTGGGTAGTCACTACATTTTCCATATGTTTCCTATAACTCCAGGAAGAAAGAAAAACACTACTTTAATGTACAAAAAGTAATGAATGAAAACTTCAAACTAAAACACCATCGTGAAATCTAAGATGTATGCCCTGGGTAACATACAATCTCTTTTGGCCTAAAGAAAAACAAGAGTTAATTCCTTCTCCAGCTTATATGAATACTATTATGGTCTACATTTTTAATATTCTCCAAAATATGATCAGTGTTTTAGGGATTCAATTCCTATCTATAAAGTGTTATTTGAAAGAATCCAACCAAATATTATTATGGAATCAAGCCTTATGCAAATGGTAGGGAAGCTGCATCAGATACAATAAACTGTTTTTTTCTGTCTCAGCTAGGATAGCAGGAGTGTGGGATAGAATATGCAGCGTAATAATATGATAGAAAATTCAGTAGATGTAACAATTTCCCTGTACAATAGAACTATCCTACATGCTACATTTGTTCTCTTCATCTCAAGACCTCATTAGAGAATTAGAAAGGGAGCACTTCCATATCCAAGATAGCTCAGAGAGACTATGTGGAAGATTTCCAGCAATATGAGTTAATATTAACCAGGAATAACGTGAAGGTAGACATTAAAACATCAGACCCTAATATGCTCATCTGCTTGGTTGCTTCTGGGATTTTCATGTGCTCACAGCATACTTAATTAATAAGGATTTGCAAAGCTCCTAGGTTCTGAGATGGAGGAGTTGTAAAACTAGAGTACTCTTATAGCAATCAAGGCTTTAAATGAGATGGAATAAAAGCCATGTCACAAATGCAATAAGAAAATTCAGTAATATTCAGTTATTTACTCTAACTCATAGATACTATAGATTCAATCACTAATCCTATAATAGTTTCCTGTTAAATTAATGCAACTGAATTCCATACAATCATTATATTTGCAAATGAGTTATTTAGTCAGAGAGTCATTGTTTTCTTGCCCCTCCCACCAGATAGGTTTTGTTTGAGTGTAGAAAATGAAATATCCTAGCAACAGAAATGTTTCCTTTGATATCTGAACCTACTTAAACAAATGAAAAATAACTCCATTTGTTATAAAGAAGTGATTCTCTTCAATGTCATTGTATGTCATTTGGAACCTAGCCATTTTTAATTGGTGCTCTGCTAGATGAAAGCAAAGGATGACTGCTTTATCCATTCACACTTAGTAGATTCAGTAATTTGGCCAGGCTTTTCAGCAATGTCTTTTGATAATCCAATACCAGTTAAAGGGATTTTAAAAATCTTTATGATTCCATTTGGTTGGTCTCAGAATCATTACATGAATAAAGGTAGCTGAATTGTAAATTTGGGTTGTCATGAAGAAGTAATACATTATATGTTTTTTGGCTATTCTGTGTCAGGTTGATGGAAGCTAGAACTAGAGATGGGGCAATAATAGATTTATGGAGTCGTTTTTGATAGGATTGATTGCCTGATATAGATAAACTGAACTTGTGTAATGTGTTCTTCTGAGAAGAAATAATAGATTGTATTTTCCTTATTTTTTATGGTCATGTAGGTCATGTTCAAATCACTTTGCTGCTCACACATTACAAAAGATAGGATCATGATGGAATTCTTCCAGAAATATTGAGTTGCAGGGCTAAATATAAATCCTTCTGCTCCAAATAAACATTAATGCTGCTGGCAGACAGCTCAGTTTCTGCTAAAATGACAGAGGAAGGTCTGTGCTCTAGACTAGCCCCATTGGAGAAGATGTGACTTCGGCTCTGATGCTCCCCATAAATGCTCTCTCATTGTTAAACCAAAGGAATACATGGAGTCTTTAAGACTGAGAGTTCAAGTCCTTTTACCCTATAAATCATTTCTGTCACTCTGTAACATACTCAGTCTAATCTAGGTCAGAACAAGAAATTCCCAAATCTTTTTTCACTTCAGATTTGACCATTTGGCTGACCCCAGGTCTTGACATTTATCCAGGCTGATAATTTCCATTTATTGAACTGTTTAGTTGCTAGGAGTTAGACAGCTAGCAAACTATAGATGTTCATTTGAGACAGTGCTTGCAGTATTTATTTATTTTTTTAAAAACACTGTATGGGTTCATTTCATAATAAAGTCATTCTTTCTCTGAAGTTTCCTTAGAAATGTGTGCAGAATATTTGTTTTCTGTCCATTTTCAACATGACACAATTGTTTGCACACAAATACAGCAACAAAGAGCAGAATGTTTGGCACTGAAAGGGGTTAAAGAAATGAATGTCAGTGTTGGTTGTGAAGTAATCAATAAATGTGAGACCTGCTACAAAGGTAAGCAATCCTGTGATTTATGCATCTTTATTTAGTTTCCTGAAAGCAGAGGTGAATAACTTGTAACACCACAACCACGTACTGCTGCCCACACTGGCACACCTTATGTGGTCTAAGATTAGCTGAGGTTGACTATGTATGCCACCAGCTTAAGCTAAAATAGTACTAACAGAATTAAAAAGAAAAATCCTACCCCTTCAAAGTAAAAGACAATGTGTCCCAATATCCTTTACATTATCATGTCCTTAGTTACACACAAGCGCACTCCTATTCCATACATATGTATACACACACACATACACATATACACTATGAAGACCTATCACTGAAGATCATGAACTGTAATTTACTGTGCCTGTATGGTGTGGGTTAAAATATAGAATTTTTGCCTTCCCAATCTGGGGCTGAAAGTAGAGACTAGTCTAAAGCAGTGGTGGAATTCAAACATTTTTTACTACCGGTTCTGTGGGCATGGCTTGGTAGGCATAGCGGGGAAGGATACTGTAAAATCTCCAGTCAGAGATGGTATTTGCCAGTTCTCTGAACTACTCAAAATTTCTACTACTGGTTCTCCTGAACTGGTCAGAACCTGCTGAATATCACCTCTGGTCCAAAGTCACCCAGCTGGCTCCCATTCCTAAAGAAGGACCAGAAGTCATGGTTATTTATCTTGTAATCCAGCAATCATTACCCTAACTACACTGCTTCCCTATTGGTTCTCTAATGCACACACCTACATACATAGTCTATTACAGTGTGTGAATATTGTTGATCACAGTCTATGAATTTCTTTCACAGTCTATGAATATTATTATGAACATTATGTAGAGAATTATAAAGCTATCATCTGTCTTAATCTTTATATGGCTTACATATAAAATAAAAGACTGCAATCTGAGATACAGTTAGAATGGGAAATTAGTTACTGGCAATGAGAATAAGGACTGATAATTGATAACACGCACAGACATGTGTGGGTAATACCTCTTTTCATTTCCCCATGTAAATGAATTGCTTCTTCTTTGATGGGTTCAATTCTTATGTGAGTAGATTTCTGGCCAGGCAGTTTAAATATGCAACTGCCATGGTTGGGGAAGCAGTCCAAATTGAGCAAAATGTTCCCCAGCTGGAAAATATCTTTTATCAACTGTTAAACCTTACTGCCAAGTTAATTTCTTGACATTATTGCCAGTTAAAATATTAAGTCCTTCTTTTTGCACAGACTAAAGTATGGTCCATAATGATGGATAGTGAGAGTCATCATCTAATTTATCTAGAAGGTGCTAGGTTGTTGTTCATATAACATTAGATATAATTTGGGTTTTAAATGTGTTTATTTTATTTTATTTATTTGTTTGTTTTTGTCAATTCCTTATAAAATAATAGGTATAAGTAAAAACATAATTATGAATACATGGATACATATAAGAAAAATAAAAAATAAAAGAAACAATAGGACAGGGATGGAAGGCATGGTGGCGCACTTATGCACGCCCCCTACAGATCTCTTAGGAAAGGGGTGAGGTCAATAGTAGACAGTCTAAGGTTAAAGTTTTGCGGGTTTGGGGAAGAAACCACAGAGTCAGGTAGAGTATTCCAGACATTGACCACTCTGTTGCTGAAGTCGTACTTCCTGCAATCAAGTTTGGTGCGGTTAACCTTGAGTTTGTATCTATTGTGTGCTCTTGTGTTGTTATGGCTGAATCTGAAGTATTAATTGACAGGTAAGTCATTCCAGTGTATGATTTTATATACCATACTTAGATCAGACCGAAGACAGAGTAATTCAAGGTTTTCTAGGTCTAGAATTTCAAGTCTGGTGGCATAAGGTATTCTACAACAAGTAGAGGAGTGGAGAACTCTACTTATGAAATATTTCTGGACTTTCTCAACTGTGTTAATATCAGATACGTAATGTGGGTTCCAGACTGATGAGCTGTATTCGAGTATTGGTCTAGCAAATGTTTTGTATGCTCTAGTTATTAGTGTAATATTACCAGAGAAAAAGCTATGTAAGATTAGGTTAACACTCTTAACGCCTTTTTGGCTATGTCATTACAGTGGGCTCTAGCATTTAGTTCATTAGAGATGAGTACTCGAAAATCCTTGATAGAGTTTGGATCATCAACAAGGTCTTGACTATTCAGCCTGTATTTTATTTTCTGATTTTTTTGGTCAATATGTAAGACAGAGCATTTATTTGTTGAGATTTGAAGTTGCCATTTGCTTGACCATTCTGATTCATTTTTGAAAGGTAGCAGTATTGTCTGTGGTGTTGAGTAGCTTTACATCATCAGCGAAGAGAATGCAGTTGCTCTTAATATGATCACAGAGGTCATTTATGTAGAGTATGAAAAGAGCTCATCCTAGAACACTACCTTGGGGGACACCACTGTTGACAGGTACAGAATTTGATAGGACGCTCCCAATTTTGACAATTTGTTGTCTGTTTGACAGGAATGCTTCTATACAGTTATGCAGGTGTCCAGAGATACCATAATATTTTAGTTTTAGGAGTAGTTTGTCATGTACCACTGAATCAAAGGCTTTACAGAAGTTTATGTTGGGGTCACCAACCTTTTGGACCTCGGGGACCACCAAATTCATAATTTTAAATCCCAGGGACCACTAACTGGTTCTGTGGATGGCCTAATTTGTGAGTGTGGCCTGGTGGTCATGTGACTGGCTGGGCATGGCTTATATGTAAATATTATAAATATTTATATAAATATTGAATTCTTTTATAAAAAAGAGCAACTTTTACCCAAAATCAGGCAAAGCAGGCAGGCAGATTGAGTTGTTCCCAGAATCACAGATTCATTCAGAGATCTATCTATCTGCCATTGGCTAGCTCAATCTGTCACACAAAATTTGCTAGCAAGCAAACTTACAAATTAACTCACAACATGCCATGTATGTAAATATTGATTTTTTTATTTAAAAAAGAGCAACTTTTATCCAAAATCAGGCAAAGCAGGTAGGCAGATTGAGTTGCTCACAGAATCATTCAGTGGTCAATCTATCTGCCATCAGCTAGCTCAGTCTGTCACACAAAAATTGGTTGCTGTGAGTCTGCACTGAATGAACCTCCTAAGGGAGGTTCGGCTGTGCTTAAAAGCAGAGCCAAAGATTTAAAGACTAGCTAGAAAGCAAGAAATCCAACCATTTCCTGCTTCCTAGCTAATCTAAATCTCCCAGCACAGCAGAACAGCTGTTGGTCAGAAAAAGGAAAAATAGCAATTCAGCAGGCAGGTTTTCTGAGTAAGGAGTGAGTGGGCGGGGAGGGTTCCCGTGGGCCATGTGGGCGGCACAGCCTTGTGTTTCTGTGAAGCCTGGATTAATTGCTTTTGAGGGGGTGCTCTGGGGGTGACATTTCTCTGTGGCCCACCAGTTGGCAACCGTTGGTCTATGTAGATTGCGTCTATTGCTTTGCCCTGACCGAGTTGTGTAGTCCATATGTTTTTGCAGTGTAAGAGTTGCAGATTACATGTTAGTTTTTTCCTGAAACCAAATTGTTTATTAGATAGTAGGTTGTTTTGTTTCTAAGTGGAGATGATGGATTGGTTAATAATTGATTCCATGACTTTACAAGTGACGCAGCATAAAGAGATTGGTCTGTAATTTTCAACTAGGCTGGGGTCTCCCTTTTTGAAGATGAGAATGACCGTGGCTTGTGACTATAGTTTTGGCAAGGAGTTGGTCCTGAAAGATTTTTCAAAGATTATGTTTAGACGTTCAGCTATGGCAGTGGATAGCTTTTTTAAGAAGTAGGCACATATTCCATCCGGTCCAATAGATAGAGATGGTTTTAGATTGCGTAGTGCTTTTTCAACATTGTCTTCTGTAAAATCGATATGTATTAGATCATTGAAGTTGTCTGTTTGACTAGAAAATACTGGGAATAATCCATTGCTGTTTACAAATATTGAGCCAAAGAATGTGTTAAAGAGGTTGGTTTTAATAGTGTCGTCATTGCAGACAGGAAGGCCTGGAGGATCATTGTCCATGGGGTTGCAATGGGTTGGACATGACTTCGCAACTAACAACAATAAGATGGGAAATAATACAGCCATAAGCTAGAGTGGGAAGTCAAAAAAGCAACCTGGGAGACAATTGCAAACTACTTCTATCCTGTTGCCAGGAGAACTATATGAATATGTTGATGAAGTCATCAGGATTCAAGTTTGACTTAAGACTTCACCTTTAATGTTTTCTGAATGCTGTGGGACCATATGCAACCCATATAAGATTGTAGTATCAGTTCAACACTTAGGCCACTTAGTTCTTTTATGTTCATAAAAGAAGTGAAAAGTGCTCAAGCATATATTACTTAAGCTTCCTAAAGAAGTTGTGATATGTTGACAGATCTGTAGCTAATTATAATTACATCTCCTCAAATATCTGGGAAACCACAACCATATTTTGACAGTAGATCTCTCAACAGTGGCAGCTTATACATATATGTGACTTAATTATGACATGGCCATTGAATAATGCAATCTTTTTCTTTCAATTGTGCCAATTCAACTTTGAGTACATTTCTGATGAAAAATAATTATTTTCAAAAATACATGTTGGAAAATTACACAATTTTTTTTTACAAACAGTATGACATAGAACTCTAAATTTCCAGGAATTTCTGAACATCAACTGATAGTTTAAAACAGATAAAATGGAACAAAGAAAAGCAGGAATCAGACAGAGTTTATGTATACTTCTGGCAGTCAGAGTATTTTGTGTCTGCTTTAGGACTGTTTGAGGTTCATAACTTCAAAGAAAGAGGTAATCTGTGAACGAATACAGTAAGTTGCTTGCTTAATATAAAGTAAAATGATTGCCACATTTCTTCTTTTATACTGGGCTCAGCCTCTTTATAACTTATTTTTGAAACTGAATTGTTAAAATAATCAATTTACATTAAGCGTGTGGTTCTATACATCAATCTGGGAGTATGTTCCATTGATCTAAATAGCATTCTGAGTAGATTTGCACAAGTAAGGGCTGTAAGCAAACCATAGAAAGCAGTCCGCAGGATTATAAGTACATTCATATAAGACTGCTACTAAGTCACAGGCAGTGGGCTGGTTTCAAATGTTCTCCTACACAACCTGGAGGAATTTTCAAAGCAGCTTTTTTCAAAGCAGCTGTTTGATGAGGAGCCAACCAGCAGGTTTCCTGAGAGAAGCCCCTCCTTCTATTATAGTGGAAACTTGGATCTGAGGCATAACAATTGGAAAACAATATCTTCACTCAGCACATTTTTAAAATACGAACTGATGGGATCCAGCTTCCATGGCAATTTTGTTTTAGATTTTGATGCAATCTTCTTATTTCTGGTTGTAAGGTGGAGTTTGACTATTTAGAGTTAACAGAATTACATTAACTACATATGCTCACAGTCATTTTCATACTAACAATCCACATATCCACGGACTGCAGTAAAGTACATCTTTAACTTAATCAAAAGTAGTTTCTAAGCAGCCATTTGATTCCCTAGTCAAAAGAAGGCCCAGTCCTTCTCTGCTGTACTGTATAAATGGTTTTCTGTCAATCCGAGCCCTGGGAGATTATTGCTACATGACTATCCAGCATAGGAATGGAGAATTTAACAAGTATTGTGTGTTTCCTCAATTAGCCATCTATCAACATTGCTATTTATTCTTGAAGAGTTGAGAAAGGCAGTTCCTCCTTTTCTTTGTTCCATTTTATCTGTTTTAAACTATCAATTGATGTTCAGAAATTCTTGGAAATTTAGAGTTCTATGTCATACTGTTTATAAAAAAAATCTGTGTAATTTCCCAACATGTATTTTTGAAAATAATTATTTTTCATCAGAAATGTATTCGAAGTTGAATTGGCCCAATTGAAAGAAAAAGATTGCATTATTCAATGGCCATGTCATAATTAAGTCACATATATGTATAAGCTGCCACACATTTCATAATATTAATATATGTTATATTAATGTATTGAAAGACAATCCAGCCTATTAGCTGTTGATGCCAGAGGGCAAGAAATTCGATGTTGACAGAGGATTATCATTATTTTTTGCAAATAAGTGAGTGGAAGGTTTTCCTTCTATTCTGACCAACAGGATTCATAGCAGAAAAACATAATTACTATCAAAGAACTGGAAAGAGTCACTTAGGCCACTGAATTCTTCTTACCCTCTTTTTTATTATGGGAAACCAGATGAATCATCCTCTCTACATGACTTCTGCTTGGATACGTCCAGTCAAAGGATGTTTACCATCTCCCTTGGCAATTGGTTCCGCTGTTAAACTCTCTAAAATAAATTCTTTAAATATTAGAATGCTTTTCATTCATCTGGAATTTGCCTTCCAGTAAGATTGTTGTGTCCTGCATTGTAGACCCAAAACAAAGATTGGAAGTTATGTATTATGTATTATATTGAAGGTTATAAACTTAAGGTATATATTGAAGTTTAAATAAAAGTTGAATTGATGTAATTAAAAGATATAAAGGTGTCATACTCCAATTAGTAACTAAAGGAGAAAATTTGTTTAATGAGAAAAGATAATATGAAATTGAAACAGAACAGACAAAAGTATAAATATAAGGATTTGAATTGAGATGAGATAATCAAAATAAATTTGAGAAAATTTAAAGAGGGGAAAACTATATAGAAAATGTAGAATAGTGTAAGAAATAGAATAGAACACAAAAAGGAGCATGAAATTGAGTTTTATGTCTGTATAAAAAAGTTCAACCCGGGACCATGCTATTTTCAAAAAAGATGTTTTACTTGTATTTTGTATGTGTGAAAACCGAAATAAAACTTTATTTTAAAAAAAAGAATCCTTAGCTTTCTATGAGATGCCTCTGCTGATCTTTCCCCTCAATATTCTTTTCTCAGCACTAAACATATTCAATTTGCTTAGTCTCCCTTTGTGAGCCTAATTTTTAAACTCTAATAATCCTTGTTGTTTTTCTTTGCACATGTTCTATGAATCTGCCCAGCACATTTTGTTTTGGGGAAATACCATAAACATCTTGGCTTAACAGGGAGGAACAGTAATAACGGTACTTATTCTTTCATTTATTTTAATTGAGATGCTCCCAATAGCACCAGTAAATCCATTCTTTTCTGTTTTTTTTATAATGTAACTTCTCATCATTTTATATCAGTTCTGTTCTTTTTGAACCACTTATATCCTTCAGTTGTTGAATTGCCATGGTATTTGTTGTATTTCGAAAGGAAGGAGAGGCTTAGACCAGGGCATGCAATTAACAAGTTTATTGAAGGAACAGTGGTTGTCGCGTCTGCCAGCCAACGAGTAGACTAGCTTGCGAACAACGGCTGGCTTGGCTTGACAGCCGGCTTTATATAGCCGGCTGTCAAACGGCGCCAGCCAATAGGAACGGTTGTTGAACCTGCTTAAAGAGCGGACCCGGTTGGAGCCCCAACTGGTTCCCAAGACATAACACCCCTTCCCCCTAGATGGGAACACATATAGTCTTTGAGATACGCCGGTGGTCTGTGTTGGCGACCCGAGCGACGTAACTCAGGAGAGTCATTGGGCGAAGACAAGTTCGCGGACCCCTGGTCAGGGTACGTAGGGGGCGAACAGGGCTCGGTGCAGGAACTGGAGCCAGGGAAAAGTCTCTGCCTTCGCTGGGGATAAACGGTGGTGCTCCCGGCTGGCAGTCCCGGTCTACTGCCTGCTCCCTCTGCTCCGTTGGTGAAGGGTGGTCACTCTGGGGATCACTAGCTGGACCTTGGAGTGGCGCCCGCGGCTCATCTGGTGGAGACGGGTCTGGGCCGGTCAGGCTGCTCCGTCGTCTCCGCAGCTGGTCCAGGTGTCTTCGCCACACACGACCGTCTTCAAGTTGGACCCGATAAGATCTCGGACCTGTGACAGCCACGACTTTCCCGGCCACCCACAGTGGGTCCCCCGCGTAGTTCCTAGCAAACACTAGGTCCTGAACTGCGAAATTCCTGGCCAGACTGTCAGACCCCAAAGGGGTGTCTGGACAGTAGTGGGGGTGCAGCCTGTCTAAGGTAGTCCTCAGGCGTCTCCCCATCAGCAGCTCAGCCGGGGATTTGTTCGTAACTGTGCACGGTGTGGTATGCTGGCTTAGGAGGAATTGAGACAGTTTAGAATGCCAATCCACTTGGCCGAACCTGGCTAACGCCTCCTTGGCTGATCTGACTGCCCGTTCAGCCAACCCGTTGCTGGCGGGGTGGAAGGGGGCCGTGAGGACGTGTCTGATGCCTAGATTGGTGACATACCTACTAAATTCGTTCGAGGTGAACTGGGGGCCATTATCGGAGACCAGTGTGTCAGGGAGTCCGTGAGTTACGAAAAGGTAAGTCAGGGCTTTAACAACTGCCTGTGTGGTGGTCGTGGGAAGTAAGGCCACATCTATCCATTTTGAATAGGCGTCCACGACCACCAAGAAGGTCTTGCCGTGCATTGGCCCGGCCAGGTCGATGTGAAGCCGTGACCACGGGGCATTGGCACTTTCCCACTTTGTGGGTGTGGCGGTTGGCGGGGTTGCCCTAGATTCCTGACAGGGTCGACACGAGCTTACCCACTTGGCGATCTGATCGTCCATCCCGGGCCACCAGACGTAACTCGAGCTAACGCCTTCATCCGCACGATTCCTGGATGGCCCTCGTGCAGCATCTTCAGGACGGGTATGCGAAGGGTGGTTGGTATGACCACTCTGGTACCCCACAATAGGCATCCCTGCAACTTAGAGAGCTCTAGCTGGCGAGTTTTAAATGGGGCGAAATCAACTGAATAGTTAGTTTCCGGCCACCCCCTCCCTACCCAGTCCAGAACCTGGGCGATTGTTCTGTCCTTCTTGGAATGTGATGCTATGTCGTCTGCAGTCACCGGCAGCTTGAGTTCGTTTACATCAAAAATGGCATGCACAGGAGCTGGGTCCTCGACTGGGGCTGGCAAGGGGCAGCGGCTGAGGGCATCAGCGTGGTTTAGATTTTTACCGGGACGATAGACCAGTTTGTACGAGTAAGCCGCCAGGAATAAGGTCCATCTGGTCATTCTAGGCGACAATATCTGTGGGGTTTGCTTTTCCCCTGATAATAATCCTAAAAGCGGCTTGTGATCAGTAATAAGTTCGAATTGGTGTCCGAATAGAAATTCGTGGAATTTTTTGACTGCTGCTACTGCAGCCAAGGCCTCCTTATCAACCTGGCTGTAATTACGCTCTGTCGCTGAAAGGGTTCTTGAAAAGAAGGCAATTGGTGCCTCGGAGCCATTGGGGAGCCTGTGACTTAAGACAGCTCCTATCCCAAAAGGGGATGCGTCTGCGGCTAGGACCAAAGGAAGGCGTTGGTCAAATTGTATTAAGACAGCCTCAGAGGTGAGTAGAGATTTGACTGCCACAAATGCTTGGTTTTCTTTGGGTCCCCAGTGCCATGGTGTGTTTCTGTCTAAGAGTCTGTGCAATGGCTCAGCAACTGACGCCTTGTGTGGGAGAAATGAAGCGTAGAAGTTCAATAACCCCAGGAAGGCTTGTAACTCGGTTTTGTTGGTAGGCGTGGGCGCCTCGTGGATGGCCTTGACTTTCGATTCCACTGGGTGGATGCCTGAGGCGTCTAGCCTGTAGCCTAGAAAGTCCACCTGTCTAGTGGCGATGGTACACTTCTCCCGTTTTAGTTTGAGGCCATGCTGCCTGAACTTCTCTAATACTGCCCTGACTCTCTGGATGAGTTGGGGTCTGTCCCTGGCTGTGACTAAGATGTCATCGAAATATGGCACTACGCCGGGGAGACCTTGGAGGATTCGCTCCATCAGTGATTGGAAAATACCTGGGGCTACACTTACGCCAAACTGGAGACGCTTACATCTGAATGCCCCTCTGTGTGTAACTATGGTCTGTAAGTCAGCTGTTTGGTTATCCACGGGGAACTGTTGGTATGCCTGTGACATGTCCAGTTTGGTGAAAATGGTGCCAGGTTCGAATGTGTGTAACAGGTGCTGAATTACTGGGACTGGATATGCGCTAACCTGTAGATAACGGTTGATTGACGTCTTGTAGTCAGCACAAATTCTTAGATTACCGTCTTTTTTTAGCGGGGTGACTATTGGGGTCTCCCACTTAGCGAAATCTGTGGGTTCTATCACCCCTTGTTTTAGTAGTTTGTCTAGTTCCGCGTCCAATTTGGGGCGGATGGCGAAAGGTACTCTACGTGGTTTTAAGCTAACAGGGACTGCCTGTGGGTCTACTGAGAAGGAGATGGGAGTGCCCTTATAGCAGCCTAACTCACTACTAAAAACGTCAGCGTAGTCTGTAAATAAGGAGTCAACATCAGAAGTTGAGACAGCATGGACTCCTTTTATACTAAGGCCGAGAGAGGGGAACCAATCCAACCCCAAAAGACTAGGGAGGGCACCATTAACAACCACTAAAGGCAAATGGCCTTTAAAGGTTTGGAATTTCACGAGAAACTTGCCTTTCCCGAGGACGGGAATGTTCTTTCCTTGGTAGTCTCTCAAGGTGAGATGGCACTTTTGAAGCTGGTTCTTTGTCAGTCTGGGCTGGATCTTCTTAAGCGTGTCCCAAGATATGATTGAGAGCGCTGACCCCGTGTCTACCTCCATGCGGCAGGGATTACCTTCTAGTAAGACAGAAAGTGTAATTTTATTGGGGGTGTAAAGTGTGTGGTTGGCTTGGTAGCAAGTATGGCATTTTTCTACTTGCCTTCGGGGAACAGGAGAGGAAGGAGATCTTTGTGGAGAGGTGCGCGCTGCCTGGCAGACTCTTGCGAGGTGACCTTTCTTGTGGCAGTTGTGGCAGGTGGCGCTTCTGAACCTGCAAGATGCCCGGGAATGGGAACCTCCACAGGTCAGGCATAAAAGAGTTTGTTTTGGGCCACTGTTGTTTCTTGGCCTCGCTCCTACCTGCGGCTGTCTCGTTGGTTTGAGGCGATGCACATCGGAGTATTCTGCAGGTTCATCCTCACTAACCGCTTCTTCAGAGTGTACGGAGGAAGTGCTGGGTCTGGGAGTGGTGCCCTGGATCTCAGCTGCGGACTGTGCTGCAAGTTCTGCAGCTAAGGCTTCTTCAACTGCCTGGGGGAGGTTGAGGTCTCTTCTAGCCAGCAAACGCCTCTGGAGTTTTAGATCCCTCACCCCACAGACGAGTTGGTCGAGCAGCATGTCGTCCAAATAGTTCTTGAACTCACATTGTAGAGCTGCTGTCCTCAGGGCTGCCATATATTGATTTATGGATTCCCCCTCGGCTTGCTTCCTCATCCTAAAGGCGAAGCGCCTAGCAATCTGAGACGGTTTTGGTGACTAGTGGTTGGATAGAGTTTCCACCAACTCTGCCCATGGGACATTCCTGATTTCTCATGGGGCCAGGAGTGCTGTGGCGGTGTCGTATACTACAGCCCCACAGTAGCTGAGGAAGTAGGATTTCTTCCTCTGCTCCGAAACTTCAGCCAGTCCAATGGCATCGATAAAGTGGTTGAAGCGATTCTTATACGAATCCCACTTTTCCTCATCAGGTTTAAAAGGGGGGAATACTGAATTGACATTCATTTTGGACCCCTCAGTCTCTTGGTAGACTGGTCTGCCTCACTGGGAGCTCGTTGTCTTGGATTGATGCTGCTTGAGGGCGTTGGCGGCTGTGGCTACAGTGCCCTATTCTCACTCAAGGACTTCGGCTTTTCTGAGGCGCTTGAATTTTCGTGCTCTTTTGCGAGCGTTAGGCGGCTGTGGCTGTGGTGCTGTACTGACAGCGCTTTAAAATTCGAGCCCTTTTTCTTATTATAATTATTTTTTTTTTTGGCGAGGCGGCTGAGGCGCTCGCAATTTCACTTGGAGACTTCACTTAGTGACAGCTACTGTAATTAGTGCCCTTTTGTGATCGAGGCGGCTGAGGCTCTCAGCGGCGTAGCTTGCTCTAGAGGCTGCAGTTCAGTGACAGCCGTTAGAATTTTCGCGCGCGCGGGCGGCTGCGGCTTCAGCGCCCGACTTTCACTATCCGTGGTGCTCTAACCATCGCGACTTTCACTGACAGCGCCCGGCCTTCTCTAACCGCGGCAGATCTAACCTGAGCGGCTCTAGCACTTTCACTTCGCGATGACAGGCGTTTGAGTCCGAGGCTCGGTAAGCAAAACGGCAAGCGGCTGTGGCTTCCGATGACAGGCTTCTGAGTCCGAGGCTCGGTAAGCAAGACGGCAAGTGGCTGCGGCTTCCGATGACAGGCTCCTGTTCCTTGGGAAAATGCTCCTGGCTAGCCTTCAGATCCCACCTTCGTCGCCAGTGTTGTATTTCGAAAGGAAGGAGAGGCTTAGACCAGGGCATGCAATTAACAAGTTTATTGAAGGAACAGTGGTTGTCGCGTCTGCCAGCCAACGAGTAGACTAGCTTGCGAACAACGGCTGGCTTGGCTTGACAGCCGGCTTTATATAGCCGGCTGTCAAACGGCGCCAGCCAATAGGAATGGTTGTTGAACCTGCTTAAAGAGCGGACCCGGTTGGAGCCCCAACCGGTTTCCAAGACATAACAGTATTGCTATTGTAGTAATACAAAATCATAGAAGGATCTCAGGAATCATCTAGTCAGAACCTGCTAAAGCATTTTAGATAGATGGCAACTTAGTCTCTCTTTAAAGCAGAGGTCTCCAAATTTGGCAACTTTAAGACTTCTGAAGTCCACAAGTCTTAAAGTTACCAAGTTTGGAGACCTCTGCTTTAAAGACTTGTATTATACCAGGAAATAAAAATTAGGTGGGCTTGAAAAGTCAGCACCTTCTCAAGCTCACTGATATGCTATGAGTCTGTTGGCAATAGATACCAGGAAATGTAGATGAGGCAGGCTTGAAAAATCTGTGCCTTGCAGAATATATCAATGCTACAAATTCATTGGCGATATTCATTTTGTTATTTGAATTCATAGAGACCTAATCCTAACCTTAACAGATTTCCCCCCCAGAGAGATTTTCCCATGTATTTCCCCCCCAGAATATACTGTAGATAAGGTGGGTTCAAAAATTCAGTGTCCTCGTAAGCATACCAAGATGCTATGGGACTTATGGTAATGTCCCTTTTGTTCTCCAAGTTCATGGAGCCCTAACCTTAACCTTAAGTGGAATTTTCCATGTACTTTATCAGGAAACATAGACAAGGCAGGCTCAAAAATCTACTGCTCTCCTAAGCATATCAATGTGTTACAAATCCAATGGTGATGTCCATTTTCCTCTCTGAATTCATGGAAGCCTATCCCTAACCCTAAGTGAATTGGCCCCCAATGGAATTTTTCCAGAAAACATACGTATGGTAGGCTTAAAAGTCAATGTTCTCTTTAGCTTACCGATGAGCTACAAATCCATTGGCAATGTCCATTTTTCTGTCTAAATTCAAGTAGACCTTACCTTATCCCAAAGTGTAATTGCCTCCCTGCAAAAGGATTTTCTAATGTATTTTACCAGGAAACATAGATAAGGGAGGGCTCAAAAAGTCAGTGCCCTCATAAGCATATAAATACACCATTAATCCTTCCCAATGTCCATTCACCCCAATGGGATTTTCACACAGATTTTATCAGGAAATGTAGATCATGTGAGCTCAAAAATTCATCCTCATAAGTGTACTAACGTACTACAAATGCATTTTCAATGTCCATTTTGTACTCCAAATTCATGGAGACCTAACTCTAACCCTAAGTGGATTGGATCCAATGGGATTTTCTCATGTATTTTATGTGGGAATGTAGATAAGGCAGGCTAGAAGAGTCAGCCCCACCCTAAGAATATTGACGCACTACAAATCCATTGGAGAAATCCATTTTGCTCTCCAAATTCATAGAGACCTAAGTCTAACCCAAATTAGATTTGCCCTTTAATTGGATTTTCCAATTATTTTACCAGGAAACAGATAAAATGAGCAAGAAAAGTTAGTGCACTCCCAACTATATCAATGTGCTATGAATCCATTGATGAGGTCCGTTTCACTCTCCAAATTCATGGATACCTAACCCTAATCCTAAAAGGATTTGTCCACCAATGGGATTTTCCCATGTATGGTATTTTACCAGGAATCGTAGATAAGAAAGGCTTGAAAAGTCAGTGCCCTACTAAGCATATCAACTCACTACAAATCCATTGGTGAAGTCCATTTTGCTCTCCAAAATCATGGAGACATAATCTTAATCCTAAATGGATTTGCCTCCAATGGAATTTTCCCATGTATTTTACCAGGAAACGTTGATAAGACAGGCTTGAAAAAAATGATTATTTCTGGGATCTTGACCTGCATTTTGGAATGGAGCACTATACAGTATAAGACCCAATAAGCATAATGTAATATAATGTAATGCTTGACTTACAACCATTTATTTAGTGATCATTCAAAGTTACAATGGCATTGTAAAAAGTGACCATTGCAGCATCCCATGGTCATGTGATCAAAATTCAGCCGCTTGGCAACTGACTCATTTTTAGTAGGACTGCAGTGCCACAGGGTCATGTGATCACCTTTTGCAATCTCCTAACAAGCAAAGGCAATGGGGAAGCCAGATTCACTTTACAACCATGTTAATAATTTAACAACTGCAGCAATGGCAAGAAAGGTTGTTAAATGGGACAAAATTCACTTAATAGCTGTCTCATTTCACAATGGAAATTTTGGACTCAATTGTAATTATAACTCGAGGACTACCTGTGTAATGGAGGCTGTGATATCATATGATGTTGATTTATGATCAGATTCAATCTTTGTGTCCTTGTTCAAATACATTTGTTGTTGTTAGTTGTGAAGTCGTGTCTGACCCATCGCGACCTCATGGACAACATTCCTCCAGGCCTTCCTGTCCTCTACCATCTTCTGGAGTCCATTTAAGCTCACACCTACTGCTTCAGTGACTCCATCCAGCCACCTCATTCTCTGTTGTCCCCTTCTTCTATTGCCCTCAATCTTTCCCAGTATAAGGCTCTTCTCCAGTGAGTCCTTCTTTCTCATTAGGTGGCCAAAGAATTTGAGTTTCAACTTAAGGATCTGGCCTTCTAAAGAGCAGTCAGGGTTGACTGACTGGTTTGATCGTCTTGCAGTCCAAGGCACTCGCAGGAGTCTTCTCCAGCACCATAGTTCAAAGGCCTCAATTTTTTGGCACTAGAGCCTTTCTTATGGTCCAACTTTCACAGCCTTACATTGCAACTGGGAAAAACGTAGCCTTGACTATACACAATTTTGTTGGCAGGGTGATGTCTCTGCTTTTAGTATGCTGTCTAGATTTGCCATAGCTTTCCTTCCTAGGAACAAGCGTCTTTAAACTTCTTGGCTGCAGTCACCCATCCAGATAATGTATTTGCAAGTCATGGTCCCAGAAAACCTGTTTTCCCATTATAGCCTCATCTACAGTATTGCATTTTCCTGTTTCAGGAGCTGTCGATCTGTTTCGCTTCTTTTTGAGAACTTGGAAGTTCAGTTGACTGGGCATCACTGCTCTTGGCAGTACTGTTTGTCTCTTGGTGATCATCATGAAATATGTCAATGAGTTTGATGAATCTTGGTAGGTGCTTCATCTCATATTTGATTGGTGCTCACAGGAGACAAAACATTTCATCATCCTTTGATTTGAGCCATCATACATTAGAGACATTCCTCAAAATAAGATGACAGCAATCAATGCTTTTCTTCTTTGTCCTTTCAAACTTCAGTCTCCTATTCAGCCTGACCTTGTTTTTCTTTCCTGGGGACTGAGAGTACTTGAAAGTATTTTTGAATTTCACCAAGGCAAAACCGTTCCTATTTTATTTCTGATTGTCATTCTTATCCACTGGACTTGTTCCTTTGTTTCATTTTTTTTCTTGGTCGACTGTTGTTTTCCCTTTTAGCTTTTGTAGTAGTGACTCCTTTATTTGATCTATTACAATTTGATCTATTATTTTATGTTATGAGTTAAACTGTGGTGAGTCACTTTTCCAGTCCCTCTTTGCTTTATTTTAACTACTGCTACAAGCTTGCAGTTGCAAATAAATGCCAAGTTGTTTTTCAGGCAAATGCAAGTATTGAAGACAGCAAATTTAAAGCACATGGAATGAATTTAAAGACAGGTGTGCTTCAGTGAACTTCAAAGAGATTTTGGATCACAGGGTGATTATACACACAAACCTTTCCCCAGAGGATAACTGTTAGAATATGTCTGTATCCTGCACAAAATAGAGTCATATTTGTGCTGCCAAATTGATAACTCACAAGATAGTTGACTGATTGTTAGAAAGTTGGGAAAAAATAACATGAAAATGGGGGCAAATTAAAATAAATGTTTCCATTTTGTGCATATATTTTTCATTTACCATATGAAACACATAGTGAAGACCTTCCTGTCAGACCTGTAGTTTAAATCTCTTATACTAATATTATAATATATTAAATATTAATATTAGTATAAGTAATATTAAATTATAAACTATATTAAATACTACTAAGTGCTAATCATATATGGGGAAATCACCACCCTTTGCCTGACCAGAGGTCCAAATTATTTTCTATTTACTCAATTTAAAAACTGCTCCTAAAAACTTAATAATCTCTGGTTTAGTATTATAAATGAAATGATTACCTTAAAGCAAACTCAACTGATTTTTTAAAAGAATTTAGAAAAGAAGGGAAAGTATATTTATATCATATTCCTCTCTTGTATCTTGCAAGCAACAATTCTATAGGAAAAATGATGTCACATAATTTAATAAAGATTCAGGAAGTTATTTTCAGCTGTTCAATTTTTGGACATGTATGCTTTTAATCTCTTAGACTTAATTTTTAGTGAATGTTTTTAAAAACATTCCATTGATTTTTATTTTCCCCAAAGGCGATATCTAATAGTGGGAATACTGTATTGCTATAAAAGTCATTTACAATCCTTCTATAAACTCAGTTATTATAACAGCAATGAAAATATAATCATTTTCACCTGTTTATAGCAGTTTTGATCATTTAAATTCTACACTGATTAAAAATACAATAGCAGTTTACAGTACTAAGAATTTTTCAAATGAATTCTTACTGTTTCTGGGACCAGGTGATTGAGAACATGGATACAGATTTCCAGTAGCATATTAATCAATCATATCTACAGCAACCCACAATGCCAATTCTGCTTTTTTGGTATTTATGTCTGAATAACTGATGAAAGCGTAGAAGTCATAGTATTTTATCATTTGTTCTTTTTGTCCCCCTTGGACACTCATGGTGTACATGCACTATTACTGATAGAAGAGTCTTGGTTTAGCTGGAGAAGGAGGTTGATTTAGCCTGGTTAGATTCAAGGGTGGGCTTCAAAAATTTTAGCAACAGGTTCTCTGCCCGGTTGCTGGGTGGGCATGGCCATGCTGGGTGTGGCCTAGTTGGCCTCCTGCACCACATTGGGGAGGTGCATTTTTGCCATCCCCGGGCTCCAGTGGCTTTCCTCAAGCCTCTAGGAGGGTGAAAACTGCTTCCCCCAGGCTCCAGAGGGGTGGGGCGGGGTGGGCGGGTCCAGCCAGGGGTGGGATTTGGCAGTTCAATGAACCAGGCATATCCCGGGCAAACCCTTAGAACCTGTAGCACCCGTAGCAGCCCACCCCTGGTTAGATTGTCAAATTTCTCAAATCTGTTCAACAGTGATACTTTAGAAAATATGGATGGGATTGAAAAGAATACCTTCTGGGGCCAGGAGTTCGATTCTGACTGGCTCAAGATTGAGTCAGCCTTCCATCCTTCCAAAGTCAGTAAAATGAGGACCCAGATTGTTGGGGACCATATGCTGATTCTAAACTGCTTAGAGATGGCTATAAAGCACTATATAAGCGATATATAAGTCTAAGTGCTATTGCTATATAATATAAATATATTCTGAAAAACATGGTTTGGGGTAAAATCATCTCTGGATCACAAATGCTATTTACAATGCTGCTATTGCAATTACCATTGTTACTTAACACAACTGTGATACAAATGCTAGGTAATAATCATGGAGAACAAGTATTTTCAGTTGTACTTCCTTTCCCCAATTCTCTTTTTCTTCTCTTTGGCCTAAGAGCAGGGGTGTCAAACTCATGGCCCATGGGCTGGATGCTTCACGTGCTGGCCCTGCCCCTGCCTGGTTTAACGAAAGGGAAAAAAGTCCCGATACGTCACGTGACACCGCCGTGACAATGCGAGTTTGGCACCCCTGCCTTAGAGAGAATTACAAATGGCATCACCCAAGAGAGGACATCTCATTTTTTTCTTATTTAATGCATCTGTTTCAAAACTTATTTCATTAAATTAAATGTTAATTCTGGGACGAATTACATTTTTATATGGCATAATAATTCAAATGACACAAATTGACATGAATAGTATAATTTACATTGTTTATATAATTATAATATGAAAATTTTGTATCTCAACACAGATGATGAAATATTGCTGTTTAAGAGACGCTGTCAGGATTCCGGCACTTAACCCTATTTAAATCATGAGTCTTGAGCCAAACTTCCAAACTTCAAAAGGATTTATTGGAAGTTAAAAGGTGCGGCATTGCCTGGATGTAGCTGACTCTGACATACATCATTCATTGTCACCCTTGACCCAGGTTTTCCCCCACCCCCTGGGTGCATCGTAATTCATATTCTCCAACGGGACGCATCCATATCCAAGAGTCATTAATTATGCTCTCCAGTTATAATTTTGCAGCAGCAGAAACTTCGGTCACCTAGTTACTATCTTTGAAAAATGTATGGAATGCAGTTTTGGTTTGCAAGCTGTTTAACTGCTCCCCCCTCCCTTTCTGTTGGCAACTCTAAAAGACCATAGAAATATTTTTTGAGTTGACAGACATTCAGGAAGAATGAAGCCTCTTCCCCCGAGATAGTTTGCTAAATAATATTTCACTGTGATTACTGTAAAACAAAAGTATTGTGGGGGTATTAGATAGAGATGTTGGAAAACACATTTGAACTTCCTATTTTTAAACATCATTTAGTATCATGTATGAGTAAATTGGTTTGTAAAGTCAGTGGTAATATTCTGTCTATAAACACAGCAGCCTCGCGAAATGGATCATACATGTTTTATTGAAGATAAATTCACTAGAAAATAATAGTGTTTATCTCAAGAAAACTATAGTGATTCTGACAGCAACTAGCAGTACTTCAATCAATGTACCTAAATGCTTTCATTTTTCATTGCAAGACAGGTGAAACAAAAATAAATTTTGTGAGAAGAAAATAAGTCTGTAGCCAAGCATTTTACTAAACACGAAGAAGAAAAACCTCACCCTTTCTATCACACATATATAACCCCTCAGTTCAGTTCTAATTCTTGTTTGATCAGTCCTTATTTGTTCACCACAATAATTTCCCTCTTATATTATAGAATATATCGTATAATCATTAAATCAAAGCGGATATAGGTAGTCCTTGCCTTACAACCATAATTGGAATTAGAACTCCTATCACTAAATGATATAGTTGCTAAGCAAGCCGTGTCCTATTTTTATGACCTTTTTTTTTGTTGCTATCATTAAGCAGATCACATGATCATTAAGTGACTTCAATTTCCCCCATTGACTTTGCTTATTAGAAAAGCCCCTTGGGAAGATTGCAAGCAGCAAGTATGTGACCTCAGGATGCTGCAATCATTGTAAACACGTACTGGTTGTCAAGCAAATGAATTCAGATCATGTGACCATGTGCATACTAGGAAGAGCACTCATACAGCATTTTTTTTAGCACTGTTGTAAATTTGAATGGTCATTAAATGAATGGTTTGAGTGGTGCGGTGGCCTAGAAGTGGAGCTCTCACCTCACAATCAGGAGGCTGTGAGTTTGCTCCTAGGTAGAGGCAGATATTTCTCTCTCTGGGCACACTGAGAATGTATCTGCTGAAAAAACTCATTGGCGACAGGAAGGGCATCTGGCCAGTAAACACTCAGCTTCATTCATTTGCTCCACCTCGCAAGGGATTATGGGGGTCATTGATTAAATGAGGATGATGATTAAATGAATGGTTTAAGTTGAGCACTACTGTATTGTGGTTATACAACCCCTTAAGCAAAATCCGGGAAAAAAATTATATTAAGACTTAACCAGCCTTAATATATATACCACCAGTCAAAATTCAGCAATCTAACTTCACTAGCATGGTTCTCTTTCTAAAAACATTGGCTTAGATCCTTTTGGCTTCATAGGCTATGAGAAACTATGAGAAACTAATCATTTACTTTTTATATTTTTCCTGGATTGCTTTACATTTATTATTTCATTTATTTGTATCTCTTCAAAGTAGCTTAATCAGAACCACAGGATTGCAATGAACAGTAAGATATCAAAGCCCAATAAAAAATACATTAATTTATAAATTTATAAATGGCAATAGCATTCATGAAGCAGTGGATTTCTTGTCCTAATATGAACTTCATTTTCTCATGCCTTCTGTTATTTTACTATCCCTTGCTTGAAGCAACAATAATTTAAAAGTGTGAAAGCTGCATAGTCTGTATTATCTAGGTTGACCTTTATTCTTTTATTGATTTGTTTCCAGTAAAAACCCAAAACAAACTTCACCTTTAAATTAGTCAAGCCAGCAGTAAAAGAAAATGCAGTCCTTGCCTCCAGCTATACACAGAATATTACCTGAATGATAATACCAAGAAGTATTCCTCGATAGGAAAAATAGCATTAACATTGCTTATCACTCCCATTTGAAGGCAAATCACATTCTGCTCGTCTTTCCTACCTGAGGGACTTTTTAAAAAGTATTTTATTTGAATAACTCCAAAATAAGGGCTATGACTTCCATCAACTTAAAATGCAAAAGGACCACTTAGCTAACTCTATAAATGAGGTTTTATTTATGGGAGTTCCTCTATCAGCTACCAGACGATGTTTATTATTCACAGAAGTGCAGATTACATTGCTCTTCTGTTTGGCAGGTTATCTGACAGGTTATCTTTAATAATCTTCAGAGACATATAGAGAACACTTCCTAAATGTTAAAGGAAAAGTTGATGGTTGCAGAATGTCATTCAAATGAAACAGTTTTGAGAGAAACTATATATTCACTTTTATAAGTAACCATATATTTCATTTTTAAAATGTAATGTGATGTTAAGTTGAAAATCACTATTACCTGGAAATGGTGGTTTTATGAACTGTCGTCATAGGTGTTGAGTTCATATTAGATCTTTAAGAAGGGAAAAAATCCATTTAATCAAGCCATGATTCTTCATGACTACACAAGCACATCCATGCAATGGGATTAAAGTCATTTGCTGTTTTCTTCTTCCAGGATGTGGGTTTTTTTTCCCAACTTTCTACAATAGTTAGCCTACATTCTGGGTGAAATCCCACCCAAGCACTAAGAGGATCAGATCCTGGTTTTCTTTCAAGCCCAGACAAGGACAGCCAGATGCTGCCATGTTTAAGTACGTCTTTCATTTATTGTGTACTTAAAATATATACTTTAAAAAGGGAATATTGTAAAAAGCATAGGATTAATTCATATTTCTTTCTTGGGCCCTGTTGGTCCTAAAGGACATAGAACTACAAGATAATTTTTTTATATCATTTTATCTAACGGACAATGCAGACTTTGAACCCTAGGTGAATTTTAAGTTGAGGTTTTACTTCTTTGGTTTTAAAAACAATCTAGAAAGCATAGATCTTGCACTATTTACATTCTGGAGATGGGTACTTAACCTTAACACTAAATGAGATGAGTACTTAACTCTAACCCTAACAATCACCTCCTGCAAGTATATTTATATTCCTAAGATATTATAAAGCAGGGGTGTCAACCTCAAGGCCTGCAGGCCAGATCTGGACCATGGGGTGCTTAGATGTGGCCCGCGGGGCCACCCTGGAAACAACGAAGGATCAGCTTGGAGTGCCTCTGCCAGTGAAAACAGAGCTCTAGAGGGCCGCATACAGCCCTTGCAAACTCTGTTTTCACTGGCAGAGGGTTTCAGGAGGCCATTACATCTGAAAAGGGAGCCCACGTGGACTGCATGCAACCATCCTGAACTTCGTTTTCACTGGCAGAGGGTTGCAGGAGGCCATCGCAGCCGAAAACAAAGCTCAGGAACTTGTTTTCACTAGCAGAACATTTGGGCCATGCTGATGGCGCTCCTGACATAAGTGATGTTGAGCTGGCCACGCCCACCCTGGCCCCTGAGATCAAACAACCCTGATACGGCCCTTAATGAAATCAAGTTTGACACCCCTGTTATAAGGTGAGTGTGAGTGCACTTTTATGCTTAATGAATATTCTGTAACCATGCTATGTCTTAACTAAAGTGGTAGTTTTCAGATGGTGACTTGTGCCGCAAATAATTGATATGAACCTCCCCTCTCTTCCCTTGTCATTTTAATACATTTTACTAACAGATGAAAATACATTGATCAATATTATCACTTTACATTTTAGAAAAAAAATAGCCTAGTGAAGCAATAGACCAATAGAATGTTCAGTATGTCCTCCAGATCACATTGTGATCACATTTCCTATTTATAATCGCTTTATGAATCAGATCCTTGTCATTGCAGATATTTTATTGCTTTAATACTTTCTCTATCTGAACATTTTACAGTGGCTGTACAATGTATAACCAGGACATTTAACTGGGGGGCAATGTTTACATTTCCACCCAGCGAGTTTTATACAGGTTAAAAAATGTTGTAGCTTAATGTGTTCTATACTCCTGACCCATTTGAATAGTTTATGACTCACTATATTTGCAAATCTAGCAAACTGCTTAATTTAGTAACCATGTTAAATGTGTGGTGCAAATCCAGCCTAACAGTATTAATAACCATGCAGTTATGAATCTGACTTTTCTGCCATTGGTTTATAAAATTATGTCATATGGGCAGGAGTGGGGTTCTACCAGTTCGCACCTATTCTCTAGAACCAGTTGTTAACATTCTAAGCAGTTCGGAGAACCAGTTGTTAGAAGAAATTACTGGTCTAATCCTGTAAGGAAGGCAGGAAGGAAACATTCTGGTGTTGCTTATAGAAACTGCCTCTCAGTTAACCCTTATTACATTCTTGGCAGGACTAGACTTCCTGTCTCAGGAACATCTCTAGAGTTTTTTTCCCCTCCTTTGCTGGTACTGTGTTTGTGTGGAGTGACCATTCAGAATAATGGCACTGAAAAAAGTGACTTATGACTATTTTTCACACTTACGACTGTTGCAGCATCCCCATAGTCACGAGAGGCCAGCTGAGGAGATGCATGCCTCGATGTGAGTGATATTGAGTTGGCCACACCCAGCCAATAACATGACCACCAAGCCACGTCCACCCAGTCATATGATCACCAAGCCACGCCCACAGAACTGGTTGTAAAAAAATTTGAATCCCACCCCTGCATATGGGCATTTCTAAAATGGAACTAAGTTTGAAGGCAAATGTGAAATTTTGAAAGACATATACTGTAAGTAAATCCTGTTTACCCATTCGATTAATAAGGTTTGTTTTAAGCTTAGTTAATGAGCCATTATAAATAAGTACTATATTTGAGTCAGCCCATATAGATCATTAAAAAATTATGAGTTAAAGGCATGGCATAGTATTAAGTATGAATCCATGCTACACTGGTAATGCATTTGTAGTTTGTAGTTCATGAATGGCACTGAAAACTTTTTTAAATTTTTTTTGCAGTTTAATTCATTATCAACTGCCAACCCAGCACGCAAATGCGAGTAGATCAATAGGTACCATTTCACTGGGAAGATAATAGCATTTTGTGATGTTATGCTGGCCACATGACTGTGGAAATGTCTTCAGATACTGCTGGCCTTGAAATGGAGATGAGCACTGCCCCCTACAGTCGGCAATTACTAGCGGAGTAAAATCCACAGGGACTCCCTTTTTTTTACATCATATTCTATATTTCTAAAGGCCAATGATTGAGAAGTCTGGAATATGTAACTTAGAAATCTTTACAGTTAATTATTCAGGACTGTTATCATTTTTTAGCCATTTATCCATTTTTGTATGTCATATTTCTGAGCAATTTTTGTGGGGGATAAACAACTTGGTAGCAATCAATGCTTGCAGTAAGTTTGAAAAAAAATTGCTTAAAATTTTATATAACTGGTTTTGTTTATGTAACTGAGGTAACAGTTGTTTAACAAAGTCTTAAATAAAGTTTCCTATTTGATTCCCGATAACATTCACTTTAGCATGGTCAGACATAATAAAAATGTAAGCTCAATTAAAAACTTTAATATACGGTATATAAAGATGGGATTTTGAATTCAGAGTATTTATGAGAAGTTTATTTAATTCTGACTACCATAAAGAAGCTCCTAATAAACCTTTGTCATTTTTACAACTATTTTTTATTGGCTACATTTGTACCAGCAAGCACAGAGCAATATCTGAACATCCCATTCAAGGTTTTTTGTTTTATGACTGTTCCTTCACCTATATAATCTGCGTTTATCAACTTGTCCTTTCTAATAAAAATCCAAGAATTTCCTTTTACAACAACACTGAAGCGAGTTTTAGTTACCCCTCTATTTGTTGAACTTATAGCAACCAACTTGAAAATAAACATATGCAAAATAGTAAGGTTTGTACAACTGATGGCAGACCCAAATGCTACTAAGGAGAATAATTGAATATTCAGCTCACAATACAACAATCATACTGATTTATAGAAATTAGTTTACCAGGATTCCCTGGTAATTACTTTGGAGACACAGTAGCCATTCATGTTCCCAACCTTTACATCTTGCATCCCTATTTTCTGTCAATGCCTTTTGGTTTCTCCCATTCATCAGCTGTTACTTTTCATTTCATGGCTCAGTGATAAAACTGTCTAAGTTTTTCCCACCTAGACACCAAACCTGTTTTCTTCTTCACTGCTTTGACTTTCTCAAGGACTCATTTTTTATCACATTAAACATTGCAGGCTAATAAATGTTCTCTCTTTTTCATGATGTGCAGACAAGGATCTGAATCTTAATGATATTAAACTGGATTTCTAGGTAAACACATGGCATTTTTGCTGCACAATACAAAATAAATGACTAGAAAATGCAAGCAGTTTGGTAATCATTCTCAAATCCAACATGCACTTCAATAGTATGCTTGTTTATTTGTAAGTTTTAAGTAAATGTACACAGGATTGCAGTTTTTCAAGAAAGTCTTATGGTCCCTCAACCTTTTGCCAGGCCTAGTAGTAACATTAAAACTAATAGATATCACATAGATTACTTTCTTACTCAGCATGATTAATATCATAAGCCAGCCATTAGGACAAGCAGTAATCAGAGGTCTGACTTCGGATATAAAACTTATATATGACTGACTCCAAAATTTATTCAAGTGTGTTGTGGAACTGATTTTATATACAACCAGCAATTTAACAACTGGTTTGGCCAAAGTGATGCAAACCGGTTGAAACCCACCACGAGGCCCATCCCAGATGTATGTATGCGCAGAGGAGGAGAGCAAAGGAAAGCAGTAGGCCAGGTCTAAGGGAGAGGCAGACGCAGAGGATAGCCAGCCCCTCCCTGGCTGGGAAATAAATAGGAGGGGTTTGGGAGTGGCTGGCTGTTGCAGACAATTGTTCCTTTCTAGTATACAGCAAACAATTCGGATTTCTTGGATAAACCCAGGTTTGTTGGGACTAATTATGTTTGATCTTTTATTTATCCCTGTGAATAAAAGACTGTTACTGCCTTGTTATAAAAAGATGTTGTTTTACTCATGAGTAAACATCTTATCACTACTTGCAAAGGCTGGGTCAGAACAAACTGTATGTATGGGGCCAGACTAATATCCGAGAAAGAAGGCTGTAATTTTAATGATGCCCTGATGGCCATAGTTGTCACTAATGTCAGCACAGGAATGAGGTCATTCTTGACATCCCGCATATGTTCTATAAGCTCTGTCATCTGCATACAGCAATATCTTTGGTTGGGTTGGTCTTGCTTCTTGATGGTTCTAGTGACAGATCTTTGGAGTTCATTGCCCACTCTTTTGCATGAAGTATTGCTAGAAAAAGAAAAATCCATTGCTATGATTCTTAAATATACGCATCCAGGCATAAAGCACCATTGTAACATTGAGAATCGAAATGGAAACCCATTTCCTGGTGAAAACGGAGTATGGTCTTATTCAAGCAAATAGAAACTGCACCAATAAAAGCATAATTGAGGATGTGGTTAAAATCTTACATTCAAGAAAATCTGAGCTGCCTTTACATTAAATTAGAAATGACAATGCAGTAGAAAAGAGATTGAGAGCATATTAATTCTGATAAAAGTGTGCTTTATAAACCATGGCTTTAAAACAAAACTGATCTTTTGTGATTTATTTCAGAAATGGACTTCAGATTCAGATGTTGCTATACCTGTTCCTAGTATCACATATAATGCCAAGGGAGAAATTAGCATAAGCTGCATACTCTCAAGGTAGATATACCTTATTTAGGCTGGTGAAAATCTCTATGCATCTTTCCTATGTTAATCCCCAAAAAACTCTTATACAACACACACACACACCAACATCACCATCCAGGAATAAACAAAACTATTTGCATTATTTTTTTCCTTATTTGTTCCTGGTCATTTTCAACCAGAAATGAACATACCATGTATGCCTATACCTGGGCTGTCAAAATCTCAGCTCGCGGGCTAGAGGTGTCACGCGCTGCCCATGCCCGGTTTAGCAAAGGGGGAAAAAGTCCTGATACATCACATGATGCTGCCATGATGCCGTGAGTTTGACACCTCTGGTTTATACCATTTATATTAGCAACATCAGAATTATATTTGTTATAATTGAGTGAAAGAGAAAATGAAAATGTTAAAAACTAAGATACAAGAGTTATGCTGATGGCAGCAAATATATATGTAATCCAGACCTGGAAGATTAGTATCCCAGTTTTAAACTTTTGGTACTTCACTTTTTAGAAATATTTATTGAAAAAAAATCTTCCAGTCTGTCTTTCTTAAGAATATATAGTAATATATGATTGATGCAATGATTATTGCATAATAGCAATATATAAAATAGAAGGTTTGAAAAATAGCTTCTCGTTTGATATTCAGAATCAATTAAAAGATATTTGACCAAGTGATGATTTAAATTTTGTGGAAGGAAAATGTATTGAATCAGCAATTTTAAATTATTGACTTATTGCAGTTTATTTGGGTGAAAAATGCATTTCTTGGTTGAAGTTATACTGAATCTTTTTCTGAAACTTTAATTAATAATTTCTATCTATCTTACTCAGTGGTGGGATTCAATTTTTTTTTTACTACCGGTTCTGTGGGCGTGGCTTTGTGGGTGTGGCAGGGGAAGGATACTGTAAAATTTCTAGTCAGAGGTGGTATTTGCTGGTACTCTGAACTACTCAAAATTTCCGCTACCGGTTCTCCAGAATACCACCTCTGATCTTAGTACCTGAAAGTTAAAAGCAGGCATTGCAGAATCAGGACTATTTAGTTGCTCTGGTAATGACGACAGCCTTTTAAACTTTGGAACAATGATGTCTGAATTTCTTGTTGATCCACAGCTGTCAAAAGCTATTTTAGCTTCATGTAAATTTGATTGCTTCTAGAATTGCTGTTATAGCAACAAATACGCTTTAAACTCTTGTGACTCCCAGAATATCTATAAATAACTGTTGATAACCAATTTTTTAAAAAAAGTTGGTTCATAAACAATTAATACATTTTCAGCATGACTAAATAGGAATTCTAGCCTTATTTGATTGTCATAAACATTGCTTCTACTTGTGTAAACTGACCTGAATTAAAATATACCTTAAAAATGGCATCATTTACCATTAACAGTTTCTTCATTTCACAATGTATCCTATCAATTCATCAATCAAACATTTTTTTGACTATCTATTTTATGCATATTGGATGCTTCAAAATGACAACATTTGTAATTAATGCAGTCTGGAAATGTAGGTTTAACTTATGCAGGTGTGTTTGACATAGAAATTCAGATTGGGTAATGTGACTTCATTCACAATATCTTTAATGAAAATACAATTGTACAATTCTACAGATGCTTGTCTATATTACATTGCATGGACAACTGATATTGGATTTAATCCGATATAATAAAAGACTGGCAGTATAACTGCACATATTTCAAAGTGCAAATAAATTTTATTCATAGGAATATAGCTTGCTTTTCACAGTTGTAGCTACATACTATTTAAGTATCTTTGTCTCATAAAGATAAGTGATAAGCACATTTCTTCTTGATAATATCATTTCAAATGAAAATTGAGAGCTTTCATAAAATGGATGTATACTCTTTGCCAGCATCCTAATACATGTGGCATTTTAGAAAAAAAGATTTGTGCATTTTATTTATATGCAAGAATCTTTTTCTGCGAGGAATAAATACATTATTTTACCCTGCTAAATCAGCACACTTAAATATAGCACTGTTTTAGACAGTTTTATTAAACCGACTAAAAGTTTCATTGTCACTAGTACAGATGGATGTATATGATTTTAACAATTGTATTTATCCAGTTTTAAAGCCAGGTGTTTGGGGAGCAATGTTTTTTAAATAAAACAAGGACCAGTCAATAATAAAACAATAAAACTTTGCTATATATCACTACGGAATTTACAGAATATCAATGGAAAAACTAAATTCTGTAAGAGCCTAACAAGGCAAAATCAATAGGAGGCAATAAAACTATATGAGGAGGAGGAAAAGTAAATAAGGAACATGAATTTTGCTTAAGTGATATAAGGGTGTCCAATTTTATTGTAACTTTTAGATTGCATTACTACTACACTGTTCTTGCCACCTTTAATAAGTGAATTGCAGCAGTTGTTAAATTGCTAATATGGCTGTTAAGTAAATCTGGATTCTCCATTGACTTTGCTTGTCAGGTCACAAAATGACTCAACGCTGCAGCTGTCATAAATATGAGTTAAGCATCTGAATGTAAATCACATGACCATTGGGATGCTGCAATGTTTATAAGTGTGAAAAATGGTCGTAAGTTACTATTTTCAGTGCCATTGTAACTTGAACATTCACTAAATAAAGTATAGTAAGTCAGGGATTACCTGTATAGAAATTCTAAAATAAAAGTATAGGATGTTATGACAAGTAGTAAGAAAAACAAATGAAAAGGGTTCTTTTAACACATTTCTTAAAGTAAAATAATTATGAATTTGTTCAGGAAATTTCTACCATAGAGACATGCTGGAACAGAGGAAAAAAGATGCTTGATAACTACACGATACATGGGCCATAGATTAAAGAGAGAGAGAACAATAAAGAGAATACTTGTGTAAAATAACAAGTCCAAACTATGGAGATTCTTCAAAAACACAACTGTAAAAGCTAAATATTACATAAAACAAGATAAAATGTAGCACTGCATTTAATTTTCTCTATCTTGTGACCAGGTTTAATCAATGAAGGCTGTGTATATGGTGATTATTGTACTCTCTGGCATATCAGTCTTATACATACTATAGTTATTAAAAAAGTAGAATTCACTGTGATTTGTTCAAAAATAATTCCACGTATCAATGATAGGCAACATGTAACTCATTAGAAATGGCTAAAGTCTCATCGCTATGGATAATGTAGAGCAATAGTGAGCACTAGAAGGTAATTTTACATTTTGAACGTCAGGTAGCCTATCCTGGCAATCTCAATTAATTTCATAAATGTCTTCTAGCAGTTGATATAATAAATCTACAATATATTCAGCATGCAGAAGTCAGTAAGAAAAGTATGCAGCAAATAAATATTGACAATTATTTAAAAATTCCAATTGCACAATTTTAAATGACAACTCACAGCATATAAAGATCTTGCAGATATATACCTGACATTTACAATATGAAGGAAACCTTGAAAGAATGCAAACTACTTTTTTAAAAAAATGTCCATTTATGACTCAAATGTCAACGTCTTACAGGACGACTTCATCCTTCAATACAGTTTGCATAGAAAATGGTCTAGACAGAAAGGTATTCTTTGAACTTCTCCATGACGGCACTCATCCTGTCAGCAGGGACTACCATCACTGTTCGTAAAGGCTTCATAGGTGTATCTTCAAAAGACCATCTGCCTCCCAAACATGAGTCACTCTCTTCTTCTACTGAATAACTGAATTTCAGCGCTGATTGCTATTTAAAAAAAAGAAAAAACAAAACTAAATTGATTTGGATTATTTCTCAAGTGGAGAAAATAGTGTACAATTAGAGAATACAAAATTAAATAGCAAGCAAGACACTTAATGAAAACCAGCTATAACTGAAATTCTTGATCAGAAGATTTGGAACTGCCTCCCCCTAAATCAGGATATAAGTCATAGCAGTGGAAACGTTAATTACCATTCCTCTGTTAGCCAAGCATAAGGTTAAACAATTGTTTCAGATTTAGAACAGTGGAGCATCCAGCTCTAGAGACCAATTCCAAAACTTTTCTATTCAAGGCAGATGCTTCTTAACTAGATCTGTAATGGTAATCAACAGAATAAGGACACAGGAGCTAAGGGTAAGTTGTCAAACCATACATGGTAAACCCATGTATGGCAGTAATAAGTCACTATGGCAGTAATACATTTATTGTCTATATTCAAGAGTAATTTCATAGTAGAAACAAAAAGCTTAAACCACAAAGCTGCAACACTTCCTAAAGTTGCTGGGAATCAGGCAGTGTATACATGTAATAAGTAAATGTGTGAATTAAAATGCACTTGGGAAATTGAACTAAACAATAGTTTCACCTCATAGAAAAATTCTTCTTCGGCATTTGAAAACATTAGCTCCGCTTTCTGGTGGGTACCACTTCCTCTTTTTTTAGCATTCTTCTTATTGGTGTAAGTCTTGCTAATGAGAAGGTAGAAGTAGCATTTGCCACAAGGTTTGTTTGTACGCTGAGCTTCTGCTATTTCTTTTCTAGAAGTGAACAAGTTAATTACATTAAAAATCAGGGGCAAAGCACTTGTTATATAGCCAGCCCTCATCCCACAAACTGTAACTACAATAACATTTTAACACTTAGAAGAAAATGGAATTGTTTAAATGTTTTCTCCAGCTATCGTACAACTCTGAAAACTACATAATTCAATTTGCCTGCAATATATTGCTAAATATTTATGTTCCTTACAAACAATATTTCCACAATCAAGTAAAATAATCCATTCACAATAAATTGGAATTAAAGGCCATATTAGACAATATTAAAATGCTGGACTTCATTTCTCTGGCCTGTTCTTTACGTGTATTTTCTCTTTTTGCCTCCTATTCTAGATATTTCCATTTAAATAAGGTTTCAGAGGTCATCCAAGGATAAAAATTACAGTTCAAAAATGATTTGGGAGAAGCACTTACTGTAGTTGCTGGTGCATAGGCAGAGCAATCTGGGGAGGAACATTAATGAATCTTTCACTTAGTAGGAAGCCCACAGGCTTAGTGGTGTCACTTAAAAGCTTATCCAGCTGCTCAACCAAATTCTGTTCACAGTTCTTTTCACATTGACTTAAGACCAGTTCTTTAATTTGCTCAGCACATTCAGTACCCTAGGAATCAAAAGACAGATAGTTTTTTGTGGTACAAAATAATTGTTTACGTAAGGCAACTTGAAAAAGCAAATTACTGGGCATTTTTTCTTTAGACATAGGAAAATTGCAGCTTTTAATAATTTGAAAGGATTTCCTTTAAAATTATCCATTCAATTCTCTCAACAGAAATGCTTAAACTTTTTGTGTCATTCACCCTTTTGTCTGGTGAAGCCTAGAGACCCCTTCCCAGAAAAATGTATTAAAATAAAATACATATAGACTGTACTACAAAGGAAACGGATTATACAGTTATGAAAATATTTAAAAATATCGAATATATGGTATAGTAGTATATGTGAAAATAAAAACGAATGTTTTTCTCCATCCTAATTCTTGGACACCCCCCTCCATTCTCTGAAATCTATTCATGGATTCACAAAGAGACTTACTTTCCATTCTAGCTCAGCCACAAAGCAGCTATATGAATTGAAATCCTAATAAAAATATGAAATGCTTCCAGCCTAGATTAATTCAACAAACCAATAGTAACAAACCAATGCCTAACTTCTACCTTAAATGAAAATATGCCTGAAATAAAAGTAACCTCATTATTTGAAAATTCCAACAAAAAACATAACTTAGCATTAACCAGTTCTTTGTTAAAATTTCTGCTGCTACAAATGAGAATAACCATTTCAAATCTCAAGGGTTAACATTATTACAATAGACAACTTACATGAGGTCATGTTTTTAACTATTTTCTAGAGCACCAGGTACCCCAAAAGCAGACTAATGATATAACGCAAGCAGTTATAAAGACAGCTGGTGTGTTATGCTTGATAATTAAAGGGAATCTAAAGACTTATATCTCGTTTTTCTGAATAACTGAAAGAAGCTGTGTCTTCACAAATTTTGGGGGCAGCAGTTCTAGTTACAGTAATCATTTCTAACCACTTGTGCAGCCACCAAAGTTATGATGCTGTTGAAAAAAATTCTTTTATGCTTATGATCATTTAAAGACCTTGCAGCATTCCTCAAATAGTGTCCCTTCCGGTCAGTAAGCCTTGTCCTATGCCTGACCTAAAGTTCCCCCTCCCTTTGAAGCTCAGAGTGGAGAGAAAGGGAATGTAAGAGAGTATAATGTTTGCTCTTCTACATAGTGAAAACAATGATTTTTCCAGCAATATGATTGCATGGGGGAGGTAAGATCAGGTAAAGAAGAGATCGGCTAAAGAAACTGCTTGTCTCTCCCTCATCTCCCCAAGAGATATTAGAGAAAGGAATTTCAAGAGAATGGACTGTTTGAGTATGTACCCAAAGCTCCCAGACTTGGCTTGCCTGTGTAGTCTCATTGCTTTCAGTGTTTACAAGGCAGTAAGTAGGCACTCTAAGTTTTCAAAGGAAGGGGTAGCAAACTGAGTAATTTCTCTCTTTCCAGCTAGAAATCCCAGTCCCAGTCACATTTTTCATTTAGTGACTACTTTGCTTAACATATCCCAATTAGTTGCTAAACAAGGACTAATTGCATAACTGTTAAACATTCCAATATTTCATTGCCAAATTAAGCTAATATTGATTTTTATATGCTCATAAGCACTGACCTTTCTTTCTGTTAAATTTAAAAGGCTTATAAAGCCAAAAACCTCATCATCATCGTCGTCATCACTTTCCTCTGTGACTTCTGTTTGCTATGAAAAGAAAAAAATTAAATATAGCTGTTGCTTGTTCTGTTCAACATTTTAAAGAAGAATTTTTCCCAATATAGCCCTCCTAACTGGACATGCTTCAACTCCCTGAATTTCCTGTCCACATGGACAATAGAATTTATAGTCCAACAAATTAAAAAATAACCAAGCTTGAAAAGGCTAGATTTGAGTTAAAATATATGGGCTGATTTTTCAGAGCAATGTAACATAAAAGGACTAAAACACTGTAAAGAGTTACATTCAGTAGAAAAAAGGAGAATGTTTCATTGGAAGAGGGAGCATTAAAGTATTTAGTTTCTCAACACCAGCTTAACTATCTGTGTTATAGGACCCAAAGATAAATCAATTCAGAGTACCATATCTGTGGAACCAACATTTATGAAGTTATTATTTGTTTTGCACTTGCCACCTTCATTAAGAAGAGTCAGGCAACTTATCCAAATTAAAACCTTAGAATATTAACCACATTAGCAAATGCCTGGGAATCTGTGACTAACCACAGAATTGGAGCAAAAGGAAGAAGAAAATGTATTTATATTGTAAAGTGCTCGGAACTTTGGGAGCAGTGGAGCACATATATTTTTGTTATTAAATAAGCAAGATTATTCAGAAACATGCTTATTAAGCATAGTAGAGATACAAAACACATGGGCTTGTGTTGTATCATTTCCATGAGAGTATTTTAATCTGCAAATTCCTTAAATCATTTTGTTGCCATTGTGATTTTTCTGCATCTCTTCAATTCCACAATACATTCTCAAATTTATGATGACCAAAATTACACATTGCACAATGTTTCCAACTCTGATTATATATTTTATGATTGTACTGAATTGGTAGTTTTATTTTCAATTCCCTTGAAACTTTTTTTCTTGTAACAATTACCTGCAATTGTAATGACAGCTGACAGGACTCAAATATATGCTTTCTGAGCAAGCATTATCAGCTCAAATCCCACAAACATATTTGTGCAACTTTGTACTTGCTTACATACTGATCAATATTTAGAACTACAATATTGCAGGAAATGGCACTTTCCTCAATTTGCTGAATTATATAATGAATTACGTAAAAGGTGAACTTGAACAATTCTATCTAGTCTCTGAAATACTGTATCAATTATGAGCAGCTTCATCTTCTTCAGTAGTAACAGTGAATTTAAACAACTATATCAAAATTGTAACTGATTTGCTCTGATTCTAGCAGATAACTGGCAGCCTATGCAAAATGATACTGCTCTGCCTAAAATGCAGAAAATCTAGAACAGGGATCTTCAAACTTGACAAATTTAAGACTTGTGGATTTCAACTCCCAGAATTCCTCAGCCAGGCATGAGGAATTCTGGGAGTTCAAAGTCTCTACAAGTCTTAAAGTTTCAAGTTTGGAGACCTGTAGTCCTGTAGCACAAGGAAATTGTTGGAACTGTTTTGCTGACCAATAATATTCCAGTAATTCTGTGGGAAATTCAAGTTAATTATGATTATATTGTAGAAATAGCATATAAGAAGAGAAGTTATGAAGTTAAATGGACCTAGAAACATGAGCATTGTGAAGATGAATCTTCAGCAATGTATGGTTGTCCAAATAAAATTACTTACAGATAAATGCATGATATAGGAGTCACAACAATGGGAGAACAAGAGTAAAATCTTATTCTAACTAAAAAAAAATAGTATGTAAATTAAGAAAATATGAGAACACACTATACCTTAATAACACTTCCAATGTGATTTTGTTGTATCAATATATCAGTCAGATCACCTATATTAATAGGAGCCTTTAGAAATAGCTGAGATAAAAGAGATGTTTATTTAATATAATTGTGTAAAATCAGATTTAACAGATAAAGCCACTTTAGCACTTGGCAGGTAGAAAACTGTAGCATTCATTTCTAGGAATTAAGGCAATATTCAGATGAACTTATAACTTTCTGCATAATGTGCTTACGATTTAATTTATAATATCTAACCATTCTGTACTCATTTTCTTTATTAAAATGTAATATTCCAATTCACCTTGGTAAACTAACGTGAACCACAGCTATGCATTTTTTAAATCAAATTGGAATTCATAATTATAAACTTTATATTCCTTTTCCTCCCAATAGCAAGCTGCCACAGAAATAACAAAATAGTATTGCCATGTGATTAAAAATAGCAATAGCACTTAGACTTATATACCACCTCATAGTACTTTACACCACTTTCTGAGCGATTTACATTGTCAGTATATTGCCTCCACAATCTGGGCCCCCATTTTACCGGCATCAGCAGGATGGAAATCTGAGTCAACCTCAAGCCCTATCAGGATCGTATTCCTGGCTATGGGCAGAGTTAGCTTACAATACTGCATTCTAACCACTGCATTACCAAGGCTCCTATGTCCTCAGAATGTGGCAAACAAAATCTCATTTGTCCACAATGATTTGAGAACAGTTAAAGAATCAATATTTAGTCAAGAATCGTTATTTTAAAACACAAAAACTAGAATTCAGGGTTACAAAAACAACATACATACCTGTTGAAGTAACTTTTGCATTCCATTTTTATCACTATCAGTTATTGTATGTGCTTCAAATTCGATGTTTACTTCCTATGAACCAAGAGAAATAATATATATTAGTATTCATCTAACTTTATCCATTTTTAAAATCTAGCCATATGTTTGCTAGGTATATATTTGTGTGTGTGTGTGTGTGTGTGTGTGTGTGTGTGTGTGTGTGTGTGTATGTATGCGCATATATATGTATGTAGGTAGGTAGGTAGGTAGGTATGTAGGTATGTACGTAGGTCTAGGTGTGTTTGGGTCTTTTCCCGTGTAAGATTAAGACTATCTTGGTGACGTTTTGACGAGGTCCCACTCATCATCCTCAGGCTGGTGCTTTTGGCTTCGTGCCAGTGCAAGCAGTGTGTGATCGGAGCTGCCGTCTCTCTATAAATACTGGTGGGGAGGATGCTGTGCTGGGTTTTTTGGCTGCGCTGCTGCCTCTTGATTGGTTGATGGAGTTGATGTTGGTATAATGGGCTGTGTGATGGCCTTGTGAGTTTTGTAGTGGAGATATCCTGGATCTTGTAATCTCCCGGTCGTTTGTTTTGTAGTGATCTTTTTTCCATTAGCCTCCCGGGTTTTAACGGCTTGGGTAATGGGTTGTGTGATGGCCTTGCGAGTTTTATTGCTGTGGTATCCTTGGTCTTGTGCTATGATTTCCTGGATTGTTTGCTATGTTGCAACTTCTTGAGTTCTTGTGGTATAATTTCCTGAGTTTTCTGATGTGATATTCTGAGCGAGTGGCTGTGATGTAGCATTCTGGGTTTTGGTCTGGCTTCGAGTTTGGGGTCTGGGTCTGTGTTCTTGGTGTGTCAGCTTGTTTGGTTTTGGGGTCGGGGATGCGACAGCTGGCGAAGCAGCCGTGGTCTGATTTCTGGATGGTGGTTGTCCTTCGTTTATAGGATGGGTTTGGGCCTGGGTCTGAGGAGAGGGATTGGCAGTGGACCTACATAGACCTAGACCTACATACCTGTACCCATGAAAATCTACGAAAACATATGTATGTATGTATGTATGTATGTATGTATGTATACATGTATATATTTGTTTTCTTAAGTTTTCGCGGGTACTTACATGTATGGTATTCAGTTTTGTTCGGGTATTTTCCCACGTCATTATAGTTGTGCTTTTAAAGTTGTAGCAACGTAGGCTAGCACCAAATTTAAAACAGAAACGGCTGTGAAAGTCTGACTCACAAGCAAACATTATACAGAAGCCTAATGATGGCAGATGACATTCTGCCGAAACATTGCTACAACTTTAAAAGCACAACTATAATGACGTGGGAAAATACCCGAACAGAGCTGAATACCATACCATACATACATACATACATATATACATATGTGTATGTGTATGTATATGTATAAGTAGGACTAGGTGTGTTCAGGTCTTTTCCCATATAAGATTAAGAGTATCTTGGTGATGTTTTGGGGAGGATGTCTCGCCATCCTCAGGCTGGTGCTTTGCAAGCACTGGCACAAAGCTGAAAGCACCAGCCTGAGGATGGCAAATGGGACCTCAACGAAATGTCGCCAAGATACTCTTAATCTTACACGGGAAAAGACCCGAACACACCTAGACCTACATACCTGTACCCATGAAAATCTACAAAAACATATATATATATATATGTATGGTACTTAGCTTTGTTCGGGTATTTTCCCACATCATCATAGTTGTGCTTTTAAAGTTGTAGTAACGTTTCGGCAGAATCTCATCTGCCATCATTAGGCTTCTGTATACAGAAGCTGTATACAGAAGCCTGCTGATGGCAGATGAGATTCTGCCGAAACATTGCTACAACTTTAAAAGCACAACTATAATGACGTGGGAAAATACCCGAACAAAGCTGAATACCATGCATGCATGCATGCATACATACATACATACATACATACATACATACATACATACATATATATATATATATATATAGAGAGAGAGAGATGTTTTCTGAGGTTTTCGCGGGTGTTTGCATGTGGATCTTTGGTTATTTGGGTTTTCTCCCGCGTAGAATTGGAAGTATCTAGGCGACGTTTCGATGAAGTCTCATTCATCATCTTCAGGCTTGTGTCTTCAGCCTTGTGCTTCTCAGAGTAATGTGAGCTTGCAGCTGCTTCTGGAGGAAGCAGCTGCACACTGCTGGCTCATCTTAACTGATTGTTCACAAGGATTTTTCATGAGTTCAGTACAGGTAGTCCTCGATTTACAGCAGTTCATTTAGTGACCATTCAAAGTTACAACTGCACTGAAAAAAAGTGACTTATGACTATTTTTCATACTTATGACCATTGCAGCATCCCCATGGTCATGTGATTTACATTCAGATGCTTGAAAATTGACTCACATTTATTACAATTTGCAGTATATTGTGGGAAGCTCCCCCCCCCCAAAGAGTGAAATATTTTGAGGAATATTAAAAAGGCAAGATGTTATATTTCCCTAAATGAGAAATGGAGAAACATGTTTTTTTAAAAGACAGACAGCAGACTCAGTCTAGCCCCCCTACCCCCGCAGATATTTTGTGCCCATTAAGAAAGACTGGGCCAGCCTATCTACAGAACAAAAGACCTTCAAGCTTCAGGGTGATGGGATTAAGAACAAGACATGGTCCTTCAGGACATAATAGGATGAAACCACTACCATTTAGCAGAAGACACAGAGCTCACTACATTGCACAATCTCCTAAGGGCGTTTCAGACATTGCATGTCCCCTCCAGAGCAGTCCAAACTTCACCTGGGAACTCAGATAAACAGTAAGCCAGAGGTAAACCAAATTAGCTCAGACAAGCACCTAGGATCTGCATTTCCTCTTTTCCTTATAGAGCCAGCTATGACCCTCTACATAATCCCTACATGGCCCCATGAAGCCTGACAACAGCCAATAGAATACATGTGGAAAATTTACTCAAGCCACAGAAACAATATATTGTAAACAAACTGCAAAGGCTATGATAAATGGAGAGTTAACAGATTTTATATATATATAAGGGACTAGACAAGGCTGTCCACTGTCGCCTCTGTTGTTTGTGTTAACACTGGAAGTGCTGAATAGGAACATCAGAGAAGAAAAAGAAATAAAAGGAATGAAAATTAAAAAAGAAGAGTATAAATTACAAGCTTTTGCAGAGGACCTGGTATTCATATTAGAGGATCCATTGGAGTCAGCATCTAAACTGATGGAAAAGATAGAAGAGTATGGAAAAGTAGCAGGTTTGAAAATAAATAAAGATAAAACAAAGATTTTAGCAAAGAACATGTTAGCAAGACGAAAGAAAGAATTGGAGGAAGTTTTGGGGATCCAGGTCACAAATAAGGTTAAGTACAGTATTTAGGGATACACATAACACCAAGATGTAGCACACTTAAGGAGGACAATTATCTTAAACTCATGAAATTTAGAATATCTCGTATAGAATGATGGAAAAATAGTTTAGTCAAATGAATGATTAATAATTGATATTACATAAGCACAAGCTAGATTGATAAGGTGAGAATTTATATAACTTGTAATGGTAAAAAAAAAGGGTAGCATAAAAGATTGTAAACAACTGACACATTGTATGTATATAATTGAAAGAGGGTTTTAGGTTTTGTCTGTATGTTTGTTGTAAAAAATAAAAACTTTAAAAAAAAAAGAATACATGTTTTTGCACAGGAACAGGAAGCTTAAGTGCAAAGCCCAAAGAAGATATAAAAACCCACCCACTTTCAACTCCATGTGGTCAGCTGCCCAGAGCCACATGTGGTTCTGCTTCATCATTAAACCATCTTTCCAATTAGCCTCCATGTTTCCAGTGTCTTTCTCCCAGCCTGGACCTGAACCAGATGGATATTTCTTCCCACAGACCCGGGGATCATGCAATCACCTTCTGACAAGCAAAAGGGGAGACCAGGTTCACTTAACAACCATGTTACTAATTTAACAACTGCCACGATTCACTTAACAAACGTGGCAAGAAAAGTCGTAAAACGGGGCCAAACTCACTTAACCAATTTCCCACCGAGCAACATAAATTTTGAGCTCAATTGCGGTCGTAAGGCGAGGATTCTCTGGAATTCGGAATGAATGGGAAGCAAGTTGGAAATGAAAGGGATTTCCAGGCAGGACCACACTGTGGAAACAGCGGGATCTTCTCAGGGGGAATGAAGCCAAGACCAGCAACCAAGCGCCGTTTTGGGAGCCACCACCACCCCTTCCCGGACGCGAGGCTGCGGACAACTCTAATCAAGAAGCCGGGAAAGTCTCGTCTGCTTGCAGGCAGAGGTTGGAAGAGAAGCTGCCGGGCTAGGGTAGGGGTGGGGAGACTCAACTCACCTCGTTAATTTCTTCTTCGTCCTCCTCGCCATCACTCTCCAATTCCGAATCGGACTCCTGGTCGTCGCTGTCTTCCTCTTCCTCCTCCTCCACCAGCCGGGACTTTGAAGGCCCCTCCGCCTTCCTCCGCTTCACCCCAGTGGCCATGCTTCTTTCTTTCTTCCTTCCTCCCTTCTTCTTCTACGCGCATGCGCCCGCCAGCCGGAAACGCGGGCGGCGGGGAAGCGAAAGCAAAGGCGAGGAGCGCCAGTCTGGGAGAGGAGCGACGGGTCTCGACGTGGTTCGGAGCCGCTGCCTCCTGTGGGGAGGACCCGAGGCGGGAGCGAGGGTAGGGGTGGGGAAGGGAAGGGGAGCTGCTCCTATTTCAACCAATGACCGCTTGGCTGGCTTAGATAGGGTAGGTAGTGAGCGCGCGCTCCGGGAACGGAACTTCCCCTCTGTCAGAAGGGCTGCGACGGTCTAGGGTGGAGCTTGGCTTCTTCCTTGGTTCTAAGTTAGAGCCTTTCGGATCCGAGTTGCAAAAATGCGGGCGACCTCTGAGGGGAGGGGGCTGCAAAGTGGTTGCGTAACGCTTTAATGCTTGGTTGCCGCGACTTTACCTCTCAAATATAGTCAGCCTGTATGCTGTACCACAGGGGTCTCAACCTTGGCCACTTTAAGCCTGGCGGACTTCAACTCCCAGAATTCCCAGCCAACTTGCTGGCTGGGGAATTCTGGGAGTTGAAGTCCGCCAGGCTTAAAGTGGCCAAGGTTGGAGACCCCTGCTATACTCTACTAGGTACTAGTCCTCAACTTTCGACCACAATTGAGCCCAAAATTTAGGCTGTTAAGTGAGAGATTTGTTCAATGAGTTTGCTCCGTTTTTTTGGCAGTTCGAGGCTCACCAGGCTCAAGGTTGACTCAGCCTTCCATCCTTCTGAGGTGGGTCAAATGAGGACCCAGATTGTTAGGGGCAATATGGTCATGAGTCACTTTTTTCCATCGTATCCTCAGTCACTAAAGGAACTGTTGTTAAGTTGAGGACTACCTGGATATGTGTGTTTAGCTTTTTTTTCAAGTGTAAACTTGATCTTTAAATTTCTTGTGTTAACACCAGCTAAGAATATATTGCAATTGAAGGTCCCCCACCCTCATCCCCATAGAGACAGAGGGAGAGAAATACTGCATTCAGTAGAGAGGGGAAAAAATAGTCTTATTTTTCTGTGCGAGAATGAGAGGAATAAAATACCCTTGTTTCCTGTTTATCATTTTCTTGTTATCATAGTATTTCCCTAAAGTTCCCTCGAAAAAAGGTCAGCACAATATTGCGGTGAAGTTATGTTCCAAAATCATCCTTAAAATATAACCCAGTATTTTGCTTATGGGAAATGGGAGACAAGGTAATCGGACTGATGTAATTTAAAATTATTTTAATTTGGCCTGGTATCATTCCCATATTAGACAAGTGCTTTAGATAATTCTATTCCTCACCCCCATCCACCCCCAGATTTTATAGGGAAGCTTTTTCCACCGTCCAGTCAGAGCTGAAGAAGCTTTTTGGATGAGAAGTGAAACATCTCCAAAGAAAAAACCAGAAAGTCCAGTTGCTTCCTGAAAAAGCACCTTTGGGATATAGGCTTGACAAGAAAAGCCTAAAAAAGATAAAGGGGGAGGCGGGGAAGCTTGTCCTTGGACCCACAGATCATTCTTTCAATTTCTACTTGGTGTTCTTCTCTCTACCACCATATCTAAATGAATATCTACAAACCCATCACATCCTGGATATAATCTATTTCACCTCAGGATGCTGCTATAGAGCATCCCATGCCAAAACAGCTAGACCCAAAGATAGTTTTTTCCGCTGTGCCATCACTCTGCTAAACACTTAATTATCATTTCTCATCTTTTCTCGCCAAATGATTTATCAATTGTTGTTTGTAACATGATTAATGATTGTATCTATGATTGGTGATCTATAACCTATTACTGCTTTATATGTACAGTATATACATATATACTGCGCTTATGCACTGGAGCCTAATTCCTTGTGTGTCCAATCACACTTGGCCAATAAAGAATTCTATTCTTATTCCCATTCTATTCCATTCCATTCCAAGAAAGCAAGTTTAAGAAACTCAGCAATGAAGAACTTGCTGTAACATTTTAAGATACCAAATAAAACCCCAAATATCACAAATTAGCAAAATTCAGATAGTCCTCGACTTATGATCACAACTGAGCCCAAAATTTCCTAAGCAACACAATTAAGTGAAATTTGCCCTGTTTTACAACCTTTCTTGCCACAATTGTTAATTGAATCACTGCAATTGTTAATCTAATAACATGGTTAAGTTAATCTTGCTTCCCTACTGACTTTGCTTGTCAGGAGGTCACAAAAAGTGGTCACATGACTCCGTGATACTGCAACCATCATAAATACATGCCAGTTGCCAAGCATCCAAATTATGATCATGTGTTCTTGGGGATCTTCCACAATCTTAAGTGTGAAAACCAGCCATAAGTCATGTTTTTCTTTTTTCTTTTTTCCAAAAATTTTATTAATTTTTAAAAACAAACATACAGACCAAACACAAAACATAAAAGCATAAAACATCTTTTTTGAAAGCAGCTTGAAAGCCAGGTTACATCTCTTTGTACAGACATACATTCAAATTCATGCTCACTTTTATATACAATTCCATATCTTATTACCATTCTAAATTTTCTATATAGCTTCTCCCCTCTTTTCACTCTTAATTCTATTTTATTTATTTCATCTCAATTTAAATCATTATACTTACATCCTTTGTCTGTCCTGTTTCAACTGTCTATTATCTTTTCTCATTAACACTAAATTTCTCCTGTAATCACTGATTGAAGAATGACACCTTTATATCTTTCTCCTAAATTTAACACTTAATATAATACATAACTTTCATTCAGATTCTGCTTAGTACATTTTAAAGCTACACACTATATTTTTTTAAAAAATATAAATATATAATATAATTAAAACAACAATTGATACCAGTTAAACTGTATCGTTAAAATTAATATTCATTTAAATCTTAAACATTTTACACATTCCTTTTCAAATAAGTATCATGCTTCTATGGAAACCCTTATAAATTTTGTGTAATTACTTCCCCCCATTTCACTTATATTTTAAAAAATTATGTAATTAAAATGTTCCCATTCCTTTTTAATTCAATTCTCTCATATTTCATTTCATTTATTTTGTTCAAAAAAGAAAAAGTTTCACTAAATTACAATGAATATTTTATCCCATTTTATAATCATATGTTGTTCCATTTTTCTAACATTATTTCTAATACAAATACAACAATACAGTCTATATATACCTTTGCAGAATCTCTTTTTCAGTTATATTTTACCCATTATCTCTGAATAAATCCTGTTTCTTTACATCTTGTTTCAAACCCTTGTAGCTTCTCTTCCCTTCCTTCCTCCCTTGCTTCTTCACGCCCTTTTTACCCCTTGTCTCTCCATCTCCATTTCTCTCTTTTGTATTCCTCTTTTCTGTTGCTTTCTGACATTATATCCACTTTTCACCTTATTTTTCCCTTTTTTGGTTGTTTTTTTTAGGTCTTAAATTCTCCATTCTCTTTCCCCTCTTTCCCCTTTCTTCCCCAGATAAAGTTACTTGTTCATTAAAGATGGCTTCTTCTTTGTCCCAATCTTCTTGTTCTTGTAGTTTCTCATAGGTAGAAATCGCGATTTCTAAAAAGTGGAAACCAGAGCCAAAAGTGCCCTTCCCTTCTTGTTCCTCTTCTTTCTATTTTTTAAATTCAATTTTCAGTTCATCCACAAGTGATGCCATTATAAAAAATATTTTTAAATAACCACCGAAATATTTTTAATCATTAAAATATAATTTCCAAAAGTCCCGAAGTCACCAAGCAGTCCAAATGCACACAAGCTGTTTCATTTAACACTTTCCTCTTTTTTCACTTTCTCTTCTTGGGGTTTCAATTCAGTTACAAAGTTCCAATTAAAATGTATCTTTTAGAAGTCTTGTTACAAATTAACTTTCGATTCTTTTAAATTCCAAGCAATCTCCTCCAGCCAAATCTTACTCTTATTCTTTTCCTCTCCCTTCCCACTTGCAGCAAAAAAAAAGTTTTTTCAGTGTTCAGTGTTTAAATCTTTATTGTCCCCCTGGCTTTAATTTTCAGTTTAATTACTTGCTGATGCCAAAGCAGGTTTTTCCGATTTCTCATTCATCTGCTGTCACCGTAAGGAAGGAGAGTGAGAAAAAACAAACTTTCCCTTTTCACTTTCATTCGCTGCTTCCGGATCTTCCTTGGGAACAATGAATCTTTTTTAAGGTTTAAATTCCAGGATATCTTGAATGTTGCTTCTTATCCCGGTCAGCCAAAACTTTCACTTCTTAGCTTCCTCCTGCACATTCTTTTCCGGATGAGTGCTTCTTTGAGGTGGCCATTTCTGACCGCCGCTCTACCGCCTTCGGAAAAGGGAGTTAAGCCAGCTGAGGAGGGGAGGTGCGGACTCCCCTCAAAACCCCGCTGGGTCTTCCCTGTCTTCAGCCACCTCTACAGGGTGACTTTAGCCCCGAAGCCGGCTGGCTCGGGGCACTCCAGTGGCGAGCGCAAGCAGAAACTGCACACGATCGCGAATTCCTGCTGCCGGAACTTCAAATGGTCACTGAATGAATGGCTGTAGATCGAGTACTACCCATAGGTATTTCACAAAATGCATTGGTAGAATTCAAAGAAGTATACAGAACCAGGCACAAATTAAATACCCCTCCAAACTCTATACGTAGATAAAAAAAGCTCCAATAAACTATACATTGGCTTAGGGAAGACAAACACACAACATATATATCACCCCAAGTAAAGAATCACACTAAACAAGGAAATCAACCTGATGACTAATGCATACATTTAGTGCTGATGGGAGACCATCAAAGTGGGCTCTGAAAAGGCGCACCTTTATTTGCTTAGAGTCAGATTGCATAGATATCTTGCAGTAGTGGGTGTATGGCTACCTAACTGTTGGTGATAGAATTCTGGTATCATTGGTAATACTATTTTGAGGATCAGTGCCCCTGAATCATTCTTTCACAAATGAGTTCACCTTCTCCAGGGTTAATTGGGTTAGTTGGCCTAAATATTCAGGAGAGAGGCCTGCAAGGTTCTGCTGTACAGAAACGGTGCCAGTGAGATTGGTTGCTTTCTGACAGCAGCAGACCATCCGGCCACATTTTTAGAAAATTCCACTACTTTTATTTCAATCTAAATTTAATTTGCTTTAATTGGCTCATTTAAAATGCATGGTTTTAATGTTATTGTGTGTTTTATACTGTAAATTATCCACACATTTGAAAGGCAGATGAGAAGTACACTATAAATACCTAGACCTCGGGAAATTCTGGTGGATTTGAGACTGTTTTCATGCTGTGAAAAGAGAATATCCCTTAGGTTTGACCCCCAGCACATTAAACAAAATGGATGTCTCTCCTGCTGGACCTTAGGTTATCTGCCAAATACTGCAATATTGCTCTGAAAAAGAGCTGTATGTTCACATTTAACTTGGAGTATATCTGAAACCTCTTGGCAGATATAGCTTATCTCTTTTGTGCAGGAAAAACACCACCATTTGGGATGGGCTTGTTTAGGTGTCTACAAGCAAATACTGTAAGGGCATTGGAAAGCATGTATTATAATAGTTGTTACAGACTCTTCTAACACTTTGGTGGAATATCCAAAATTCTATATTATAAAGTTAAATGCAAGATACATAGCATACAGTTAGAATACTGCATATTTGTGAAATAAATTCTTTTTACCACTATTCGCCACTATTGCAAATTCTTTTCACCTTTTCCTTTCAGGAAACGAAGACATATTGTATCATTTAAAAACAACATGCATCTTGTTAGCCTTATCAGGATTGATATGCAGTTGCAGAGGGTGCACATTAAGTGCGTACTCATCGTGTGACTGACACCATTATCCTGTTTCTTGTGACTGTTAACCAGTATAATTCTTGTACAAAAAAGAATCCTAATTTAGATTTATTTCCATTCTGTGCTTTCCTATTACAAGGCATTTCATAAGTAAACAATGAAAGTGTTGTTACTGAAAGATCCAAAGGAAAGTGATGGTGGACCAGATTCTTACATAAAGGTGAGTAACCTAAGAAGAAAATTTGTGTTGGAATTGCATTCCAGCTCATCCAAAATGTAATTCTTTATTTTAGCATGATGGATGTACTGAACAGATAACATTTCACTAAGAATTGAATGATTAAACAATCCACCCACCCCAGCTAGACTAGCTCAGACAATATGTTAGTTGTTTATGCCTCTTTTCAATTATTTTTTGGAAATATTTTACACTCCGTGATAGCTATGAATTAAGGGCTACTGTCATGACATCAGTAAGCCAGAAGTAATTGAATGTGTGACTCATTTTTATTGTAAAAATATATTGTGGCCTCTCTTTTCAACTTTATAGGAATTATTTCCTGAAAATGAAACACATGGTATTTTATCAAATTGATGTACCATAGGTGAATAATATACAGATTTTATTTTAAAGAAGTCTTTTTTAAAGTGTCAAAAAATTGCATAAGCTCTCACAATAATTTATCAGCCCTTTATGAAGTAAGGAACATTAACAAGGAATAGATAATGACTGTTTAAGATAAGGGCCTCTAATACCTAATATTTATTTGGCGTGCTACTACACTGAAGATTTATTTCTTATACTGCTTTCAAAATTCACTGTTCAGTATTTCAGCAGATAGAAGATCTGTTAGACTGTCCCTTGCTCAGGAATAAAGCTAGGTTTCATGATAGCATTCTTCTTCCTTATTTAAATTAGAATGAATGGTAGAAGTGGTGATTGATGCCTTTAATATCTGACTTTCTTCTAATATTTTTGTTCCTACATAGAGGAATGCCGGTTTTATTTCTATAGCCAGTTTCCACATTCTATATCATATAGACTAGATTAACAGCATTAAAATTAATTTTTAATGAAGTAATCTACTTAGCATGTATAATCATGTGCAAGACTCTTAGTATGAATTCAGTCATTTTTCCACATCACAATGAAAACAGTTCAGAGGAACTGTTGCCAAAGTTTTATATATATATATACCATATATTCTTGGGGCCGGGGGATAAAATATGCCTAATAGCTATTCTTTTCCAAACCATAGTTTTTCCCCCCTGACATGATATTATTTGTGAAATGATTTTCATGGCTAGATATATTGCTCTTTATTTTCAGTCCTGTTTATTGATGTTTATATAATTTTTGAACTGACTTGTTCTGCTACTTTAAGAATTACCAGCAGTACTTGTAAAATGTAAATGCCTATGTTTATGACATGGGTCATTCATCTTGTGCTATAGTTAAAGCTCACAGGTTCCTGATTAGTCAAAAAACTAAAAAAATACTGCAATATTTATATTATTTTCTCATCTTCTCAATTTTTTTGCTATCTTCTCCTATTGGTTTCTTATAATTTATCAATTATTGTTTGTAACTTATGATTAATTATTGTAATTATGATTATGACCTATGACTTATTACTTGCTATGTGTGAGCTTATGCACAGGAGACAAATTTCTTGTGTTTCCGATCACACATGGCTAATAAAGAATTCTGTTCTGTTCTATTCTATAATCCATAATTTTAGGAGTTTCAATGGGTAATGGGCAATAATTCAATTGGGATTCCTTTTTTCCATAAAATGTACTTCTTTTTAAAAGGAATTCGGTTCACATGGACTCAAAGCAACTTTAATTCCAGTTTTAGCATTTGAATTTACTTCTCTTCAAACTTTCTCTGAAAAAGTAAGTTTTGAAATTTATTTCTAGTAATATCCCATGCTATTGTGACTATGCATTTACGTTTCCTTTTATTCTGTTTATTTGGTTAGCAATTCAAATGTTGATGTTATAAATCCTATTGAGGACAGGACACTTATAGTAAAGTATGACTGTAGTCGTGTGAATTGTAATAGATAAGCAAAAATGTCTGATTCCTAACAGCTTGGTAATAACAAATTCTTCTATCCTAATATTATGGTAATCAAGAATTATGAGAAAATTATAATGGATTTGTAATAATAATCTTGTTAATCCAGGGCAAAACCTCTTAACCCAGTATTCTGAGCATGTGGTATTGTATCATTATATATTCAGAAAACTCACAAAACATTTTTCACTGTTGCTTTATATGAACTGATCTTTAATGCTTTTAGCAGTAAATATAATTGTACATGTTGATGATTGCATTAATAGGTCCATCATTCACCATTGTGTATAGTCTGTCGTGTTTTAAAATCATTTAGTGACTTGAATCTTTCATGGCAGCAAATGCTATTCTTTGCATGAAGAATGACTCCCTTTTTATTGGTGCTCTGCAATTAACTTTAATGTTCTAATATTCTGAGAGAGGGGTAATTACTATCATGGAGTTGAAGTACTGCGACCACATTTTGGTGGTTGGAACAAATTATAAACCTAAGAATGTATTAATGTTAATGTTATTTATTCATTCAATGTATATGTCTGCCCACTCGTCTATATCTCTGGACAGCTTACATTCATTAAAAACAACTATTAGATAGAAAATAATTTTAAAAGTTTATAGCATTTGCATTTAATTTCATTTAGTATATCTTAGTATCACATTATTGTATGTTAATTTGAAAGTTTCTCTGATTATAAAGATACTTGCTTCCAATGTGTATTAGTATAAAGTTGCATTCTAAATCTCTGAAGCAAGCTTACCATCAAGACCATCGAAAACAGGGTGAGGGAAGAAGAGAATGAAACTAGATTAAAATAGTTTATCATTCGGATGTTTTAATTTACAGTACAAAACAAGCACCATTTTGAGCATTTGTGAAGTGAGGTCAAAACGTTAAATGTGAGTAGTCCTCGACTTAACATTTCACTTAGCAACCATTTATAGTTACAACAGAACTGAAAAGAACTGGGTTATGACCATTTTTCATACTTAGACCTATGCTGCATCCCCATGGTCATGTGATCACAATTCAGATGCTTGGGAACTGACTCATATTTATGATGGCTGTGGTGTCCCAGGGTCATGCAACCTCCTGATATGCAGAGTCAATGGGGAAGCCAGTTTCACTTAACAGCCATGTTATTAACTTGACAATTCTCTTAACAACTGTGGCAAGGAAGGACATAAATGGGACAAAACTCACTTAACAAATGTCTCGCTTAGCAACAGAAATCTTGGGCTCAATTGTGTTCATAAGTCAAGGCTAACTGTACAAATTTAAAACAAGCAATCTAAATATCAAAATGATTTTAAGGCACACCAACTTTTAAGCAGGTTCTGAATGAAAACGCATAAGCAAAGCACAGAGGGAAGAAATCTACCCAAGTTTCTCTGCTTTATGAGTCTGGAAACATATAGTAACAATAAATAACTTGATTACTAGAATGGATCTCTCGAGTTAGAAATTATGCTGTTTTTTTAAATTGTAATGGTACTTGGATCTTATAAACAGTACACAAAGCAGATGGTTGAAAGGTCTCTTAAAAGAAACAGCATCTTGTGTGTGTGTGTGTGTGTAAAAACTATGCATGCTAACAGAGTTGTAAACATGCTGATATAAGGTTATACACCCATATTAATGTGTTATCAATTATATATAACCAGGATTTTTAAATATAAAAATCTTGTTATTTCAGTTTAAACCTTGTCACGTTGTTAGGTATAGGTTGAGCCATACTAGTAAGCACAATAAGGAGCTTTCTCAGGCAAAAACAACAAAATGTAAAAGAGAGCAGCATTCATAAATTGTTTCAACTTCTACCCTCAAAACAATGCTCTAGGGCAGTGGTGGCAAAACTTTTTCAGCTCCCATGCCAATAATTGCGCACACACTCTACTCATGCTCGCGTGCCAGCACCCAGAAGGCAATGCATGCTGCCCCCCCCACGCTCCCTGAGCCTGCGTGCGCAATCCCCTCAGTGTCGTGCATCTGTGCATATGCGCACAATCACTCCGTGTGCCACACATTATTGCACATGTGCCCGCAACCCCGAGCACGCGCTACACATCTCTGCACGTGCACGTTTGTTTCCCATGCCCCCCGCCCCTCTCTATGCATGCATGCCAGATACCTGACAATCAGCTGTTGGGCAGCGGTGGTGCACATGCATGTGCAGTGGGGCTCTTTCGGGTGAGCTCTCGCGTGCTGGGGAAATGGCTCTGCGTGCCACTTCCAGCACGCATGGCATAGGTTCGCCATCACGGCTCTAGGGCATTGCACATTAGAACAACTAGACATAAGGACAGTTCCCCCCCATGCTATCACTGTGTTGAACAACTAATTCCCGCAACACTGTCAAACTATTTAGTAAGGCTGTATTACTATTACTCTTCTCATCTTTCCTATTACCTATTTCCTTTTCTACTTATGATTATAACTTTGTTGCTTGTATCTTTATGATTTATATTATTTTATTTCCTAGTTTTATTTATGTTGATTGCTTATAGTATCCTATGACTATTACTAAATGTTTTATGATGAATGTATTTTTATGATGGCTATGATCACAATTTATCACTTATCTCTTTTATGTACACTGAGAGCTTATGCACCGAAAATAAATTCCTTGTGTGTGCAATCACACTTGGCCAATAAAGAATTCTATTCTATTCAAGTGATGACAAATGCTGTTTGATCACCAGTATTGGTTGACTTGGCTTGAAAAATTAGATACATCCCTACAAAACGTTGATGGGAATAGTTCTAAAAAAATCTCCACACTTAATTTATTTTATTAATCATAATGACATGTGGTAGCCCAGCATTCTGATAACCTACAAAAGAAGTACCCTATTTTAAAAAATGCCTTAGTAGTCTTAAACTTGATAGCTTTTATGTTGTCTTGTAATGATCCATGCATTATATTCAAAATGCTTATCGATTTAGCACTTGTATTATCTGCCCTAGGATCTTTCCATATGCCAATCCCAGGTTGACACAATAAGCTTTCACAGATTTGGTATAATGGGTTCCCATTATTCCTTAAAATGGCAAGTTTTAGTGCTTTTACATGTATTGAGATTTTGGTGAAAATAATACTGAAACAAACACTTCGCTTTTTAAGATTTCTTGGTGGTGAATGTTCTGTTAATATTTTACTTATATTTTTTCTCTTTTCAACAAACAGCTCTTTCATCCTGATCAATACCATGGACTAATTTTTACCAGTCCAAGGGCAGTAGAAGCTATTAAATTATGCCTAGTGGATAGTTATACAAAAGAAGGTGAGCATAATGTTGTTTGCATGGTTTTACTTTAGTAGATTGTTTGAATCCACCTAATTGTGGGTTGTTCACTAATTCTTATGGCTTAACATAGCATGAAATCTGAAAGATGCATTGTTTCATTTTTAGCCTGGAAGAATTATCTAAAAGGAGAATGGAATACTAAACCTATTTATGTGGTAGGGAAAGCTACTGCTGGATTAGGTAAGACACTTCTTTAGATTCATATAAAAATGTTTAAGAAAAGTATACATTATGCCTTTTAACAGATAAACTCTATTTTGACTGCAGGACAAAAAGTTAAAACAAGATTAGCAAATGCATTGTCTTATTCTCTGCCCCTTAATCCTCTCTGGCAGATCAAGGATTCAGTCAGCTTATCTAAAACTCTAGGAAAGCAATCCAGGGCTGGAGTCTCTCCCAGAAGGAAGTCCTCCATTAGTCATGCAATATCACTGAGTATTTTAGGGCCAGTCATTCTCCCTTAATCTAGGGTGCTTTACAAGGCTGATTGAGCTGTTGGAAGAAAGGTGGGATTTATATCTAACAAATAAGTAAGGCATCAAAGTGGTCAGACTGCTCATATAAGGAGGATGTGCTAGAGGAGAAAATACAGGAGAAAATAGTATGTTGCATGGTCCCCCATATTATATATATGGAAGCTACTTATTATTAGCATTAGAAAATGTTTTGGTCATTCATTCACCTGATGTTGTCAGGTTCCCAGGATGGAAGGACTGCATTCCAGAAGAGCAAATAACAGTGCAGTTTTAGACAGTTTGTGTGGGAGAAAGAGAGTTAAGACAGCTTCCTCCTTAGTTCCCAGAGTATATGTTTTATGATGCAAGTAGTCTGCTTTAGTTTAGGAAGATTGTTGCCTATAGGTGAGGAACAAGCTTCTGTTTTTAAAGGCAAGGCAAATAAAAAATTGTCTGTGTGAAATATCAACTTTAAAAGTACATTGAATATATCTACTTCTTAAAAGCCATCAAATATTCCTCCTTCAATTCCACTGGAGCTACAGGTATTTGTGTGCATGAAATATTTAACTCAACCTTACTTTAAGTATCATCTGAAAATGTTCTCTTTTGTAGCTGTATAATCTCATATTTTTATTGTCTTCCTAGATTGTAAACCTGCTATAATTTTTGTAATGATTGTACTCTACACAGAGGCTAAGTTATTGCAAAAATAACATGAGGAACCAAATAGATGAGACAACAGTCATGTTTTTCAGCAGAATATAATGCTAACATATTTTTATTTATACTACATGTAAAAAAGTAATCTTTTGCCTAATTACAGTGATCTGGTTACCAGAATTAGGGTGAACAACTAACGTGATTTAACCATGTTGCTACACAATTTTCTTGTGCCTCCATACTTAATCAAGTCCTGGGATTGCATATGATAATTTAAAAACAAAATTCTACTTTTAAACAACGACTATAAAATAAGCCATCATCTTCTTTATCTTGTCTCATCCTCCTCCTCCACTTCCTTTTCCTATCAGTAACTGAAATAGGTCTCAAACCACAAGGAGAAGATTGTGGAAATGCTGAAAAACTAGCCAGATTCATTTGCTCCCGTAAGTGGAAACATACGTTTCAATAACAGGTGTATGACTTTATCATCTTCAACATGTCTGTGTTACTATGATCTAATTTTATGGTCTACATAAAATACACAATGTTTTCTCCCCTGGGTAACAATGAAAGCAGTTCCAAAAACTTCTCATTATACTTGAAATATGTTATCAATGGTGATAGCAAAAAAATAGCATCCTGTGGCATTTCATAAATGCTAAAATGCAATGTTAGTTTAGAGAGGGAAACCTGCTCCTTCACAGAATTAAAGTCTCTAATCTTCTCTTGAGAAAACATTTGCAAGAAAGAGAAGTCATGTAGGACATTTGCTGTTGGATGCTGCAGCATGATTTTCTCCTATTTTGCCAAGAGAGGGATTGGTTACTTTTTGTCTATGGCAAAAATATCTTTTTGGACCAAATGTCACATTTGGCATATTGAGAGCATGTCAGTAAAGGACTTCCCAAAATGGCTGTTAAGGGGGTGTTATTTATGTAATACCCAACACAGTGGTTATTGGCCAGTGTTAGAACATCCATTTACCAGAAGTAATCCTTATTCCCTGTTTTCCTTTCTGATTTCCTATAGTACTTTCTACAATTCTGACTTTTTTTTTTACTGAGCCAGTCAATCTACTTTCACACAATGCATGAACTATAGTCACCAATTATGTTGATTTTTAAAAAAACTTATATTGGATCTGCAACATGTAGAGATACTGTGTAAGTTAAGGCTAAAGATGGGTGCCTCGTTTTACAGCGTGCCAATTCCCTATTTAATTTTTATTTCAATATCTCATGAAATTTTTATGAAAGCACAAGAACTACATGTTAATTAAAACAAAGGTGATTGATAGTAGAACGTTTAAAATACATAATTCATACAGCACTTTAGTTCTACAATTGTTTGGACATATAAACCAAAGACACTTAAATTATCTCACTGAGTTGCATTGGGCCAAAGTAGAACTACCGGTATGTTAGTTTGGATCCAGGGCAGTTCCTGTTATTCAAGTAGCTTTGTCTTTGGTATTAACTTTGGCTGATCTATTGTGCTAAAAAGGTTAGTTGCTCCCTTAATTAAATAGGTAGCATCAATATTTGTCTTTTTCCCAAGATAAATCTTACAGGTTTTTTACAATGCAATGCCACATGTAGGTAGTTATACAGAAGGAAAATCTGTCCTTGTTAAATCGTCTACCGCTATCAAAATGTTATTCTTTAGTTCTAAACCAATTTAAAAGGATTAACTTTCCTTTTCAGGAATCACATTGACTTAAGCCTTCAGAAGCAGCGATGTTAATGTATTTTCCTTTTCTCTCTGCATTTTGCCTTAATTTTTTTTTTTTTTGCTTTATGTTACTGACATCTCTGTGGTGCCTAATAAAACATAAGGTTATTCTGATGAAGATGATTAGATCTTAATAAGGTCCTTCTATTGATTATTAGATTTTGTTCAGTTAGGAATCTTTAAAGGCAAAAATATTTTATACTGTTTAAAATAAGTATTTCAACTGTTTTTTAAAATAGATCTGTTCTCCTTCTTCCCATTTTCCCTCACACATAAATGACTGCAAGCAAAAGAATACAAATCTGGTAGAAATATGTACATTGGTTTTAGGAAGCAAGTGGTGCTTTTGGGATGCTAATAGAAAGACAGGTTTCAACAAAATCAAAAGGTCTTCACTTGTCTTTAAATCCCTTACAAAGAAATTCATTATAAGTGCACCACAGGCAAAGGAGACATGATAACTGCACTCTTGCTGGAGATACAGAAGACCATCGGGATGGGACAAGCCCATATTGAAAATTACCAGTTGATATTAACACCCAAGCTTTGTTCATATCAATTGCATTTCAGGCACTTGGTAACAGTCATATTTATAACTATTTTCAGGATCCTATGATCATGTGACTATGTTTTATAACAGTTTTGTTGAAAATCAGTTACTACTGATAGTCAGCAAAACTACACCATAGTGAACAATGGGTTCGCTTAATGCCAGCAGCATTCATTTTTTCACCACAGCGTTCACGTAACAATCCCCATAAAAAAGGTTGACCAATTGGATCAGTCACATGACTGACCCAATTTATGACGGTCACGACATATGACCATAATGGATAGGCTTCATTACTATTACAGTTGTACAATGAGGGCTATCTATAAATAGAATCTAATAAAAACAAAGTATTCCATTTGCTCTCCTTACAATGTTCATGGGTTGCTTAGGCTTCCGTTGGGTTGACTCCCAAAGGTTTGCCTCCTAAAGATGTGTACTGATTACTCTCATTGATGATTTCTCTAGCTGATGCCACTTTTGGCTATATGAGGACCAAGAAAAATAAAATTAAAATTAAAAAAGAATAGAAATTCCGTTTTTATGTAGCAGATAAGCTGCACCAAAGGTTGCCAATCTTTTGCCCATATCTGCCTTATTTATTGATTCATTTCATTTCTATAGCCACCCAACTCAATTAAATGATTCTTCTCAGGCCATCCTCTGTACCCCTACCTCTTATATTTCATCTTTCCTTCACAATGTTCTCTTCGAACTACTACCATAAAATAATCCATGGGCCTAATTTTCTCTTTCCCTTTCATTTTTTCTCCTAAATATTTATTTGTACTGGAACTAAATTTGTACTCGGAGGGGAAAAATCCTTCACTGCTTATCTGCTGTCTTTACATGAGTGGTGCCATTCTGGCTGCAAAGTGTTGGCATGTATACCTGAACTAATAATGAACCTGCAATCTACTTGCAATCGAGTCATTTTTAATGTTTCTAAGCCTGTAGGTATGCTTTGTGTGAGTATTAAAATTAATGAGAAAATGTTAGGAAAAACTGTCATGGAAGTGCATAAGCAAAGAACTGTTTTTCTTTTTTAAAAAAATTCCTCTTCGCTAATCTCCAAACAGTATTTATTCCAGCAAAGCTATGATTACAGAATATTATCTTTAAAGATGAGAGTGATAGATATAATTCCAATTAACAGTCCTAATGTTAAAAAGGATGTTGGCTGCAGTCAATAACAACAGAAACACCTATTAGAATTGGGAGCTCTTTTCAAAGCAAGTTGTTCCTTCTGTGACTATCTTGACCTTTCCTTTTGTGTGGAAAATGAATTTATCCTGCTGAATTGAGTCTTTAACTTTCTACATGTGTGCCTATATGTGAAGTCTGAAGAATGCCAAATGTCAGAATGGGAGGAGAAAATGTATTGAAATGTTTGGAAGCATTGTGCTCTGAGCTCTCTGTTGAATAGCACAAGAATAGCAAGGCAATTAATCTTTTTGCCAGATCTTTTTAGGCAAACTTCTATAACTCAGCAATGGATTCCTTTTTAATTTACATGCTAAATAGCTTCTACTCTATAGGATGCGTGCTTAGTTTTAAGCATTAAATGTTTTCATCAATTGTAAGCCTACAAGTCAAATCTGAATCAAATCCCTTTTTATTTCTTAAACAGGAGAGCCATCCAATTCATTGCCTCTTCTTTTTCCATGTGGTGCTCTGAAAAGGGAAACACTTCCAACAATGCTCAAGGACAAAGGTTTGATATAAAACATATTTTTGAGAAGTAGTTTTCTACTCCCAAGAAGCTCAGAGGGAATAAGACGATGACTATTAAGCCAACCCAACTCCCTTCACTGTGTTATTGTTGTGAGGAACGTAGGAAGGAGTATTAGGTATGTTTGCCACCTTGAGTTATTTATAAAAATAATAAAGGTGGGATAAAAGATGAAAAAAATAATAATGACCCTGAAGAGTTAGAAAGAGTCTCACAATATGCAATTCTCCATGGTGCAGGAATTTAAATTGAAACTTCCTCCCACAAATGGCTTTCCAAACTCTGCTTGCACAGATCTAGTTAAGGGAATTCACTATCTCCCTCAGTGATTAGTTCTGCTACCTCATTTTTGCTCTCAGGCTTTTTGACCAACCCCACCCCCCCAATCTGCCTTTCTGTAACATAAGATTATTATCTAATATCAGGGGTGTCAAACTTGTGGCCCACGGGCTGGATGCATCACGGGCTGGCCACGCCCTGGTTTAGTGAAGAGGGGGAAGTTGTGATAAGTCACATGATGACAACATGACATTGCGAGTTTGACACCCTTGTTCTAGATTCTGGGCTGCTAGATAACAAATCTTTTTTATGGCAGTCCTTGTAGGTATTTGGAAAGTACTGTCATATTTTCCTCTGTTCTTTACTCAAGACTGAGCTATCCATTGTCTCCTGTTTCTACTTTATAATAATCCTTTGGTCATTGACATTGCCCTTCTCTGCACCTATTCCAGATTTTCTGAATCTTCATAAAAATGTGGAGACCAGTAATATCAATATAGTGAAAGCAGAGGAATTGGCCACTCTGGAGCCCAATAAGCACAGGGAAGCTTGATGGGGCCTTAAGTCAGACTTCTCAGAAAGATCTGCACTGCTGCCATTAACCTTATTACCTAAAGCTTGGAAATTGGCTAATTACTTTGACTTTCATATAATTCTTGATTCCAACTCCACTTTTAAAAAAGACTATATATTCTAGTCACCATGACTGTTCTGGGCAGATCCAGGGGTGGGATGCTAAAGAACCGGTAGCTCTGAAGAACAGCAGACACTGAACCGGTTTTGTGTTGGTGCTGTTTGGGCCACCCGCCCACCTGGGCTCTTACCTGTCCTTTATTTCTTGCTTTTTCAACCTCAACTGCTTTGCGCGGCACAGCTGAGGTTAAAAAAGCAGGAAAAAAAATGGCTTTTCAAAGTGCGCACCCGTGTGCAGCGCTTTTCAGCTGTCCGGGTGGCACAGCTTAAGGTTTTTTGACACGTGTGTGCAGTGCATGTCAGGTGCACATGCGCGCGCAAAACATAGTCACCGAACTGGTAGTAACACCGGTTGAACCCCACCCCTGGGCAGATCTTAAGAAACTAAGCTAAGTATCCACCTGTGTGCAGTGGATAGGACTCTTGTGGACCCGCCAAAATGCAGCTAAACTCTAGAATGTTCTAACAATGCCAGCAGTCTGGAACAACCATATGTGTGATTTGTAAAGGCCACTAGAACTATGGTTATGGACAAGCAACTGTTGTTTTCCATTTCTCATTCTATGTAATGAACTGATCTGCTTACAGACAAGACGTAGGTATGGTTTGTATATTACTGTGCAACCTAATCTCTCTAATGTCACTTCACTTCTGTGCAATGAAAAAAAACTAAACAAAATCCCATTGTTTAAAACATGGAATAAGATCTTGACGCAGAAGATCTTACGATGACTGACATGTCTTCTAGGCACCTTAAGAGTCGGCCAGAGTGGGCAACCATATACATTGAATAAACAAGCTCAGAGTGCAGGTTCATTGTAGAATAAATGCTGAAAGTCTCATGTTCAATCCTTAGTATCTTCACCTAGAGGTGGAAAAAAATCCTGCCAGATAGGAGCTCGTATCAGTAGGGTCAAAAAAATCCTGCCTAGGAACAAAGCCTGGAATTTAATTTAATTTAATTTTCTTTATTTTATTTTTTGCTTTATTGTTCTTTTAGTTTGTATTGGAGTTTGCATTTTAACTTTGGAAATAAAATAAAAAATTAATGCAAAAAACAAAACAAGACACAACTAGGATAGACCAATGTTCCGAATTGAACTATGATACTTTCCCAAGTTCCTATGCAAAAAAAAAAATAGGAGTCCCCTTTTTCCAAAACCTTCTATTCACCTGGTTAGCATAGGGAGACAGTATGTGCTAAGGCACTTCACCTACTGGGAGGCTCATAGGAGTGGGCCTGAAGGCAGGCATTCTCTTCCAGGGCTGCTTCCTTGGAAATAACAAGGAGAGGATGGCCCTCCTCATACAGATTTCTGGAAGCTCTAAATTCACTGATTGGTGCCATTTTAATTTAATATGTTACTGTAATGTTATTAACTTAGCTTACATTATTATAATTGCTGTATTCATATAGGAGAGCCAATAAGAGTAGGGGTGAGACTAGGAGCAGGGAGACCAGAGTTCTGACCCCCTTTCAGCCATAGAAGATGGAATTCTTTATTGGCCAAGTGTGATTGGACACACAAGGAATTTGTCTGGATAATTTTGGGCCAGTCACTCTTTTTGTATTCATCAACCTCATAGGCTGGTGGTTATGGGGGGAGGGGGGAGGGGGAGATACACATAAGATCAAATAAATAAAATTTTCTGCTTAGAGTTTGTTAGTTGATTGAGATGGGGATAAATCCAATAAACAAACAATCCTTAGTAATAGCCCTGACAGCGCTTATATTATTTTTTAAGTGTACTTGTCACTCAAACACTTAAGAGGATTTTAGCTGTCAAAGATGGACCACTTTTTACGTTTGCTAACCAAGTTCTTTTGGCATAAAGAATACACCGATTGATTCATTATTTTTAAAATGATGGCAGTTATCTTGAAAACAAGTTTTTTATGGTCATATTTGAGATGACATTCACTTGTATTTTCTCTGTCACCCCTACACATAATTAATCTTGCACAGATGTCTGTTTTCACAACATTGACAAGTAAAACACTGAATTATGGCCAGCTTATTAATTCTTTTAAGGACAACACAAAAATGGAAGAAAGTTAATAGTGTGCCATTTATATCAATATGTATGACACCAGAAAGGAGTACTGGTCTGTCATCTCACTTCTATAATGCTCAGTTAATTGGTTTTATCCTTTTTTAAATAGCAGAGGAAAGCCTAAATAGGCTTTATGACTACCATCTGCTGGCAATAAACTAATCACAGTTGTTGTTCTAAATCTAGTTGTTCTAAAATAAAAACAAATTCTCCAGATCCATCAAACTGTCACATTTCTTCCTATCTTGGAAAAATCCAGTCAATGAAAAATCTGTGATATCTTTATAAAATTATACATTAGAAAATATCCCTAGTATTGATAAGGATTTTGCTTTCATAATCAATTGGCTTTGTCTGCATTTTTGGTAGAAGAATACATTTTGATTTAAATGTATTTCTATTCATGTTTGAATTGAATTGATAAACACTTAAATCACAACCAAGTTTCATTGTTCATATTGCAGATGTTATGTTGGAATCTGTTACTGTTTATCAAACCAGTCAACATCCTGACCTCCAGGAATCCTTGACGAATTACTTCTCACAAGAGGTATTTTGTTTTCTGAGTCATGTTGCAGTTCAAGAAGGTATTGTCTCCATTTATCAGGTACAGAGTTACCAACAAACAGAGATTAGATCAAGCAAATGCCTTGGAGATATTTTGCCCTGCTACTAAGAGAGAATTTCTATGGCTTTGTGAACTGACAGGCTTTCTGGTAACCATAATATGACAGCATTCACAGTTCACACATTCAACATGCCAAATGTGCTTCCTAGCTTCAAAGATGCCATTCTTTCATCTAGTCGTAGAGTGGTTTTGCTGAACAAAATGCAGTGCCATTTCCATTGCAGTCATGTGCCTAGATTAGGAATGAAGGTGACTTTTAACTTCTGAAGCAATTTATCTTTTTAAAGAGTTATAAAAGTCTATGAATATTGGAAAACCGAAAACATACAGAAATACCTGTTCTCCCTCTCAATATTTTTATTTTTGAACAGGGTGTTCCTGCTAGTGTTATTTTCTTCAGTCCTTCTGGTGTCAAATATTGTCTGAAGCAAATTTTGAAGTTGTCAGGTGATTTCATTTCTCAAATTAAGGTAAGTTTTATACCAGAATTTTAAGAGGTAGTATTTTGTAACTGCTACAGAACTGATCTGAAAGCCATAAATTCATTGAACACATTTTTTAAATCAGGGTTGATGACCAACGCAGCAAGCATATCTCTACTGCATTTTATCTTGCTTTTCTCCATCATGTCTCTGTTTTATTTTAAGTTTAATTATTGTTCTATATCCATAAATAAATAAATCCTATAACCTGCCTCTCTTTTCAGTTTGCTGCTATAGGTCCCACAACAGCTGAAGCTCTTGTAACTGAAGGAATCTTAGTAAGCTGTACTGCCAGTCGCCCTACCCCCCAGGATCTTGCTGCTGAACTTAGAAAATGTCTGTAGCTGTAATACATTTGAAAACTCTATGATTGAAATTATGTAATTTGCAGTAATACCTAAAATTAAATTTTAATGTCTAAAATTAATACCTTCTTTATTATTTAATATTGGGTTATTTTGGAAATTATTGGAAGCATACATCTTTCATGTTTTCAACACTTCTGCTTATTAGTAGTAGTGATAAATACTGCTAAACCTAGATTATATGATGAGTATTCTAACTAATGTTTGATAAGTTAACTTCGTTTATACAAAAAGAATCTGAATTGTAGCTTTAAATCATGTTTTTGCATTTCCTTAGTAGAAGTTAAAAATAGATGATTATCATACTTGAATAAATACATTCATCAGGCTGTATGTTAGGGAAGCAGAGCACAGAAACAACCAATTAAATTGAACGCATTAGATAAGAAAAAAAGTAAAGCCATTCACATGACCAAGCCATACCCACAAATTAGGCCACGCCCACAGAACCGGTTAGTGGTCCCTGGGATTTAAAATTATGAGTTTGGTGGTCCCTGAGGTCCAAAAGGTTGGTGACCCCTGCTCTAGACAACAGTACTGTATCTTTGATTACTTTGCTTTTTATATTTCTAAATCTGCTCTGTGTAAGCCGAAGAACATATTAGTGAATTTGCCAAAGCTGATCCAATAGAACGACAAGGTAAGAGACACTGTTCTGTTAGGGAACCTTGTGTGACAGTTTTTAACTGAGAGGTCTTTCAGATGCCTCACTAGAAAGCATGATACGTATGTGAAAGCTTACACATTAGTATCCCCGTAATTTGTTCGGACAGAAAGTATGATGCCCTACTGCTCCAGTAGAGAACAAAAGGTACCTTACACTAGTTATTTAGTGCTCTGGTTTCAGAACTGACAGTTCCTGCTCTGCAATTTGTCTCTGATGCCAAAGTACATTAACTATAAAGCTAGTGGGGTAGAGAATTGCTGCTTATATAATATAAAGGACAGGGTTTATGGGCACTAAAGCAATTCCGCTGTTTTTGTAGTCACTGGTCAGCATAATTATATGTATGATCCAGTCAGCTCTTGCAGAATTATTTCAGTTCCTGTATTTCAAGGGTTGTGTTTCTGTTTTTCATTTTTATGTCAACTCTTAAGTTCTCCTCAAATAAGAGCTTCATAGCAGTGGGCTACAGTGTTGATTCTACAGTGCAGAGCACAAAGTAACAGGTAGACAGCTTAACATTCCCCTCACAGCAAGAAGCCCATCTGGTTTCTATTAGTCTTAAAATGCTCTCTGTTCTGGAGAATTCCCTTCAAACTCCACTGAACGTTTTTCTTCATCCACAATCTATTTAAGCTTTCCATTCTGACAACAAAGCCCTTTTCAAGTCAAATCCTCGCATACAAGTTACATAAGAGCCACACATTAAACTACATTATCAACTACATTTCAAAGTGAAGATAACTTTCTTGTTCATCATCTAATATCTCACTCTTTAAAACCCACTAATTATAAAAAGCATTATTTCAGAAAATATTGTTTTGAGAATAGTAGTTGCTACTTAATATGGTTAAAGGAACATCTGGCTGCCTAATGAGAGATGCTACCATTTCATTAAAGGGCATAAATAATAAGCAAGACATTCAATAATATATAATTTCCGTGTGTGTTGTTTTGCTACAATTTAAAGCCTACAATAATCTTTGAAGGTGTTGGGATATCCATTTTAACAACCAAAATTAGAGGGACCTATTAGCTTAAAGGTATTTCATTTTCCTTACACATTTTCTACTGAAAAGGATCGGTCTCATGAGAATGAAACATAAAACACAGGGATAGTAATAGAACTATGGTCCAAAACAGCTTTATTTGTAACAGGGGTATTACCATCAGCTGTTCAAAAAAAATCTTTTGTTTAACATTTGATAAAGTAGGAATTGCTGTTAAGGAGGAAAAATAGGCTACATTTAATCTTCTGCAAATTAATATTTATCAAATCATCTTCTATCTATCAGCTTTTTTTTCTTCTTATATAAAAAACTGATGTGTGTATGTGTGTAGGTTCCAGCATAACTCTGGAATGCCTTGAGCAATTTCAACCAAACTTAGTACACAGATGACTTACCCTCTGGAAACAAATACTGTGGGGGTAAGACACCCCTAACACCTCTCGAAGGTGTGTGCCTTAAAATGGTTTCTACTGTACAGCACAGTGGACTTGCCATGGTAATGGCTTCACAATAAGGGGGCTCCCTCTTGTGGAGGAATAAAAGAATAGTGATACTGCACGAGAGACAGTACAACAGCGTGAGTCCCGACTACAGGATTTTCCTGTCTAATACAGGATTGGGATAAATACATGTGCAACGCTGGGTTATTGGCTAGTTATAAATAAAAGTGATGGGTAAAATTCATCTAACAGGTTCTGTTTTAGATTGTTTTCAAAATTTGCAAACCATTTAAGGAATCTGTTGCTTCAAAGGATTGGTTTGTTAATACTGTAACTCAGTACATAGGACGCTAACTCATTCTATAGTACAACCATTATAAATTAGTTTGTCAAATAGATATTAATTACAGTACTTAATTTAAATTAAATAGCTTGCATCTCTTCCACTGCATAAGAAAGGGGTTGATTTCTGCCAAAACTGCATTGATAGCTGTCCAAAGTATTCTCTAGTCTCCAGGAACAGAGAAAAAGCTGTCAGAATGAAAATTAGGGCAATGAGTAACTAGAGCTAAGATTAGGAATTCTGTTAAATGATTCTACACCACACTGGAATATATAGCGAAATCTCGAAATTATTTTTTTAACATTTGGTGTGGGAAGCATTCAGAAGAGGGCAAAATAATAGAAGTTGGCCCAAGGAAAGAAAAATGAACACATTTAAAGGCTGCATTGAATATTTGATTAAGCAATGGGGCAATTCTCAGACATAATATGATTACATTATGGCCTCCATTTTTTTTAAAAAAAACAGAAGCTATAATGCCTTGAGTATGTTACACACAGGTGGGTATTTCCCTACACCGCTGAAAGTTAATTCTATAGAAATAACTATACAGAAACCAAATTGCTCATATGCGCTCAGGACCTATTGTTAGAAACATAGTCACCTTGATTTTTAAGCTAGCATTCTACTAACACTACCATATAAATTGTTTTGTTTTTTTGAACTTAAAAATATTTTTAAAACATGGACAATGTATTTCTGATTGAAAGATGGTCTAGAGACACTTCTAAAAATATTTTCTATAAATTTACTGAAACTCATTTTAAAAAAAGAGAAAAAGAAGAAAGCTGCTATATAGTAATTTTGGATGATGACTAAAAGACAATAAAGAATGATCAACTTAAACATTGGAGGGTGGAAGTAGATGGGAAATTAAGACAGAAAAATGGAAGTTGGGTATCAGTACATAGAAACTGCTGCGGTTAACGAGAAGAAAATAAGTGAAAGGGCTAGGTCAAAAATGGCGGACTTATCTTCAAAGTGACAGAAAAATATTGGATATTTAATCTGTAAAACCATGGATATGACAGAAAAGAGGTCACACAATATCCAGCTTGCATATGCTGAATTGCTGCATGGGCAGAATTGTTCTGACCAGACCTTGCAACAGAAGTTTGAAGCAATCACTCAGGGATCCCAAGAGGTATATGCTGCAAGAATTGTGCTTATAAATAGAATCATAATATTGTTTTGTTATTTTAACATGTGAACTTCTCACTCTAAGACAAATGAAAGCAGCTGTTATTAAATAACCTCATGGCAAACAGTTTTGTGTTTTTTCCGATTGGAGTTGTCCTCTGCCATTTATTTAGGTTCCTGCACAAATTTTAGCAGGCATGCCTGACAAACTGTACAGTAATTAGCCATGGGAAGCTTTTAATGAGACATCTGTGACACCATAAAAATTTCAGAGGTGTCTACTAATGCAAAATAGATATAGACCAAAATATCCTAAACAAATAGCTAAGGTGCCATTAGGTTGCAATAAATGCTATCATTGCTAACTCTGTAAAATACAAATGTAGCTTTTGGGAAGAGTAGGCAACAGGAACACAAAACAAAAGTTATAAAATGCTGGCCTATAGGGCTCATTTTCAATAAAACACATTTTCATATACAACTTTATTCGCATTTCTGAAGAAAATGGTGGCTGAAATGCAAAATAGTTCATCTGCCTTATCCACATTCTTCCCCCTGAAGGGAGGTTAGCTCTATCCTCTTAATGTGCTTGAAGTCTCCCAAGACCTGACTATGTCTTTAGGTTTGAGAACCCAAGGACACTGGTAAATATTCACTCAGTTGTGCCTGGTGGTCTTTTATATTTTAATAATAATTACTTTACATTTTTAATCATTGATCTTTTTATACATAGTTTTAATTGTTATACACCACCCACTTTTGTGACATAAATGGGTGCCCCTATACATTTGATAAATAATGACCTGTCTTATCCTGTAAGGACAAGCCCATCCTATCCATGCTGGCAGAGGGCAGATTTTGGATCCTGTCAGTCAAAGAACTCCAACTAGTAGGATAAAGAAGAGCCTTCTCTGCTACAGCACCCATCCTCTGGAACATTTCATCCTCTAATAAGTTAGAGGTGGGGAACTATGAGCTCTTACTGACTTGTGGATTTCAACTCCCAAAATTCCTGAGCCAGGCATGGTTCAGGTATCTTGCTAAAGTAAAATCAGCCCCTTCCCTCCTATCCTTCTGTGAGGATCTGAAGACCTGGTTCTGCTGGTTGGCCTGGGGTCCAAATGGGTGAGTCCCACATTCGGTGTGGTTGCTAGATTGATGGCAGACTCCTCACCCCGCTTTCTGCTCTTCAGCTTTTTGTTATTATATTGATGTATTTATTCTTGTTGTGTTCCTTTGTCATTGTTACTTTATTACTCTATTATTTCACTTCTCTCTTCTACACGTCTTTTCATTTTTCTTCCTTTTTGTTATTGTAAGCCTCCTAGAGTAGCCCCATGGTGAGACAGATGGCAAGTAAATTTAACAAATAAATAAAATAAACAAAAAAAAAAATCCTTCATAGTGGCATTTAAAGAATAATGGTGAAAGTTTATTTTTCCAACTGTACAATCTTAAATATGTAACAATATAAATAAAATCAAGAAGTCCATATTGGACAGAAGCACACATTCCATTTTGATCAAGGCACTGATTTACCACAATGCAGTATGCCGGCATTAAGGTGGATCATTGAATTCCCAGATTATGTCCTTCATTGTCCTGAGTCAGCTGCTGAAGTATGCTTAAAATAACATCTGTTCTTTCCAGTAAAGTTAGATTTTTGTTTGCTGCTGATCGCAGGAGAAGTGAGTAAGCATACTTATTCACTTTAAGGTTTTCATCATCTTTACTGCTAGAGAAAAGTAAAGTGGAACAGAGGTTATCCAAATGCATAAAGAACTCTGAAAAATATTGTCTTTCCTAAGGTAAAGGTAAAGGTTCCCCTCGCACATACGTGCTAGTCGTTTCCGGCTCTAAAGGCCAGTGCTCATCTCCGTTACAAAGCCAAAGAGCCAGCGCTGTCAGAAGACGTCCGTGCTCATGTGGCCGGCATGACTAAATGCTGACGGCACACAGAACACTGTTACCTTCTCACATAAGTGGTCCCTATTTTTCTACTTGCATTTTTTTTACATGCTTTCTAATTGCTGAATATAGATTGCCAGAAGCTGGGACAAATAACGGGAGCTTACCCCGTTATGCAGTACTAGGGATTTGAACCACAAGACTGCTGACCTTTCTGATCGACAAGCTCAGCATCTTATCCACTGAGCCATCGCATCCCTAATTAAATAAACTGTCTTTCCTACAGCACATCATTAGGAACAAGACGGAGAGTTTCCTAATATACATCTATTTCCCCTCCCCCGCAAACTGAAGGTTCCAAAAGTTGTCCAAATCCTTAAAACAGTTTTTCAAGGGGTGCAAAAGCTTCATTTTGGTGGTAATTATTGGATCAAAAACATAATCTTTTAAAAATGCATCCTTATATAAAGATAACTGAAGATGTCCATCTCCATGTTTCTTTCCCATCCTTTTTGATAAGAAAGCAGATATTTTCTGCAAATATTTTCACTCAAAACAAGAAGCAATTAAAGTACTAACGCTTGGCAACAGAAGCAACAGCCTAAATTATTATACGTACCAGTTAGACAATTCCAATTGCAATAATTCTATCAGAATATCCCTAATTGTTTTTCTAATTATCAATTTAAAATGGATTATATAGCCAAACATATTGAAAGGCATGTAATAATAGCAACATGATTCATGCACTGCAGTTATATTGATTGGGTTATATATTCTCTTAATGCAATACTATCTATAGATTTCTATGAAGAAAACCTCTTACATTTTATTTTAATCAAAGAGGAAAAGTATCAAATTAAGAAATTGTATCTCTATGAACACTCTCACTGCTTTGGATTTCAAAATGTGAAGTTTAGCAGAGAGTTTAAATAAATTCATGGAGCACTCCTAATCTTTCTATACAGAATATTTAACTCAAATGTCTCCCTAGGTAGTTTAAGGTTAGTTGGTTTCTTAATAGCAAAATTAATTTCATATAATCAAAAGGAATTCTAAAAGCGTGCCTTTTGCTCTTTTATTTATTTTCTCTGAAGCTTACAATCGGTTATCACATTGTAACTTCAATGTTTGAATAAGTTCCATGTCACAGCAAGAAAAATGTTCTAAATGGACTCTGTTGACATCTGCAAGTTATCAAATTATATAAATGCAGATGCAAACTAGGGCAATATTCACATCATCTATCTCTTGAAAACCGTGATACAATACAATATGCTGATTAAAATTTATCAAACCTAAACTTTGAATTTAGATACCAAGTCCCAAACCACAGAACAATGGCAATTCTGCTATTATGGCTCTTCACTGCTGGCACACAGAAGTGTTATATCAGTCATAATTAAAGAGTTCAAAAATAATCTCAAAAGTTCAAGTGGTCCTTATTTAGAGACCACAATTGGGATCAGCTTGGTTGTGATGTGAAGTGATCATTAAGTAAAACTACAATTGCATTTATTATCTTGATTTGCTTTACAGACCGGCAAAGGGCGTAGTTGTGAAGATGGGTCATATAACACAAGGCAGTTGCTAAACAAGGACTACCTGTATGATCTTTCAGAAATCATGTCTTACTGAGCAAAATATAATACAGCTGGTGATTTATATCACACTCTGAAAAAAAAAATACTGATTTTTAGTTCCCTTCCATCTGCCCCAAATGAAAATTTCAAACTTCTAAAACTATGGCCATGTACAATAAACTTATATTACTATAGAGTATAAATAGAATTACAGCAATTATTGATATCAACAGGTTATATAAGAAATAAATCATTTATGAAATCATTTATGAAATAGGAATTTTATTCTTTATGTTCTGTATTTATATTGCCATCTTGTGGAGATTTAGAAATTCTAATACAATTCCTGTGACTCTTCTATTACAATTTCAACCTGCCATACATTCATCTCCTTTTCTTTTATCGTTAGTTTTAAATTGATTACTTTTTATTGGCAAGATTGCAGATTATCTTTCCCTTCCTTTCTTATAAAAACAAACACTGACAGCTTTTCCCCATTTGGTTGAATCAAGTAATAAGAGCTTAATGCTAAAAACAAAAACTTTCATGACTTGATATAACAGCTCCTAGATTCAGTAAACTACACAAAAGCATGTCATTTATTACTTTTATCGTTACTACCACATATGAAATGTAAGCATGAATTAAGCACATATGAAAGAAATCAGAATTTGCCTGACACATGTAGATACCTGAAAACAAGGATAAATACCCTTTTACGGTATCTTCAGTTCCTATCTAAATCTTCTATGTTCAACAGAATATATGTAGCATCACAACATGGCTCACATAAGCTAAGAACATGGAGCAAATGAAAATCATACATTGCAATGTCCTACCTGTCAATGAATACTTCAGCTTCAACCATAACAACACAAGAGCACACAATAGATACAAACTCAAGGTTAACCGCACCAAACTTGATTGCAGGAAATACGTCTTCAGCAACAGAGTGATCAATGTCTGGAATACTCTACCTGACTCTGTGGTTTCTTCCCCAAGCCCCCAAAACTTTAACCTTAGACTGTCTACTATTGACCTCACCCCTTTCCTAAGAGGTCTGTAGGGGGCGTGCATAAGCGCACCAACATGCCTACTGTCCCTGTCCTATTGTTTCTTTTATTTTTCTTATATGTACCCATTTCATGTATTCATAACTATGTATATACTTATACCTATTATCTTGTAAATGATTGACAAATCAAATCAAATAAATAAATAAAATGAAACACTAAAATGAATAGTTTGCCCAACTGTTTGTGCATCTTGAAATATGACCATACGTACAGAACCAGGGGTGGGATTTTACAGGTTCGCACCTATTCGCTAGAACCAGTTGTTAACATTCTAAGCAGTTTGGAGAACCGGTTGTTAGAAGAAATTACTGGCCTAATCCTATAAGGAAGGCAGGAAGGAAACATTCTGGTGTTGCTTACAGAAACTGCCTCTCAGTTAACCCTTATTACATTCTTGGCAGGACTAGACTTCCTGTCTCAGGAACATCTCTAGAGTTTTTTTCCCCTCCTTTGCTGGTACTGTGTTTGTGTGGAGTGACCATTCAAAATAATGGCACTGAAAAAAGTGACTTATGACTATTTTTCACACTTACGACTGTTGCAGCATCCCCATAGTCACAAGAGGCCAGCTGAGGAGATGCATGCCTCGATGTGAGTGAAATTGAGTTGGCCACACCCAGCCAATAACATGACCACCAAGCCACGTCCACCCAGTCATATGATCACCAAGCCACGCCCACAGAACTGGTTGTAAAAAAATTTGAATCCCACCCCTGCATATGGGCAGAAACTGGTACTTTGAAGAAACTGGTACCCTCCTTTGCTGGTACTTTGCTTGTGTGGAGTGTTACAATTGCACTGAAAAAAGTGACTTATGACCATTTTTCACACTTACGACTGTTGCAGCATCCCCACAGTCACAAGAGGCCAGGCGAGGAGATGCGTGCCTCGATGTGAGTGATGTTGAGTTGGCCACACCCAACCAGTCACATTACCCCCAAGCCATGCCCACCAACTAAGCCATGCCCACAGAACCGGTTGTTAAAAAAATTGAATCCTACCCCTGCATAGAACACACATAAAATAGCAGTGGGAAACTCTGCAGATTTCATAAAACTATTCTAGGATTTCTATTTAGGGTACTGATAGCCAGCCAGTGATTCAAATTCATATTTAAAGAGAAATTTCTCTGTGGTTTGGAATTAAATCTTAAATGAAAGTAACAAAATATGCTTGCACTTACCTAGTTTTCTTTTTGGTTGACGAAAGTAACTTGATGAATTGAAGAAGAAGAAAAGACAATCGAGATTCAAATATACTAAGGAGCTTCAATACTTCTTCTTTATTAAGGTTAGTACCAGTAGACAGATCTTCAATAGGAACTCTCTCAGCATTGTTTGAGTCATCAACACATTTCTAAACAAAAGGGTGTTATGGAATTACTTTAATGTCTATATAGTATCCCTTTGGAATTTTATTAGATCAGAACTCTATAATTTTTTTTAAAAGTAATTAAAATGAAGTGATAAAATTGAATCTGTCCAGTCAAACATCTTTTTCTAACAAATATGAACTTTGAAATATAAACATTTGTAAAGAATATGAACTTTGATACTTTGACTAACCATGATATACAATATGCAAAAAAATCTGAACATAATATGCAAATTAAAAAGTAATAGTTACCTGTTCACATTCAGCACCAAGCTCTTTCCTGATAGATTGAAAAACAGACTGGCACTGAATCATTATATCTAAGGCCCCAGACAAAGTCTTTAGTTTTCCAGTGCTGCTATTCTGACCTAGTAGAATCAGAAAGGTAAGCAACATAAATAGTTCATCAAAATAGGAATCTGCACCTTTTTTTTTGAACATTTTGTTCAAAGCCATTACCAACAGGTTCTCAGAAACTACTCATCTATTTAAAATTGGATCTGTATCCTAAATTAAGGAAATGCTTTAATTTACTTTACTTACTTGTCATCTGAAATTCAGCAAATGCCACTCTTTCTAATTGCACACGGAGAAGTTCACATGGTGCATCCTTCAAGAGCTGAAAAAACTTCACAGCTTTATTGTAATGAAGATCAACCAGTATCCTGTGCTGTTTTCGCTGATGCTCATCCCCAACCTTCAACAATAACGTATTTTGACAAGTCAGTTCATGAGAACAGTGTTTTATATTAGAACATTTTGCCAACATACACGTTTATAAGCATGCACAGTGAAAGAAAGACCATGTAACCGTACATTTTTGGAGAAAATACCTGATTTCTCAAACAGCTGTGGTACATGGAAGCCAACCTGTGGTGAATTGTGGCTGCCCGGTACTGGCAAAGAGGTTGCCTTGTGGTCACTAATTCAACATCACAGTATTTCAAAGATTTCATCATTGATTCACTAACTTCTTTTTCTATCTAAAATACGCAAAAGAAAAACATTCAAAATTTATATGAAAATCACTTCAACTTATAACCCCTTTTCTAATCCTTTCCAAAGTGATAAAAGTATTATAAGCCTTGAAAGTGATCATATAATTTGTCTCCCAATGATATCACATGAAATCTATTTTCAGGCCTAGGTTCACCATTGAAACTGCATTGGTAATCCCACAAGAATGACCTATGTCAGAGAGAGACAGAAAGTGATGTTGATTTCCCTGAATTTCCTTCCAGGTTTCCATAGCTGACCAGGACATCAGATGAATGGCATGACAGTCTAAAGCATGGTCAGTGGAGCCTGGACCAAAAAAAATATACTTGATCTGATTTAATTTAGAAGTATACTTATTTACAAATAAATTATATTAACTGAATACAGTTAAAGTGAATACTCACTATATGCACAGTTTGACCTTTTTTTCATACAGTATTTACAATTCAGTAGAAATGATTGAAATAGCTTTAAGGCCCATGGGCCTCTGAAAAGGATCTCAGATTGTGCATTTCTGTCTGAAATAATGGAGGAGGCACCTATCTCTTGGAAAAATTGTCCCAAGTGTACCAATAACCAATAGAGCACTTTGATAATCCTGTTCATAATCCTATCAATGGGATTCCTAAGGAACAGTTATCTGAATATAGCCTTCCTTATTTATTGCAACCTTGTATGAACTTCCGTTTGTCTTGGAGGTGTGTCAGAAATCATCAACAATTTTGTTTCAAGATGCAAATGCCAGATTTTTGGACCTTTGTAAATGTGTATATTACAATACAGTTTTTGATTTAGTTGTTTTAAACTTCAGCTTAAATTCGGTAGAATTATTTGATAGAAACTTAACAGAAAAATAATATAGCCATTCAGTAACTAACAATCTTATTATTATGGCATAATAATTATTATCTTATTATTATTGCACATATAGATCCTCATTATTTACCCATTGGTAAAGCAAATAGTTGATTTTCAATAATCAGATCAAATCTGATACCTGTTCCTGAGCTTTCCTAGATAACGGTGCATAATCTTGCAGCAGAGTTGCCATGGTAAAATATGTAGTGGACAGTTCCCAGTTGACAGAATCCCAAACAGCTGGATGGACTTCTCTTTTGTTCAATGATCGTAAGGCCTTCAGATAATAATCAACAGCCTATAAGATTTAATGATTATGGAATATGAGACATTTACAGATGTATGGAAACCAGTAATAATATTATTGTAATTTTCACAAAGGGCAGTCAATAGTGTGGGCTGATTTTTAACACTAAGTATAAATACAATTATAATAAGAGGACTGTCGTCCAGAGTTTCTCGATGTGGAATTCTCCAGATATAAAGGACTATAGAATTCCTAACCTTTGGGAATACTGATTGGGAATTTGGGATATCTGAGTATATCAAAGAGTCAAAAATTACAGAATATTACTGCAGTTTTTAAATCTCTCTACACATTCTGGATTCTGAAAATATTTTCACAATTTATCAAGTTTTCAAATATCAATTGATGAAAGATTCAGTATAAATTCTTATATATGCAAAGCAATATCCTTTTATGATCACAGATCAGGGCCTTATACCCAAAGTGTTCATTACACTTTTGAAAAACAATGTTCTATAGTTCCCTTGTGATTGTTTTCTATTAAGGTAAGAATGTGGAAAAAGATAAAGTAAAGAGCTATTTGGGCTTCCACAACATATTTATCTAATGTTACAACGCGAAGACCCAATGAAAGTACTTACTAATATAAATAATCCAGTGGAAAAACAATCTGAATCAAGAACAGTAAAAGCTACCTATCCATATTTTATTAAAAACCTTTAAAAAAATTTAAAGTAGTTTTAAGTTTGAAAAAATGATTTAAACAATATTGCTAGGATAAAATTTAGATACTAATATGAATTTCTTGCCCATAGCAAAGATAAAACTGCATAATAAATATTAGCTTTAGAAGTCCATGAGGTTCATACTAATGTTATTGTAGTATACCTGAAAACTTAAGCCTATGCCATGATGATAAAAATAGTGTGCAGACATATTTTTCTATGGATGTATTGCAGGCCGCTTAAATGTGTAGGCCTAGCCTTACCTTATTATAATAAAGAGCCTCTTCAGGAGAAAATTCTCTTTTGAAGTCTCCGCCCACAACACAGTGCGCATGTGCACAAATCCGCATTAACCTTCCCATGTTACACAAGAGAAGAGCAGCATTGGTTGAATCATCAATAGATTCAAAGTTCTGAATCCCTTTTTCAAAAAAAGAGAAACTTTTCTTCCAAAGTTGCTGCTCTGCTGTAGATACCATTTTGCTCTCTGTAACAGAAAAAAAGGAAAGGAACCCATTTCATTCAAAGGAATCAGAAAAAAAAATATGGAATAAACATTTGAACACCATTCTGGAAAATGAAGTAAAATGTGTTTACTTCAAATGCATAAAGAACATTTCAAATGTTTTTGTTTTTCCAAGAGACAGAGTGGAAGCTCTCAGGAGTCAGCCGCATGGCAGTACAAAAACAAGTAAATAAGTACTTTTAAAACACTGTTTCCAACTTTTTTCTTCCTGAACTTTTTGGTTCCATGATGACTACCAGAATTGTGAAAACGTCATAAATAGTTAAGGATCTAAATCTAAATTCTTAGACTTCACAGGAAAATTACTCCTAAGACAGACTATTCTTCAAAAAGCATATTTAATTATGTTTTCATGTTAACAATCTTGTGTATGTTATTAAAATGTTTGCCGATTTTGTTTTGAAAAAGAGCACAGAAATCATAAGTTTTGATCTGATTAAAATATATAAATTATCAGATCACAGATGCAAATTCTGCTTGATCTTTTCTATATAGTATCAAGTTATAAATGAACCCTTCCCCCCCCCACCAAAAAAAAAAAAAACCTAGGAAAATTTTGCATAAGATAAGCATTCTTATATTCTCTCCTTCCCCCAACTCCAACTTTTCTGACATTCCGGAAGGTCCTTTAAGACCTAAAGACTTTCTTAGATGGCTTCACTGTTGTTATTCTTATAATTATTCTCACCTAAGGTTTATATCTTTTTTTAAATATAATATTTACCTTTTAAAATGATTTTTATATGTTTTACATTGTTTTCTTTATACGCAGTTTAATCTGTCTGTTGTCCACTGAGACTCACCTTTGGGAAGATGTGCAGCAATATAAGTTTAATAAATAGATAAATAAATAAAATTATAAAATAAATGTTATTTTTGCTTTCTGCCAGTAATGTGCAACTAGTAGCCGGATTGAGAAATCAGCTTGGCATTTGAAAGAAACACTAGGCAAAGGAGCATCAAGTTCTATAGCTTATTTTCAATTATTTTCCTAAATTGACAATGTATGCATATGAAATCAGTATCACCTACTTTTGTGGAAGTGACTTCATAATGCTTTACAATTATACTTAATTATATTCTGCATAGCAGTTTCTCAATTGTATTGTACAAAGTCAACACACTGTCTTCTACTTTTGGATTGTTTTCTGACAATTGTAGATCCATGCTTAAAATACCAATAGAATATATACATATACAGATTGGCTAAAATACAGACATACACACATAAATATACTTGCCTACTCTTTCACTTTGTAAAGCAGCAGCTTGGTTCATATAAAATACTCCAATTTCATTTTGAATATTGCCCATTCTCTTCACCACTTGGGTATACTGCTCTGGATTCTGCTCTTTTAAATTACTAAAAACCAAAATTTCATGAGCTGCCTCATAACATTTGCAGCTAACAGAAAGCTGGCATTCCAAATCTGTAGAGAGGTCAGTAGCCCAAGAAAATACTGCAAGAAAAAGTTAGCATAATAAATGGCCAAATACTTACTATATGGATATTTCTATATTAAATCCATTAACACAGAAGTATGTGAAAAGCTATTGAAAAACAATTTAAGGAGGATTCTGGAATCAGCTATTAGTTATACATTATTTGTACATGCAAAAGATTGTTAAGTGTTTGTAAGAGCTACTATGTATAAACTGAGCCAATAATCCATTGTTGACCAAGAAGACAAAAATATCCTATTGCAGATCTGTTCTAGATATTTCTAGCTAAAGTTATGTTTAGATCCATTCTAATTTGATATGAAATGGAATCTTTGGCCATAGTGGCCAAACTCAGTGGCCATAGTAATAAGTAATACAGTAAAGTAATAAAGTAATATAGGGGGTACTCCCATCTAGGTTTTGCTGTACCTCATTAATTTTCAATACTGTCAGCAGAGGCCTTTTGACCCACATAGCCACCATCTTTTAAGATGGCTTCAATTCTTGAAAGTTGTCTAGAGCTGTGTCCAACTCCTATTCTTTCCATTTAGACTAAAGAAAGCTTAAATACTATATAAAAATTCAAGTTTTAAATCAATGTCTATTATCATTTACAAATTTGATACGGGCAAACAAATAAAAGGTTAATTACAATGTGCTATCTATTGGTTGGAATACAGATCAGAACCTGAACATCCAGATTTTAGAAAACTAGCCTCCTCATTACAGCCATTTGGATTACTATTATATCTGTATCTATATCTCTATACAGACAAATCTATATCATATAACTCTATCTGTTGACTTTACAGTTAGTCCTTGCTTAGGCCACAATTGAGACCAGCAAGTCAGTTGAATGAAATTACAATTGTGTTTACGATCTGGCTTCAGCTTTCTTTTAGTTTACAGACCTGAAAAATTCATAAATGTAAAGATTAGTCATAAAGTTACTTTTCCATTACCATTGTAAGTAAGGCAGTTGCTAAATGAGGACTGCCCTTTTGATCTTATTTCAGCTTTCTTTTGTTCCAGAGACATGCAAAAGTCATAAATGTGAAAAATTGTTGTAGTTATTTTTTTCATCACTCTCATAACTATGAACAGTTGCTAAACTGTTAAACAAGCACGACCAATAGTCAAATTATTCTGGAATTACATGGAGTATACATGTCCTTCATAATGATATTGGCTAGAGATCAGCTTCAAACAATTCCTTAAAAATTGTTTGAGGAAACAAAACATACATTAAAAGTCTTATATTATATAATAAAATGCACAGCTATTGCTTATTTTACTGAACCCAAACATTTTATGGCAAAAATAATTCAAAGGGCAATATATTGCTGCTGAAAAAAAGTATAGTTCTTTTATTAATTATTTTGATTTAGAGAGCTGCTTGACATATTGCTACATACAGGTTGCAGTCATGATTACCTTGACAGCTAGACTCTCGATGTAGACTATGCAGTATTTCCTGATCTTCTTTTGTTTGAAAGTTATATTCTTCAAGATATGCAGCTCTGTTGTTTGAATTCTGAGCCAGCATTAATTGAATATCACCACAAAGAGTTAAACTCTGACAAAGAAACAGGAGTACTTCAGAAAGCATGTTCATGAAGAGGCAGCAATATGCATCTAATTGGGGGAAAAATCAGAAAGGATGTTGGTGAAGTGGAAATTAGTATATCTCATTACTAAGAAACCACATTAGGAAGAATTGTACTATTCTAACCTTAAACCTTCTGGCAGATTCAAGAAATAAAAGTCGATTTATCTAACTTCTAACATCAAGCATACCTGCATAAATTGCAAGTACTAAAAGTGGTGTTTACTAGTGTTTTTCTAGTAGCAAATATAATTGCCTGAATCTATATTTATATTCAGATGGTGGGTATCAGCGAACTGTCAATCTCCTTCTTTTGATTTTGTAATGATTTGATTTTAAAAAAATAGCAAATCAGAAGTCAGCATGCAGTAAAACAAACTGCTAGCATCATATCTCTGGAATAAGATACCTCTGAGCTCCCCAGTTTTCTTAGACATTTTTAGAAAATAAAAATATATCAGGGTTACAATTCAATGCTTTATTTATACATTTACTAACCGGATGCTCCTGCTTCATTGAAAGTTAAACTGGGGTGGGTCTGAGCATCCTAGGAGGCTGGGGAATGAGGGGTAGGAAGAAACCTCACCAATCTGCCTGCTGACTGACATCTCCAGAGATATTAGAAATAATTAAACTGTAAAATAATTTGTATTTGAAGCAGCCAGTTTAAAACCCTCAGATATAAAGAAATTAGGAGTGTTAGAGTAGATATAAAAATATACATCTGAGATATATAATAAAAGTCCTACTTACCATAACACTGTAAAGCCAATCTTATGTACCGTAATGCTCTCCCATATTTCTGAAGACTCACAGCAGCACCAGAAAGAACATAATAAGCCTTTGAAGATTTTAAAATTAGCTGAAGTTTCATTTTATATTGCCAGGATCCAGGGATCATTCCTGACTGATTGGAATGTTTAACTTCCTGGAATGACCCCACTAGAATTAAAAATGACAGAATGATTAGCAATCTTAACATAAAAGTTAAAAGGATTAATTCAATTTAGCTTAAAATGAGCAATTTAGCCATTTTGAATATTGGGATAAAATTCCTTATTCAAATTAAACTGAATATGTACCATAAATTTTGAAGACATACATATAAAGGCATGGAGAACCTTTGCTTATTACTTTATATAGGATTACTTTATATAGGATCAAAACAATGTTCTATCAACACATTGAATTATTTAAAGCCACTTACTTAAAATATATCTTAACAACTTACCTATGACAAAGTCTAAGTGCTATTGCTATTACTGTTAAAACAGTAACTGAATGTTCAAATATCTCATAACCATTTTTTTCCCTAGCATTTTCCCGCAAGTGCAGGTTCTGCTTTTTGTTTTTTTTTTGGTTTTTTGATCCACTGAATATTAATCCATTGGTTGTAAAACAGGAACTGACAAACTAGCTTGACACCCAAAACCCAACATCATGGACAAAGAGAAAGAGTCCAGCCTAAAGTCACTCAGCTGGCTTTCATGTCTGAAGAAAGGACTAGAATTCACAGTCTACAGGTTTCTAGCTTGGTGCTTTCCCCACTAGACCAAATTGGCAAAGGTCTCATAATAAATACACTAAATGTAGACAAACACATTAAAATAGCAGAGTTTTACATATAATTCAAAGTAACACAATCACTTTATAAAGAAAACAATATTTTGGGCTAAAAGCTTTCTTGACAAAGAGGTTTAGCGTCTGTGAAAAGCCATTTAGGATGCAACAAACCAAACTTACTCTTGCCTAAAAACAAGGCCATCTGTTTTTCAAGGCACTCAGGGCTAGCTGTTGATGATTCATCTTCGTATTTTAAAGGGATAGGTATATTGGGGTCCGCTGCAGGAAGATCATTTTCCTTCTTGATACTCCTATCAACCGATTTCAAGCCCTATTTGTTAAAAGAAAAAAGCATTTCAATACTGTACCACCATGCACCCATTAAAAAAAAACTGTTAAATAGCACACTTCTCAGTTACATAACTTACTTCAAGAACATAGCTGAGTACTAGTCTGCATCGTTCTTCAGTGTCATGGCAAACAGGAAAGGAACAGCTAGGCTTTATAGAAAAGACAAAAGAAGGTGGAATTCAGCTTATATTCTCATTGAAAACCAACGAAGACACCATTCTTATAAAGAATATAAGCTTAAAATGAAATCAAGAGAACAGTTGACTGCAGGATTCACTTTTCAATGGTTTTTATATACACAATTAAGGGAAAGGTTTAATACGGACAGAAAGTCACCAGACATAGGACAAAATTAGAATTATATACAAATGAAAATCATGTGATTTCTAATATGTATAAATAACTGTTGAAATTTGAAATGCAACCTTTTTTCACTAATTATTGTAAACAGTCCAGAAAGGCCTACAGCACCATCTACTTTATGTAGAATCTGTCTATCCAATATCTATGGGTTCAGAATTCATGTTATAAAGTCTTCATCCAAAGATGTTAGGAAATCCAGTATTCATAAGTAAAGCTTCTTAGTTGTATGGTAGTTCTCCTGCTCTAAAGTATATCTCTCTCACACACACACACCCCAAAGTAATGATGATCCCTTCCCTGTTGTCACTCCAGAAAGTTATGAATATACTTTTTCCAATGATTCTTTGCAGCAAGGAATAGCCTCTCATCAAAGACAACCAGAAGCAGTAGTGGTTGTATACAGTCAAATGATATTGTTGGGATTTGGCGAATTGTTTAAGAGTGTACGGATGCAATCCATATTATACACAGAGGACATACAGATACATGCACATTTTTAAAAAAATGAACACATAAATTTAGAATTAAGAATGAAGAAAGAAAAAGTAAAAAGACCAGTGGTAGGTTAGGGATGACAAGATAACTGATTTCTCTAACATACGTTTAAAAGATTCTAACAACTCAAAAATGTTGATAATTTATCATGCAGGACTTCAGAAAAAAAGCAATATGAAGTTATTTACTTGAAATAAATTATTTGGACATTTATTTTTGAAAGGCACACATTTTCACTGAAGGCCCAATGGAGCTAATTTTCAACTGAAATCTCCTCCTCTCATATTAATTACCCTGACAGAAAGGAATCCCACATATTTAGATTTAGACCATAAAATATAATTCCAATATTAACTGGTGGCATTTCAAATGCAGTAGATAAACTTACACGTATTTGATGGGTAGACTTGTATTTTTCAGGTACCGACAATTCTCCAACAGATTTGATTATAGCAACAGCTTTGCTGTCATCTGGAAAATCTGAGCTGGTGCTATAAAATCCATTTTCGTCACTATCGGGCATTTCTTCTTCATCTTCACTATAACTTTCATCAGAGTTGCCATTTAAAGGAAATTCACTTTCTTCTTTTTTTGGCTCATCTAATTGGAACAGTTCTGAGAGCATGTAATTTGCTGAAGCAATAATCTTATTTGAAATAAAGACAGAAATAAGAATTCAAAAGGTCTCCCAGCACTAGATTTTTTTTTTTACAAATTGATTTAAAAATGGATTTAAGGTAAAATTGTAGTTAAAACATGATTATTTTAAATGATAGAGTAGGATGTACTCATAGTTCACTTATAACACTAAACATTATTTTGGCAGAATGTGAAAATATGTTTTCAACCCAAAATTCCCCAGTAAGGTCATGGTTCCAGTATTTTAACTGTTATAGCTGAAAAAAGGCAAATTGAGTTAACTGTGCTTTATTAAAATAAGCCAGGTTCAAATATAAGCCAGATATACCAAATTACAGATATTTTAAACCACATGAAGAGAATGTATACAGCCAAAGTTCATTGAAGTGCCTTAACATTATGTGCAATCTAGAATTCAGCGAGATTGCATAAATATGAAGAGTCTTCCACTGTAATTGGAAATCAAATATATACTTAATTTTAACCAGTCTACATAAAATGTTTTTGACTAGGTGATATGGAAACAAGAGTATATTAATTCTTACTTGAGGATGCCTGCCCTTGTCCAATAATTTTACGCAGTTAAGGAGTAAAGTCCTAATAGTACCATAATATTTCCGGTTTTGAGTTTTTTTCAACATCATATTGCACGCAACTCTAAGCAAAAGGGAGCAAAAAATAAAAAAAGTTCTCACATTTCAAATATCTACTGAAATTTTATTTTAAATGTGTATCAGAAAAGAATGCATTGTAAATATTTTAATGACAAGAAAATGCTGATAACATTGAAGACAAACTTTTCTTACATGCTTTAAATTAATTCTCAATTTCACACGTACTGTTTTGAATGTTATCTTTGTAGTACTTCAGCATAAGTTTTGCTTTTAAACACATAACATACATCAACCCCCCCAACACATTTTTGTCTTAGAAAACAACTGATAAAAATCCTATAAAGATTATGAGGTATTTCACTCTCTGATAAACAGTTTGCTAGGGCTGGCTTTAGTTCTAATGGACCCCACACCGGTTCATTTTGGCTAAAGCAAGCTAAATAAAGTTGGCTTAATGTTTTCTTTGCTTTCAAAAGAGAAAATAATTAAACTGAACACCTACCCTCCCAAAAGATCTTGTCTATTCTTGTGGTACAAACCAGTATGAGTTATAAATTACATTTTTTCATGTCAACTTCTTCAAATACCTAGATCAGTGGTGGCACATCCACAAGGCAATGCATGCTGGCCATCCCCACGCCCCCTGCACATTGGCGCACGACCCCCCTCACACACCGCGCATCTGCGCATGCCTGATTCCTTCGTGCGCTGTGTGTTTTTGCACACATGCATCTTTGCGCACACGATTCTCTTGAGCACAGTGCGTCTGCGCATGCATGTGCAATTCCCCTCATGCACAGCCCATCTGCGCATGCACACGCAATCCCCTCACACACAGCGTATCTCTATGCATGCATGTGCATTTCCCGCACACACACCCTCTGCATGCGCACCAGATACCCGACAATCAGTTATCGGGCGGTGGCGCACGCACGCATGAGCAATGGGACTGTTCCGGGCAACCTTTCGTGTGCAGGGGGAAATAGCTCTGCGTGCCACTTCTGGCACACGTGGCATAGATTTGTCAACATGGACCTAGATGATTACAAAATTAAAATAAAATCCAACAGTGCATTTTCTAATTTTCTTGTACACAAATTAGCACTTACTACTATTAGTATTTCGACATTGGGATCAAATGCTGTAATAAATCATTTAATGAGATGTAATTGAAAATGAATTTTCATTATTACTCAACATAATTATAGGACAGGTTGCTATACAGATAGTATGTTATCATTATAACAATATAACAATTTGCTCAACAAAATATTTCGCTTTTTTCCCTTGTATTCTTGCCTCCTACAATATAAAACCCATTGCCAGATTCCATTTAATTACTTTTTAAAAAGTTAAGTGCTGATTCAAAACAACTGCCTATAGAATTAACACTTTACATAGCCACTAGGATTAACATTTTACTTTCAGTAAAGATCTTGAGTGTACATAGTACAAGAGTCACCCAACCCTTCTTTATAAAGATTTGAATCCTCATGATATATAGAATAACTTACTTGTAGAGAAGAATTGCTACTGGCATTGTGAAAGGGTTTTGGTATTTATCTTCTGTTTCTTCACACAGGGTAGTGAGATCATACAACTTCACTATATCACTTCCACTTGCTGAAAAGAAAAATGTTTTCCATCAGTTTGTCTGATAAAATTAGAAGTCCAAAGAATAAAAAGCCAGAATTGTTGGTAATTCAGTAGTATTTTAGAATATAAAGCTAATGACTAAGATATGCTCTCCTTTCCGTTTACCTAACCATTATTATGGCTGAAGGTCTTCCAAACAACACGGGTAACTGAAAAATTTGAAACTTTTTTCCTGTTTGGTTACATGCATATTGTACATTAAGATGTTAGACGTATGAACTGTGGTGGTGCAGTGGTTAGAATGCAGTACTGCAGGCTAATTCTGATCACTGCCAGGAGTCCGAAACTAACTAGGCTCAAGGCCTTCCATCCTTCTGAGGTCAGCAAAATTAGGACCTAGGTTGTTGGGAGCAATATGCTGACTCAGTAAAATGCTTAGAGCAGCAGTTGCCCACTGGTGGGCCGTGAGAAAATTTTGGTGGGCCGCAGAGAAATCTCACTCCCAGAGCACCCCCACAAAGCAATTAATCCAGGCTGCGCAGAGATAGAACTCTGAATGAAACTGTGATTCTGTGAGCAACTCAATCTGCCTGCCTGCTCTTGGGTAAAAGTTGCTCTTTTTTATAAAAAATTCAATATTTATATAAATATTTATAATATTTACATACAAGCCATGCCCAGCCAGTCACATGACCACCAAGCTACACCCACAAATTAGGCCACTCCCACAGAACCGGTTAGTGGTCCCTGGGATCTAAAATTATGAGTTTGGTGGTCCCTGAGGTCTAAAAGGTTGGCGACCCCTGGCTTAGAGAGGGCTGTAAAGCCCTGTGAAGTTGTATATAAGTCTAAGTGCTATTGCTATTACTCCCTTTCAGAAAGCCTGAAAGCTCACAAGATCACAGTAGTGGCAAACACAAACTTAATAGCACAAAATACTATCTCTTTATCCTGGTGTAAATGAAGAGAGACATTCTATGCATTGTCAATGAAGCCAGTGATTAGAAACGTTGGGGGAAGAGATTGCTACTTCACTATGTTCTTCATTTTCTAAGAACTGTGAGCCTTCTCTACTGTATTTCATTCCAATCATAACCATATGGCAAATCACCCTTTCAAAAACAAAATAAAAAAAACACGATTGGCCAGGGGGAAGTTTACCTTTAAATAGCCAGTATGTATGTCCTTCTTTTGTACAATTTGATTTCAGAAAAGATAAGATATTTTGAGCAATATCTTTTATTACTTTAGTAGAGAAATTGGAGTTTTCCAAATTGGGTATATCTTCTGTCTTAATCATTTCATATTTCTGCAACAAAAATGAAATAATTTGTAGAACTGAAAAAAATATACTATCTGGGGTACTTGTTGCAAAAGTTTCATTATACAGATAGTCCTCATTTAGCAATTGTTTGAAGTTATGGTGGATGTCCCAAAAGCTATTTACAACCTGGTCCTGACGTTACGGTCACTGCAGTGCGCTTGCAGTAGTTTGTCCTTACTACCAACCAAGAGGGATGCGGCAGTGCTTTCCCTACAGCCCATGGCAACTTTGAGAGGTGGGTGTGGTACAGGGAGTTTCAGGAGGCGGGGGAGAGCTTGGGAGGACCGGGACTGCAAGATTCTCCACCAGAGGCACTCCATACTCCATTTAACTCCATTTCTTCCTGTTGACTGCACCAGGAACAGCAGGGGGTGGGGATTGTTAAGCAAGGCTTAATGGCTGTCACCACTTGCAATCATAATGAGCAGGCTCCACTAAATTGAGGACTACCTGTACAGCTGAAAAGCTTGCACAACTTTTTATATGTTTTATGTATAATATAGAACTCACAGTTATTAACATGCATAAATGCAAGTTTCTGTTACTGTTGAAAGTACAATACTGCTTACAAATAATATGTGCGTACAATGAAGTCTCAGATGGGCTGCTCTCTACTTGCTATAGCAACTTTACTTGAAATGGATGGCTTTTCATTTTCTTCAACTGGTGCGTTCTTCAGGTAAGCTAGGTAGGTTCCTAGCTAGGTAAGCTAGCTAGGAACTTCAAAGGTTACATCAGAACATATATACATATGTTATATATATAGGGGATACCACATTGGATAAAATCATAGCAAAAGTATATGTTAAGCCTCTGACTTATTCTTTTGCTGATTGAGATTAAGAAAGCAATCAGAGTATTTTGACTGAAAACTTACCTGAACAATTCCGTTTACATGAAAACACATAACAAGTTCTGGAACATTGCAGATCAAGTTGTCCAACCAATAATCAATTCCTGTTAGCACATTAATTGGCTTATTGTTATCCCTTCAAATAAAAATGTTCTAATGTTATTTCAATAAAATAATAGTTAGGGCTCATTAAAAATATAAATAGAAGTGTTGATTCCAAATTAAATACTAAGTTAATACAATATAAACCTGTGAATATTAACTATCAGGAGGACTAACAGGAAAATAGGAACATTTACAGTGGATATGAAATCAACAGTAATTTTGAAATAATGATCATTTTTGTAATTTTATTTCTATTATGTATTGGAAACTTCAATTTAAGAAGCAACGTCAAGGTTGTCCTTTAAAACCAAGTGATCAGAAGATCATAAAAATTAAATAATTAATTGTAAGTGAAGTACAGAGCACAAAAACAGGAACTATACAGAATACAACCAAAATATAAAAGACTTTGACCTATCAATATTTTACATATTTTAAATCCTTCGTATTTAATATATTAAACACACTGAGCACTTGGTGGTTTTTTTGCCAAATAGGCAAAACATAGATTAGACTTTTTAAAATCTCCTCATCTATTGGAATTACTTAAGCTTAGTTCATATTGAATAAGGAATTCATTTTTGAAGTGACTTTTTAGCAACGAATTATAAGGAAAAACAACAGTAGCATTTTTCAACAGGGAGCTATCTAATTCACTTAATTCACCTGAGACGCAAGCTGACAGCAGGGTATCTTCCTCCTCCAAATATGGGCATATTTGAACCTACCAACATGTGAATATCTTCAAATGTCCATAAGATGTTCCGAACAAAGTCATTTTTAAGACCCTTTAAATTTGAAGAACATATCATGTATAAACATTTATTCTCTTTATTATAAAGAAAAGGTAGCATAGCTTTGCAGACTTAAAATAAAGCAAGGTGCACAAAGAGCAAATAAAACATAATACATGGTAGCTATTCTAGACTTTCACAATAAAAAATCAAGATTGCAGGTGCCACAAAAAGATTGATAAAAATGATTTTTTCCCCTCAGCTGCACTGTAAATCAAACTGAGCAAGGGTTTTTCCTCAGGTCAAATTCCACATAAAATCATACCTGACTGCTTTCCCCGTCACTGAACAAAGTAGTTAGGTTTTGTTCTTTGGGGGCTGAGGCCACATGCCCCACTACATATGAGGATTCAAGAGGCACACTTCCCTGTGAAAAGCACAAGGGCATAAGTGATTCTACTGTTGAAATGATATAAATTCTGCTTTTAATAAAGTACCAACTTTGCACATTGGAAAACCTATCTGTGAAAGCTTTTGTCACTGAGCATACATATTTTGGTTCTTTTCAACCAATACCTTTGAACAGTCCATCATTAAAATTGTTTATAAACAAATCCTTGTTAAGTCTTTGCAATTTCTTTGTTCATATAAGCAGTCTTATCCAGAAAATATGATTCTACCAATTTCTGCATAAAATTCAAGCAAGATTATTTATACACTAGTCTTCTATATGTACTAAACAGATACTGAAATGTTTTGTAATAATAAAATTATAAATGTTCCCAATAGATGACAAAATATTTGCTTGCATTTATATTATAAATAGTCTTTGGTTTACAACTTCTGAGCCCAATCATGGAAAAACAAACCCTGACTTCTCTTTTAAGACTAGCTCTCATTTTCAGAACAAGAACTACATTTGCACAGAGGAACAACTTTGCTTTCCTAATTCTAGTAATCTCATTCTATGCTACATTGATCAGACCCCACCTCAAAAGTATCATATCCCATTTAAGAACTACCATTTAAGAACTACCATTTAAGAACTAGACTTGGAACCATCTGAAATTAAAAAGGGGATGATAAAGCAATTGGCAATTAAATCCTATGAAGAGATTATAGGAAACCAGAACATACTACAAATCAGAGTAGTTTTGACAATTACTTAGGAAGGTAAGGGATTCCTCTTCACTGAATATGTTGAAGTTGGACTTGGCCAGTTATCCAATTTTTATTTTATTTCTGGATTCCTCCACTAAGAGGCAATCCCTTCCAACTTTGAGTCTATGGCTTCCTATGTCTGTCTTTTTCTATTCTGTGACATTGATACAAAGGGAATTTTCTCAAGTGCAGGTGGTTGTTAGGTTAAGATGGCAATTTGGAAGAGATTGCCATCATTAAGAGAAGTATTTATTTATAAAGTACAACATCATGTGATCACATCATTTAAGAGTCGTAATCTCAGGATGCATGGGATGCTAAACAGAAGCAGCAGGAGTTCCAGATTAGGACCACAAGAGTGCTGCAGGGGGGGCTTTCCGGTTTTGAGCCTCCCCGAAGACAGACCGCTGACCGCGATTGTGCGCGGCTTTGGTCTGTGCTTCGGCGTCGGAGAGCCCCTATCTTTTAGATTTGGGGCACAAGCTGCCTCGTAAGGGCGGTGGAGGAAAGGGAGACCATCAGCTGGGTAGAGGGGAGACGCAAATCCTCCCCCTCCATTTGGCAAAGCTCCCTCCTGAAGACACTTGAAGCGGTGGTCTAAAATGGCCACCCTGAAGGGGAAGATTCGACTGGAATAAGTATTGGGCAGGAGAGAGTGGAAGAAGCGAACAGCAGGAGGAACGGGATGATATAATTAAATGGAAATTACCCTCTGGATTAACATCACAAAGTATCTTTAAGAAAGGACTCAAAGCAGCGAATTGAAAGAAGTTAAAAAAAAAGGTGTGAATTGCCTTTGACAGTGACGGAGGTTCGAGTCAAGAGAGGTAGAAGCTGTAGAAGGAATTACACAACTAACTTGAATGAGTATATTTTGATTTCATATAAGCACTAACTCAAGCTGAACTATAGATCGCTAAAGAGGAAACTTATATTAATTGGATTTGATCTTTTTGGAAGATTGTGGTTTGAAAAGCTCTGAATAATTGGGAAGAAAAAGAAAAGAGGAGGTGTGGACTTGTTACAACAAGTCAACTTGACTTTTTTTTTTAAAAAAGACTCTGTTTCTTAAAAATACAAGGAAAATTGATACAATAAAATAAGTGTTTTGGAAAATTGAAATATTGAAGTAAAGAAAGATACAGGAAGATTCTGCCCTTGGATTAATTGTTGATTCTGTTATGGACTTGGTTTTGGACTAGCTGAGGACTAAAAGCTGAGAGAAAGGAAATAAAGCAGACGATTGGAAGTTAACTTTAAAGACATTAATTGGATTAAATAGAAAATTGTAAAATGATGATATCTCTTCAGGCACTAAAAATGGAACTTGGAAACATTAAGGAAACTTTACAAAAAAGAGGTGAAACTTTGGGCTTAGTTTTTAAATTTTTTGAAGAGGCGATTGCAGAGTATGAACAACAAAGACAAAGCACAGAAGAAGAGGTGGAGCAAATTTCAGAAGGGGCCATCTTTAATCACCATCGAAAACAAAGGAATCCAGAAGGAAAAAGAAAAAGAATTGGGAATAAATATTGGAGGTCTGGGAAATTGAATAAAGAGGGAAATATCCAGAAAATGAAAAAAGGAGAAAAGAATCAGCAGAAATTCTAAGGGCAGAAGATATCTAAAAATAGAGAGGGGGTTAAAAACTGGAGTGAAATAATAAAGGGGGAAATGTTAGGGGAAAGAAGCGAAAAGAAACAGGATTTGGGAACAAAGGAATATGGGAATTTTTTTAAAATGGGAGTAAATTTCTTACACAGAGATAATGGCTGAATGATACTGGGAGAGGGGATTCTGCAAGGTGCTGGAGAATAATATAGATAAATTTGTAGTTGTGAAATTGGGACATATAAGGTGGATAATAGAATTGTTATTTTTTTGGCAATGCTTTTTTCCTTTATGTTTAAGAGGTAAATACAATAAATATATGGACTATGTTTATCAAATATATTGAAATACTTTGAGGATTGGAATGCTGATTTTCCTTTTTATTTCTTTTGGTTTAAATATGAATGGAATAATTAATACAATATGTGTAATAAAAAGACTGAAATAAATGAAATGATATAGGAGAAGAGCTGAAATGAAATTGGCATTAGGGTTTAGGATTAAATGAGTAGATAAATATGTCCTTTTTCTTCTCTGAAATTGTAGATAAATTTTTATGGAATTAGGAAGGGGAAACCATGCAGAATCTGATTTATATATGTTATGTAGTTTTAAAGGGGATTAGTAATTTTAAAGTTGTAGGTAATAAAATGCTAAATATTTGATGTGATTTAAAAAGGGAAATAATATGTAACTTTGAAGTGGCACACTTAAATTGATATTAAAGGGGGGAAACCAATTTATAGAAGTGTTACTAATTAGAATCTAAGAGGATTATACAAATGTGACAATTAAAAGTACTACAGTACTACTTATGAAGTTAATATATGTGAATTAAATTATGAGATAAGCACTTGGAATAATATAACAATATAGAAAATGCATAAAAATATTAAGACTAGAAATTGAATATAAAAATTGAATATGTAACTATGGTCATATTTGTATGTATATGTGGAATCTGTAATCATGCTGTTCACTAAAAAGAGATGTTAAAATGTAGAAAACTGAGTAAAACCTGTTTAGAAAAAAAAAAGAGTGCTGCAGGGGTGTTGGAGGGGAGTTTGGGATAGACCAAAACACAGATTTCTCCTTTTTTAGATACTTGGGACTCTGGAACATTTTGCACCAGAATTTCTGTAAAGAAGGATCGTAAAGAGATGGGGAAATTTATGGAACAAATTCAGGAACATATCAAGAATAGGAATATACTTGAAGACCACCTTATATCAGCAGCAGAAATAATGATTAATTAGCAGAGATTAAATTACAGATTTTCCTTATTAACAGGATTACCTGAAGCAAAGTAATAACAATTAAAGCTGGCCTGACATGAGGACATGGGGTATTATATAGACTTTAAGCAATCTATTTTTCCATGTTTCTTCTCCATTCTACATTCAGAGCTTAAAATAAGGAAGAAAACCACATCAAACCAGAAACGAGCATAATTTAAGCATTTTTCTCAAACAAACTTTTTTACTTTCTGTATGACTAGGAAGCTGACAAATATTCACGTTACCCATAGCACTTTGTAATCTCTTCTGAAATACAATCAAAGCAAATCAAGCAGCCCAATTAGTCTAATTTATTTAGAACTTATACTTAAGGTCATGTACATAAATGACTTAGAAATCCTGAACACACTCCACACTATGTTACCTAGTGAGCTCTTGTACACTCATTTGTAAGGTATATTTTGCTTGCATCTATAAAAAAGGGCAGGAAGTAGCAAATTTTCCAGCTATTCCACAGTCACCAGACTAGACATTGGCAATGGGGGCTATCAAGATAGAAAGGACACAATATTTACCTGATTAGAAGTACTTGCATCTTCAGAAAGGGAGGAAGGCATTTCAAAAGGAGCTGGCCAAGAAACCCTGCTAGGTTCATCCGATTCATCTTCTGTTGTCTCTTCTTGATTTTGCTCTTTGGAACCAGGAACAGGTTGAGCAGCTTCATCACCATTGATACTGACAAGAAAGAAACTGAAAATGTTAATTAAACCATTTTCACAAAACATTACATTTTAATATTGTTATTTTTAATAACATCCTAATAGTTACAACATGCACACACAGAACTTTTTGTAATGTATTTTTAATCACATACTGTAGCATGGTTTCAACAGAAGAGAATATAAGTATTACACTTTTCAATCATCCACTTTTGTTTTTATCTACATAAAACTAAAGTTCTCAAGATATCAACATAATAATTTTATCATTTTTTAAATGGGGGTCTACCATACTTAAAACTTAGCCTTAGTTTACAATGCCATACTTCTTTCCAAGGATAATGCTTAAGTCTATAAAAGTGTTTGCAGTTTATCCCAATGCCCAGCTACCAGGAAGTACATGCAGAAAGGATAATGGAAAAATATCATGGGTGTACTAGATAAGGGATGAGTAAATAATACGTTAATATATGTTGCCCATGTTTTGTTTTGGTGCATTTTGATATAACATACATTGTGTATTGTGCTATCTTTTGTGGAGATTGTTCTATTTGCCATTTATTTACTTTCCATGAAACAATATTTTAGTAGTTTGTACAGGTCAATATGTATAATTTGGGATTCAGCCCTGTCTCTGCTTTGGACCCAGTTTCCTGAAGAAGTTTCCTGTCCCTGGGTCTCATCATTTTGCTTCTGATAATTATATATTAGACTAGCAAAGTCATATATTTTCCCAGGCATGCAATGTGCTACCATTCAACCATATGGATTCACCAGTACAAAAGTATAAACTTATGAGCCTATCTTTGTAGCAATATTCAGACTGTTAAGGTGGTCTGGTAATTAAATTTCTTTAGATCCTTTGGAAAAAGGTTAAATAGAAATCATTCATTTTTGATATTACATCTGGATTCAAACTGCTACATATGCATATTTCCTTGTCTTGCTACAGGCAACTGCAGCTCTCCAAAGCAGAATCTTTTGGAATGACATTCCATGACAAATGAGGGACTATAAAATCAGGAGGAAAAATCACCTTGTATGTGCTCTTCTTTTCCCAGTCAATGTTCAGAAACAAGAGATATAATGTTGCCTAAGCTTTGAATTGACGATTTTTTAGGATGTAGATACAGTGTAAACACAAAGGAACAATTTTAACAAAATTACAAAAAAAAGTTACCAAAAGGTACCTGTAATATAAAAATTTGGAAAGTATAGCTTTGTGGTACCAATGTTCTTTGCTTTTCTTTTTTCGTTGCCACTTCTGATCTATTAATCTCTGATAGAATTCTTTCAACCATGTCCAATCTCCAGTCTAGATGACAAACAAGAATAAGTATTCAAAAAGATAAATAATTACTTTACTAATTGTTAAAAAAAAGATAAAGATTCCCTTGAATTAAACATAGTTCTGGATTCTACACTGACATATCCTGTTTTTTTGACAACAGTATATACATACATAAAGCCTAGTATTCAGGCAGCACACTTATTTCTGAAATACAGGTACTCAACGGTACTGAAATAAGTGACCTATGACTATTTTTCACACTTACAACTGTTGCAGCATTCCCATGGTCACATGATCAAAATTCAGATGCTTAATTCATTTAAGATAGTTGCAGTGTCCTGGAGTCTTCTGATAAGTAAAGTCAATGGGGAAGCCAGATTCACTGAAAAACCTTGTTAACAACTACTGTTGTTCACTTAAGTGTGGCAAGAAAGGTTATAAAATGGGGCAAAATTCACTTAACAAATGTCTCATTTAGCAACAGAAATTATGGGCTCAATTGACTGCCATAATCTAACCCTAGAATTCTCGTGAGGATCACAAATTGTTTCCCTGTCCCAACTCTCCTAGAAAGAATTGTGTTTCTGATAATATAATTGAAGGATAAATAGCAACACTGTAAACTAAATAAAATATTACAAAATATATTGTAACCACCTGCGATGATCTCATAAAGAGTTCTTGAATATCTAGATCGTCCAACAGAAGTGTTCTCCCAATTCGATGTACTGCCATGCTGACATGCGATTTGCTGTAAGGTATCTTAAGGAGTTTTTTAATATTCTGCAGAATAAGAAAACATGTTTTTAAGGAATTAGGCAAATCGGCAACTCAGAAGTTTCCACATAGATTAACTTGAGAGGAATCATAAAAGAGAAAGGAATCAGTTTTAGAACATAATTACTGACATTTGTGAACATCATCAAAATTTTGAAAGGCTTTTTGTGAAATCTGAAAATAGTTCAGATATTCAGCAAAATCTCTGTGGATTCTGATTAAGGAAGCCGCCTTACGCCTTATGGTTTAGTGTAACATTGAATAAGCACTCCACATTTCCTATGAATTTGAAATTGTGAATCAAAGATGTTGGTTTCAAACGTGTTCAGAAATTATGTTTTATACTAAACATAAGTTAGGAGAATGTTGTCCAAATTAACAAATTGTGGATATTTCTCTAATCCTAGCATTGCTGTAACTAAAAACTGGAATATTAAGCAGAGGGAAACTGAAAGGCTTTAAACATGGCTTATCTAAATAGTATACTGTCAAATATTGCGACTTGCAAAAATTCCTATGTGGAAGTAGGAGTACACTGGAAGTACTAACAGAAAAGTTTTAACATACTTCATAGTGTTTTAGTTTTCATTTTTGAAAACTTTTTTTTGTAATAGTTCTAGTTAATATACAGCAGGAGTGATCATTGAGGTCCAGAGCTCTCTTTTTGAAATGTTAATTCCAGCTTTTCATGGGGCTAGATCTCAATGACTTGCATCTCTCCCCCACTCTAAAATAACACCCACATTTCTTTTTCACTCAGAAATCACCCACTTCTATTGTAGGAACTAACAACCTGAACGCAGATATTATTTTGATCTGGCCTAACCAAAGACAAACCCATAATCTATTGCAAACTAAGGCTGGTCTGGAAAAGGTGAAAACATGTCTTTGTGAAGATGGTGTGCTAAACTGCATAATCAATATCTATTGTTTATAGCCATCTCCAACTGGAATAGTACAAAGTGTATAGTACAAAGACATTAGCCTGACGTCTTTATATCCCTAACAGGATTTTTAAAATTTGCTATTAAAAACACTACAAAAAATAATGAATTATACAAATATGAGAAAATACTGAGAACTCTCAAAGATTTAATGAATATTTTAATTTCAGGAATGGAACAAACCATAGCACTTCTATAACACTAGCGGCACTGTGGCCAGGAGGCAATATTTCTCCATCACAGATCTATCTGTGAGAGCTATGAAGCAATCTGCTCTTAGAGGTGAGATTTGTCTGAACATCGACTGTCTTCTGGAAGTTGGTCAAAACTGATCTCTACAAAGTTTTCGATCATTTAATCAACCATTTTTATCAATTATCCTATTAAAAGACAACCCTATACTTCTAAAATATGCCTAACTCAACATTAAAAGCTGTAGACATTTAATGCTGATAAATAGTAGCAGTAATTGTTATTTAGTGTGCACTTATGACTAAAATCAGTACTGATATATCAATATATCAATCAAAATTGACAATAAACACTACAATACAAATGCAAATATATGAATATAAATATAATAAATAAATGCAATATAAATGTAATAAATAAAATAATTTTAGCATGAAACTCTTCCCCTTTAAAGTAATAAGATCAATTAAATAGTGTAGCAAGTTTGGATTATACGCTATGTTACATTACTTAAGAATATACATACCTCAGAATCAGATACAACATCCACATCATTTCCAACTGAGTCGATAAAATCATACGCCATGCCAAAACTATTTTAAATAAAGATATGAAATTAATCAAATTTGCATTCCTTTTTCAAAATCAATGTGCTAACTTTATTATTTCAGTTTTGTACCCCATCTTTTAATCTCCAAGGTATTCAAAGCAGCTAATAGATTTTTTTAAATTGAAACCTACTTAAAAACGGGTGTTAAAATCACCATAATCTAATTTTTAAAAACCTGGCAAAAAAGGGAATTATCTTATTCTAAAACCAAAAAAGAATGAAGAACTGCCAAATTCCATAATTTTTAATCAATGCATAGCTTTTAAATGTAATCCAAATTATATATCTAAATATTATAAATCGTTTAAATATCAGGAGTTTAGACCACTGCTTCTTTCTGACCTCTTGGCAGTAAGGCTGTGCAGGGAGATGCTAAGAAAACCCATCATTATCACACATTCAGTTGTAAGGAAGAAAAAGAGAGCGCCACAATCTACCATCTCTATTATTACTATTGATTTTTAGAGGAAGAGATCTTGGTCCTTTTCCTCAGAAAAACATTTCTTTTTTAAACTCAGTATCTATTGAGGATACCTATATATACCTATATCCTTAGTTATTAAATTGAATTGTGTGTATAAATGAATGAATTAATGAACTGTTGAAAACTACTTGAGATCCTGTATTTCACCTTCCACACAATCAAATTTATCCGTAAATCATAATTCACAAACTGTCTTTTAAGAAAGTTGAGATTATTTTTAGTAAGATAGGGATAAAAAAGATTCTCAACATTTACCTTGAAAATGGTTTGCTTTTCTTGCTGTTGCCAAGAATAGCTGCCCCTGCTGGTCCCAGTTTTGCACTTTCACGCAGCCAGTTAGCAGGTGGAAGTTTTAGATCAGTCTTTTCTTGAAGACGAGAAAATGCTGCTTGTGGTGGTGCCGATGAATATTTTACCACAGCACTGCTCTTTATTTCATTGCCACCAAGCAATAGCACACCAGTAGATCCCTAAATTGTATATTAAAAAAATGAAGAATTACAAAAATTCAACTGCACATACTCTGTACATTCATTTGATCACCTTCAAAACAAATCATAAAAAAGAATAAGCAAAAACAACTACTCAGTTTTGACATGTCTATGAAGATTCCCAGTCATCCAGGTCATAGTTGTCCCAAAGGTGCTTTTTCAAGAGGCAGCTGGACTTTATTTTTCCTTGAAGACGTTTAGCTTCTCTTCCGAGAAGCTTCTTCAGTTTTGATATGTGACAGCTAAGCCTATCAGCAGTTTGTGTAACAGAGTTCATCCCTAGGGGTAATGAGGAAGGCTTTCTGATGGATTCTCAGTACCAATTGAGGAATAAATACATTTCTACTGTCACAAAAGAAGGAAGACTAGCAAATGCATTGAAGCCGTTTTGATGCCCCTTTACAACAATAAGGTAGAATAGAATAGAATAGAATAGAATAGAATAGAATAGAATAGAATAGAATAGAATAGAATAGAATAGAATAGAATAGGAATAGGAAGGCTCGGAGGTCTTCCAGTCCAGCCCCTTACTCAAACAGGAGAACCTATATTATTTCAGATAAGTGACTGTCTAGACTCTTAAAAACTTCCAGTGATGGAGCCCCCACGATTTCCAGAGGCAAGCTGTTCCACTAGTTAATTGTCCTCACTATTAGGAAGTTTCTCCTTAATTCCAGGTTGCTTCTCTCTTCGGTTAGTTTCCAATCATTATTCCTTGTCCTGTCCTCTGGTGCTTTAGGGCAGGGGTCTCCAACCTTGTCAACTTTAAGCCTGGCGGATTTCAACTCTTTCAGCTTTGCTGGCTGGGGAATTCTGGGAGTTTAAGTCCACCAGGCTTAAAGTTGGCAAAGTTGGAGACCCCTGCTTTAGAAAATAATTTGACCCCTTCTTCTTTGTGGGAGCCTCTCAAACATTGAAATACTGCTATCATGTCACCCCTAATTATGATGTTATGTTATATTAATTATATTTTATATTATATTATATTATTACAAGGTAGTTGTGTCTAATACACCAGATATTTCTACCCCATCCCTAGAATTCCATTTCACAAGGACTCTGCTTGTCCCACTCTCTATTTAGGCAACCTATTTAGGTAACCACAAACACCAGGGAAGCAACTAACCATGGAAAGAGGTTGTGCCTGAGGAGTCCCAGAAAAACCGACTTCTCTGACTCTGTATCAACAGACAGATATGGTTTGACTTCTGTCTGTCCCAACTTCACCCATTTGCCAGGTCCTGCCATGTGAAAAAGGAACTGAAAACCCAAGGCGACCGCCACACAAAGGCAGATGTGGGTTTCACATCTGGTGAGCTAAAGGGACCGCTGGGAGGACAGACACAGAGTCTTGGGGACTCCCGGGAAGGAGTTAACAGTTGCTGTAAAGCCGCGCTGAGATACCTGTTTGGGCTCTTCTTGCTCTCCTGTCAGCGCTACCTGCCCGGCTTCGGACGTCCCGGGGTAGCTTGTCTCACTGGGGCAAACCCCAGTCCCCGTTTCCCAGAGGTCTCCCATTCGTTTCGCTCGGCTCGCAGCCGCCAAGAGAGCAGCAGTTGCCACAGGAAGTCTGGCAGGAGGAGGTGCCTGCAATTTAGACACCACCGGAAAGAACGCGGAGCCACGCCGGGCGCCCAGCCATTCCTCTTCTTTCTCGCTGTGTTTCTTTGGTTCCGTTCCTCGTTTAGAGGAAAAGCTCCCGCGCGCAGGGGAGATCTCGCGAGATCTCTTCTGTAGGAGGGAAAAGGAGGCGAGCGGGGTAGCCGAGGGGAAAAGCGCAGAAGCGGCGCTTTCCTCACTTCGCTGGGCGGAATCGTAGACGTGATTAGTTGCTACTATTACTTGTTGACTCGGAGGACATCGCCCGTAATAGACAGAATAACAAAATAACAGAGTTGGTACTTGGAACCCCATTCTCGAGATATGCTGTGGCTTCGGCTGAAATCAGAATTTTTTTAAAAAATATGTATATTCAAATGCCATTAAATGACTGCAGGTCATCACATACACCTGCGTTAATCACTTGAGGGTAGGGGTTTCTATATTTTTTTAAAAAATTGTTAAAAAAAACCATACAAACTGTTTAAGGATTACATTCGAAGTTGAAATAGTTACCTCCAACGATATTGTCTACTAACATACCTTCCAAGAACAAGGAATGCTGCTTAATGCTTTCTTGGAACTTTTATTTCTCAAAAATACTAATGCATTGTTATGTGTGGGCTTTTTAGTGGTTAAACTGAGGCAAGGTGCCAGTCAGTAGGCAAAGCTAGGGAACAGGGCTGTGTCGTCTAAAATTCATCTTGCAATTTCTGGTATGTGACAAATGTGCATCCTCTTTCAAAGGGAGAGCATATGGTAGATTTAGCCATTTGAAAGTGTTCCCCTTTGTTTGTACATGTGAGAAAGGGGGTGTGAATTTTATCTAATGGCTATTCCATTGCTCCTCTAAATTAGGAAAAAGGTTGTAATGGCTAATGCTTTTGCTTGTTTTCTGTGGGTTTGTACAGTAGTCCAGGACTTTTGCAATTTAGCAAGATGCTGTGATTGGAACAGACTACTGAGGTAAACCAGGATTTTTGATAAGTCTAACTATGTATTCACTATTAAATCAAAATAACTCAATTAATTTCTAATATAATACCCACTCATTATGTTTAGACTCTATATCTCAGGCACAAAGCATGATTTTATCATGACACAAGTCTGTCTGCTGATATTGCAGTTATTTTTGTACAACTGAGAACATTACTGTTACATAATCTTTTAAACCAGTGGTTTCCAAACTTTTTCAGTCCACCACCCCCTTGGTGCTACAAACTCATCCTCGGTGCCCCCCACCCAGGGGTGGGATTCAAATTTCTGTGGGCGTGACCTAATTTGAGGGTGTGGCTTGCTGGTCACGTGAGTGGTTGGCGTGGCTTGCTGGCTGGCATGGCTTGCTGGCTGGGCATGCTGGTCACAATACGGTGATTTAGTGGTCATGTGACTGGGTGGGTGTGGCCAGGTGACTGGCAAACCAAATACAAGTGGTCCTCACTTGATGGCCAGTTGTTTAGCAAGTGTTCTAATTTATGACTGGCCTCCCCAGAGATACTTGACCCGTTTTTGGAGTTTTGACAGCCATGCACACACATACACACACACTCCCTTCTAACCCTGCTGGAGCAGGTCATTGCACTAGAATTGGCAACGCATCTCTGATTAGATTCTAGCAGTGAATAAAAGCTAATCAGAGATGCTTTGCTGATTCTTGTTGATTTGTTTTATTTGTATCTCATTATTTTATGTTGCTGAATTGCATTGACGTGTGTGTCCCTTCTTGTGCACAACCTAGATGCTTTTGTGATTCTTTGCAGCAAAAATTACCGACCTTTGGCTTTGCTCTACTTTTCAAACATGCCGACACTGCCGCGTTCTAGGTGCCGGCTCAACAGGTCCACTCCATTGAGCCCACTGCATTGGAGGGACCTGCCCAAGTAAGTCAAGTCAATGGGGTGAGCCTGAGAGAGGGAAAGAGAGAGAATGAAAAGAGAGAGAGAGAGAAGGAAGAAAAAAAAGAAAAAAGGGGAACAGAAAAAGAGACAAAGAAAGGGGGCATTGAAGGGACAAATAAAAAGAAATAAAGGAGGGAGGGAGGGAGGGTTAGAAGGGAGACAGTGTGTGTGTGTGTGTGTTTTGTTGTAATTTACCAGTACATTTTGGTTTTGCCTTCTTCAGAATTGGCACTGTAATACATTGGGGAAAAGTAATTTTTAGGGTGGAGATCTGGTCCAATGGATCTTGTTTAAAGCCTCAACAAAATGTGAGAGCTTCCTGATAGTCTTGACTATGTTTTGTCCACAAAATCTTTAATAGAAGCCAAAGATGTTTCAATGTGCTGGCAAAGATGTCTCCATGTGGAAAAGGGCCTCGGTCTAAACTAGGCCTCATTTCAATCAGATGCATCAGGTCTCTCTCTCTCTCTCTCTCTCTCTCTCTCTCTCTCTCTCTCTCTCTCTTTCTCTTTCTCCCTCCCTCCCTCCCTCCCAGACTGGCTTTGCTCTACTTTCCCAATGTGCCTGCGGGGCTGGTGCTTCGAACATGGATAGATGGATGGATAGAGAGAGACAGACAGACAGACAGACAGAAACAGGTAGGTAGGTAGATAGATTGGTAGGTAGATAGGCAGGCAGGCAGACAGACATTTTGGATGTATGTATGGCTAGCTAGCTAGCTAGGTAGCTAGCTAGATAGATAGCTAGATAGATGATAGATAGATAGATAGATAGATAGATAGATAGATAGATAGATAGATAGATAGATCTGTATTGGTAGATAGATAGGTAAGTAGGTAGGTAGACAGAAAGGCAGGCAGACAGACAGGCAGACCTGATGGATGGATGGATGGATGATGGACGGACGGACAGACAGAAAGAAAGAATGCGACAGCGGTGGCATTTTGAGAAAGTAGAGCAAAGCCAGTGTGGGAATTGAAGTCCACACAAGTTGCCAAGGTTGAGAAACACAGGCTAAATATATCAACCCAGCCATTCTGGTTTAGAGTTTAACATGCTGTTTGGTTCTGGCTTAGTCAATAAACCATGGCTAAGATCTTCCTGCTCCTTAATGCAGCTGCCCCTCTGCCCCTTCTCCAGCCCCCTGCAGCTGCCCTTCTGCCCCTTCTCCAGCCCCCTGCAGCTGCCCCTCTGCCCCTTCTCCAGCCCCCTGCAGCTGCCCATTCTGCAGCCCCTGCAGCTGCCCCTTCTGCAGCCCCCTTTGGCATCCAATTTTGCAATGCCAAACTCCCTGGGGCAACGATGCAGCCGACCTCACTCTCTTTGCTTCAACCCAAGGTCCACTTCCATTGGGCCAAGCAAGGGGAGGTACTCTGCACACGCTCAGAGACTCCCAACTTCAGTGAAGCATTCTGCCCACCTTTATGCTCCTCCCAGGAGGAGGAAGGCATGCGGAAGCAGCCCAGACCAGCAGAGGCAGATGGAACGATCACTTGGAAACTAAGCAAGCAAGAGCAGGGTTCAGTTGGAAGAACCGGGCTGCAGAGGAAGACTAGGTTCTAGGTCCGGGATGGCCACGTAGAGCTGAACCGAACCGAGCCACGTGCCTTGGAGAACCGCAGCTGCACCCACCCACATCCTGCGCGCAAGCCCAGCTGGCTGGAGAGGCGGAGGCTGGGCGGGTGCTGTGCGCTCCCTTGTTCTCCAGGGAAGAGGGGCCCTAACGCTGGACCACCCACCCCTTCCACTGCGTGCCTTGGGAGGGTTTTGCTTTTGGGCCTTCTGGCGCGCCTCCACCACTTCCACTGGAGAGGGCAGCCTGCAAGCTAAGGCACCCTCTTTCCACCACCTCTCACCTCTCCCCACCAGGCTTAGCAAGGCTCACCACGCGCGGGTTCCACATTGGAGGTGCCACCTACGGAGCGATGAAGCAGTCAATGAGCTGCGTGGCCGGCAGTCATTGAGCCTGCGGGGCCGGCACCTTGAACGCCCCCGCCACATCTTAATGCCCCCTGCCGGCCCCCTTGCCTCTTACCGCCCCCTAAGGCATCCCACCGCCCCCAGGGGGTGATACCGCCCACTTTGGGAACCACTGTTTTAAACTAAACGCATTAATAAGAACAGTAATAATTGTGAAACACAAGTGGATACTGTCTCCCCCCCACCGCACTACCAGTGTTGCAAGTTCTCTGGTAAGCCTTTAGTACACAATGAAGTTCAAATCACATTTTGTTTTTGCAGCCCATAATAGATTTTACTATATAGAAAATCTATGAAAACTTAGCACAGCCAGTATATATATATGGTATTAAGCCATGGTTAGCTCTACAATAATCCACAATTGGCTGGATTTCATGCATGACTTGTTAGGCTATTGTGGTTACTTCTAGTATAAATCCCATCTTTGCTCCATCATTGTGTTCCACAGAACTCTTTAACCATGGTCTAAAACAGTGGTCTCCAACCGGTGGTCTGCAGAGAAATGTCACCCCAGAGCATCCCCCAAAGCAATTAATCCAGGGTGCACAGAAACACAAGGCTGCACCACCCACATGGCCCGTGGGAATCCTTCCCGCCCACTCACTCCTTACCTGGCAAACTTGGCTGCTAAATTACTATTTTTCCTTTTCCGACCATCAGTTGTTCTGCTATGCTGGGAGATTTAGATTAGCTAGAAACCAGGAAATCGTTGGATTCTTGTTTTCTAGCTAATCTTTAAATCTCCGGCTCTGTAGAGCCGAATCTTCCTTAGGACTGAAGCAGTGCAGACTCAGCTAGCTGATGGCAGAAACACAGATCTCTAAGTGAATCTGTTATTCTGTGAGCAACTCAATCTGCCTGCCTGCTTTGCCTGATTTTGGGTAAAAGTTGCTCTTTTTTTATAAAAAAATCAATATTTATATAAATATTTATAATATTTACATACAAGCCATGTCCAGCCAGTCACATGACCACCAAGCCACACCCACAAATTAGGCCACACCCACAGAACCAGTTGTTAAATTTGAATCCCACCCATGCCTCTTTGTTTGTGCTTATGTGTGTATGGGGGGGAGAGAGATCAGATCAGATCTCTCTCTCTCTCTCTCTCTCTCCCACCAATGTCAGCAAGCCACTGTCAGTCAAAATTCATATTAGTGGTCCCTGGGATTTAAAATTATGAGTTTGGTGGTCCTTGAGGCCCAAAAGGTTGGCAACCCCTGGTCTAAAAATCACCTTGAAACAGCAGCCACTTTTGGTCCAAATAATACGTTCATCCTTAAAGTTCATGTTATTATTAGGCTTCCAAGGAGAGAGAAGAAGATGATCTACAAGGTCCCTAACAACTCTGATTATCTGTTAAATCTGTTAAGATTGCCTATTAACCATTATCAAGTAGACTAATTTAGCTTGTCATATAAACATGTCCAGCCAAACTAACCAAACTAACCCATAAATTATAGGTTTTAAATTAGTGGCTCAAATCATTTATTGTATTTGTAAATTATACAAGTTACACTAGGTTATGATTATGAACATGTTCATATCTATATATATCTATATATAATGTTTTATTTTTAAATATATATAAGTATTGAATACATGAACAGTGTGGCATCTGGGTATTGTTAATTTTGATACCAAATAATAGTGATAATATTGACAATATTGATAATCTTAATTACATTAATCATACATCATTATAACATTATAAATATTACAATTAAAGTTGTTAACATTTTAGTATTTGCTCCACCATGTATATAATCCTTCATCATTTAATTATTCAGTAGTTTAATACACAGTACTAACCATAATAATGTTGTTTAAATGTACATAATACAATCATCTTTAACTTCTGATCCTTTCATCTATATACTGTTTTTAAAATATTATATAGGAATATGCATAACAATATTTTCCCCCTTTCTAATTTCTATCTCTATTCTAAAGCTTAATAACACAAATCTTGTATTAGTAGGTATTCTATTTTTATCCATCATCTCTTATCTGTTTTACTATTTCAATTCTGGTTGATTTTTTGGCATGTTCAATATCTTCAAAGTTTGTTTATACACTGCATACATCTGGTTGGTGAGTTGAGGTAACAATATGTTGATTTTCAAGGTAAGCCTTTAAATTAGAAATCTTGCTTATATAGAATTACCTGAGCACGGCAGGATAAAACTGGGTTTTAATTCTGATTGTGGTGTATTAAATAAAATGTGCAAAAATGAATTATTACTGCCCAAGCTGGGAATGATGTATATGTCACAAGTGTGATTAAAGCTGTAATCTAGTCCACATTTTCTCTATCTATTTAAACAAATATTTTGTAAAAGCCCTGACTGACCAAAAGCCATAATGGGTAAGTAGATAGACATACAAACACACACAGATATGTGACCATGTTATATGGAAGCTTATGATTTGGAATATAAGAATTGTAAATAAATACTATACATTAATAATATGAGAGAAAAATAGATTTATTGTGTTTTATGATGGTGAGAGAAAAGAGAATATAATAAATCTGGAAAAGTACACTGAGCTTATATGCCATGCAGTTGATGAACACATGCAATGAAGATATACACTAAGAGTGAAACAGCTATAATATGTATCTATTGAAGTCATCTAGACTGTTGTTAGCGGATTGGAAAATAGGAACCAATAGAGTGGTGATGCAAAAAATAGTTGCAAATTACGTTGACAGTAGGTGGTAATAATGAAAGAAATAAAGTTGAGTTTTGGGGGAAATTATGCAACATTAGGTGGAGATAAGAAAATACAGAAAAAGTTATTTTCCAATTGGAGACAAGAATGAATGAGAATGATGTCTAATGAATATCTGCTTAGAAAAATGGCAAGAAACACATGACAAGAAACAAATATAAATTTAAAAATATCTAGATTGTTTATGACAAAAGATTTAAAAATAGACAGTGGTTAGAGATACAGAATCTATAAATTGATTTTAGATACTATCACAGTTGAAACAATGCATGTGGAAAATATGGAAAGAAACTACACTGAATGTAAAATTACTCTAGGACAAATCATAAATCCATTATGACCTAGAAAATAGATTAGTCTCTCAAAGGAATAATTGGAAATAGATGTAAGAAAAAGAATGATTGGAAATAGATGTAAGGAAGTAAAAATGTTGCAGACCGACACAGGTGTGCTAATGTGACCTTTGAAAAGGATTCTGGTGAAATCCTGAGGTAGAGTAGATTGTAAATGATAACTTATAACTTTGTATATAATCATTGCTAGAAAACATAAAAGTAAAACATTACATAATGTATCCAGTTTGTTGAAGAGAAAACAGTCAAAGAGAACAAGTTACTGAAGCGGAATAAATGCCCAGCAATTTTGATGTAAATACAACATTGCTTTGAAGTGGATGAAGAACAATTAAAGAAATTAAACAAGTAGCTCCCCAAAATGAAGAGAATTAAAAATAAAAGTGATGAAATTACTAAGGTTGAAACTGAGGGATTGCTGGAAAAAAATATTTTAGCCACTATATAGGAATGCTAGTGATATACTAAACAGTAGAATTGAAATGAATAAATATTAGTATCCAAGAAAAAATAATGAAATGCTGTGAAGTTTTTAAAAAATGATGACATGATTAGGTGAAGAAAGAATGCAGAAGGAACATTAGAAATATGTAAAGACAGTATCGATGTCTGATGACTGGAAGAATGCTATTCTCATACAAAGGAAAGGAAGGGAGAGGGAAGAGGGAGTTTATAAACTTCAGGGGAATTCTTTTCTTCAGTGTCCTTGGGTATGTAGTTTGGCAAAATTTTGATTGAATGAAAATGAGTACAATTTGGGAACACAGCACAGCATTTTTGCCAGGTAGCAATCTGAAAATTACAATAAAATGGATATAACATGAGATGTTTTGCATAAATATGGAACTATTTGCTGAATAGAATAAAGGCATATATTATGGAAATACGCTACATGTGAAATAAATAGAAGGCATAGTGAATGCTTTAGCACTGAACAGGAAGAAAGACAATACTATATGATTTCCCCTTGGTTAATTTATAAACACATTATGAATGTTTGTGATATTAGATGTATATTGCTTTGAGACATCCATACAGAAGTATTTTCTGTGTTGCATAAAGAAGTAGACAATTAAAGCTGTATTGGTAGATACAGCATCTGTGTGTGGGGTGGGGGGGTGGCACCCGCCCATTCCTCACACTGCCACAGCCACAAGGCAAGGTAGTGGTGGTGAAGCTGTCCCACGCGCCTCACACTGGTTTACCTCAGGGTCCCCGCAACCCGGCCTTCCACGCCCAGATACCTGCCTCATGGCAGCACTAACAGCCATGTGCAGCAGCAGGCCAAGTGGCTACCTGCTTGCTCATGGCCACAACGGAGCAGGAGGCCGAGCAGTGTGCTGGTTCTGTGGCCATGAGATGAAGCAGATGTGGCGGGATGGGTTGCCTGGTTGCAAGCAAGCAGAAGAAGTGGGCCTCCCATACATGGGGGCGGGGAGACACCACCCCAAAATTAGCCCTAGTGCTTATTTTTGGGCCCAAAAGAAAATAAGACTTCTTCTTATTTTCAGGAAACCCGCACGGGTGGGGGTGGGGGTGGGGCGATACCTATATTGGTAGATACAGGATATAGCAATAGCACTTAAGACTTATATATCGCTTTAAGTGCTTTACAGCCCGCTCTAAGCAGTTTATAAAATTTGGTCACATATAGCAAATGAAGTCTGACTTGAAGAAACATATATATGAAGGAAGAGTAAATTAATCAAAAAGAAGACCAAGGAATTCCTGACTGGAGTTGATGAGCTCCTCAAATGACAGAAGTTAAAATTGTAAAGAGAAAAGAAAATTATGCAGCAGTGGTATAGCTGTGGTGTAACCAAGGCTCACTTGCAGGAATATAAAATTATGAAGTGATATTGTTAATGGTGCTGAAATAACTCAGTTTAAGTTTCCTTTTATTTTGCTTATTGCAATTCCATAATTCCCGTAGCTCAGTTTTTTTTTTTTACTAACTCTTCTTTATGCTCTAAATAACAGCTTTTACTTCACAAAAGTATCTTGTGAACAGATATGTGTAGCAGCAAATTATAACATACCCAGCAGAATTCTATTACTGTGTGCTTATTTGGAATTTTTAATTCAGCTTTCATCTTTCTTTTCTGTTTACCTAAAAACTCTGATTATATTAGAAGCAATTCCCCAAACACAGTCCTTGCCACAGATACTATTACATAGTATTGGTTATATAAAACTAGTCCTAAAGAGAAATTCAGTGATAGTGGAAGATGCAGAATTGTCCAAACTGCTGGCCTGTTTTTTAAAGGGAATGCAAAACTTTAGGGCGTGGGTCAAGCTACCAAAGGAACTCCCCAATGGAATTGGCCTGTTCATTTTGGCAGAAGGGTAATGCTAATTTGTTAATCCAAAAGGGTCTGGTTTGTAAGATTCAAGAGAAGGGTCTTTTTTTACTGTGGCTTTCATCCACCAGAATATTATGTTATCCCTCAAGGTGAGATCCTCCCCCATCCTCTTGATCTTCCTAAACAGCCTCAAAACCTGGCTTTGCCAATTGGCCTGGGGATACTCCATATTGGAGATAGATAGTCGACTAGGAAGAAGATCCCATCCCATTGTATTCTATTTTTTAAAATAAATCATTTAGTCTTTGTTAATTTTACTATTTAGAGTTGCTTAGCAGTGAGACGAGAAGCATATAAATAAATTATTGGTTTGATCCAAGCCAGGTTTTCCAGAGAATATAGGACTATTGCTTGAAGTTTAGGTGAAATTTATTCAGGAGCATGACAGACAGTCACAGCAGAAAGCCTATTATAAAAATGGTAGACATATTTTATTTGAAAAAAATAAAAAGACAAAAGTGAGAATGGAGCAGATCTGAAAAAGGTTCATTAGGATTAAACTTAATTATTTATAATGTTGACCTACAAAGGAAAATTCAGGAGCAAAACAAAAACTGTACAAAAAGACATGCTAATCAAAATACCTGAAATTCAAATTCCATATTTTTCACATAAATGTGAAAGACTGCATTAAAAAACAAGAGATTTTGAAAAAAGTCTAATGAACGGATTTCTGAAATATTGAATTGTCCTTTATAATAAAGGACATATGGTCATTGTAACTATAAATTAATGTTTGTGATGGCCATAATCTACTTCATAGATTATTGATTTTGGTTTTACTGTTGATTTTTTTAAAGTATATATGTAACTAGTTCACATTTTCAAGCTGATAAAAACATAGATACAAAAGAGTAAAAGAAAGCAAACTAAAGCATAAATATAAAATGTAAGGATGATGCATATTTTTTCCTTCCCTTGTGTTCCTAACCACTATGACAGTCATTTTGAAAAAGCTTTTCCATGGCAACCACAGTATATTGTGAGAGCCTATTAAATGTTCTTAAGATTTGAACCAAAAAAGTTTAGAGCATCTGACTGCCAATTTTCTAGGGACTTCTTTAACTTGGTGTTTTCTCTTTGTAAAAATAAATCTTATCTTGCCTTATTCACAGAATGTCTCATTGCTTCCAGTAGGAATATGAAGTAATCGGGCAAGAAGAAATCACAGCAGGGAATTATACAGCAATCTAGGATAATGTATTCTAAACAGAATTATTTTATGTTACTATGTTTTATACACTGTGAAAAATATACTAAAATTAGGAAGTTTATTTTAAGTATGACATTGGGTTTGTGGAAAAATTGACCTCTAGATGAGGTCAAAAGCTTTGAAATAGGAAATGAAGTACAAAAGGTCTGCCAGTTTGCTTATTTAACATGGACCAAAACTGATCTATAAAAGATTGCTACAGAACTAAATGTTAATAGAACCCACATTTCATATAAATGTTTCCCAATATCTGGAGTACATACATACAATGACAAGTAGACCATAACTGAGCCCAGAATTTCTGTTGCTAAGCAAGACATTTGTTAAATGAATTTTGCCCCATTTTAGGACCTTTCCTGCCACAGTTAAGTATATCAGGGCAGTGGTTAAGTAACATGGTTTTTAAGTGAATCTGGCTTCCCCATTGATTTTCCTTATCAGATTTTTGCAAAAAGTGATCACATGACCCTGGGACACTGCAACCATCTTAATGAGCCAGTTGCCAAACATCTGAATTTTGATGATGTGATCATAGGGATGCTGCAATGGTCACAAGTGTTAAAAACAGTCACTAAACAAACTGTTGTAAATTGAGATCTACTTGTAGATGAGCAAATGAACATTGGCCTTCTCACCTTTTTAGTTCCACTCATTCCTTTGTGGTAGAAATCCTAATTTATATAAGCTTTCTCCCAAATGATCACTAAAAAAGTACCACTCTTTTCAGTGTCGGCAACTTCCCAAAAACATTTTATAGCTCATGCTGTTTATTATATTTATTTATTACAAAAATGTACATAGCCATACAACTGTCTCGGTGACTCCATGCAACTTATTTAGGTTTTGATGAAAACTTGTGACAGGAACATGCCAGGCTGCAGTAATTAGATTAGTTTCACCAATAAGCTAAACTCTGCAATTCAATTATCACATAATATATTTGCTTGAGAAGTCCCATTCAGAAACCTATTATTTCTCTTGTGGAGAGATGGAGTTGACATCGCTCCATACCCTGGAGTCTATTCACTCCCGCCTCAAAAAGAATTCCTCCATCTTTCTTTAATTCTTGGCCTGACGATTTCCCTGCATCAATTTGAGCTCCCCAGATGTCAGCTGGAAGCTCTTTAAAAGACAGAAACTACCTCAAGCAGAAAAGTAAAGAGACACAGAAGCGATTTCCCGCCTTTTCTTCGATGGTCGGGAAAGCCGTTCAGAGCGCTGGACACAACAGAAGTCCCTCAGCGTGACGCAGAAGCAAGGAACTTGACAACGGTAGCCGTGGCAACCAGAACTGCCTCCTGTACCTTTTGCTCTTCTTTTTCTTTCTCTTCCTCCGACTTGGAGGAGGCGACCCTTCCTTCTAGCTCCCTGGCGAAGTTAACACCCACACGCGAGGAGTCATCGGAGTGCTCGGCCTCAGTTTCCTCACCATGCCGAAAGGGAGGCGGGCCAATCCAAACACCACCCGAGATGGTATCTGGGTAAGGAAGGTGGCAACGGTCAGGCCAGAGTCCAGCTCATTTGGTCGATTTGGCACATGGAGACAAGGAAGAGCCCTAACCTGAAGGAGAGACGGTCCGCGAAAAAAAAAGGCATAATAGATCCCGATATAGGGGTGCCAAATGTTGCTTCGTCCAAGGAAAGATGTCTCTGTTTCGCCCTTCGTTTCTTTTTAAATCCCGGTCTCTGGTGTAAATACAGAGAGATTCCTGTCTCTTGCACTAAAGCACTTAAAAGCGAAGTTATACCTCTTAGCGAAGTATTGCCCTCTGCCTCGTTGCGTGATTTAAGGAAAATAATTTGAAACTTTATGAAACAGAATTATAATTCGCAAAGCATATACCTGGGTTGAATAGATTAAAATATTAAAATTAATATGGAGATAAACTTGTCCTCTCCCCTTGAGTTTGACTAACAGCTTGTGTGGTGTAAAAACTTATAATATCTTGGAGGAAGTGACTCTTATGGTCATCCTAGTTTTGTCACACCAGATTTGTGAGAGAAGAGCAATCTATAGTAAATGTTGCTCTGACTGCTTGGAGGAAAGGAGGCCGAAGAATAAGGAATAATATATACATATATATATACACATATAATATCTCAATATAATATATAATATATATTAATATATAATAAATAAATAAATATAATAATATATAATAAATATATTGAGTATAACACTTGCAGTCTAACATAGAGTACACAAACATTTATCTGCCTAGTATTACTGATGTCTGTGCAAAATGTTACCAGTTAAAGCACCCGCTCCAAAAATGGTTTCCTAAACCATTCTTCATTTTTATTTGAAGAAAATATAATTGTGATGTAGAAGCATTGTATATAATAGTAATGCTTTTCTTTGCATACAATTTAGCATTTCCTGCCTCCATCCTTTTCCACCCTCCAATTTATTGTTTCCTTCTTCATGCAATCTACTTAATTTGCTTTTTTTTCCCCTGTTCCTCTTTTTTCCCCTTTTGGCAAGAGAATGGCTCATTACCTTGCTCTCTAATGGGAGTATATGTTACAATAGAAGCAGTCACTATTATTGTTATGAAATGCCAAATTGCTCTGTGCTTTAATAAGGAACACACAGTGTTAATATAGATTATTTCTTTCATATTGAACGTAGAGAGCTATTGTTCTACATCATGCAAAATAAAACTTATGAAAGCTCTTGTTGAAAATATGTACAATGCAATCATGCTGAAGATGCACTTTAATATGTTCTTTTTTCACTTTTAATTTGGCCTTAATAGCAAGTCTCCTTGTCAAACATGCTTGCCCTTTATTCTTATGAATTGTCTTTTTTATTCCTATAATAATACTTAATTGGTTGGGTATTGCACTAAGGGATAATTTGTTCAACATTATTTAATTGAATAAAATTGGCTGAATTCACACAACATTTATACATTGCTTTTTGTTCTTTGCTGTTCTCACAGTTCTTTTTGAGAATCTCATCAAATCTGCCTATCCACATCTTTATGAATCTTCCATTCCTTTCCATTCTCTTTGTTCATATATTTGTTTTGCAATCCTCATTTATTCTCTCTGTATGACCAAACTGCTTTAATGTACTTCCTTTATACTAGTCAATCACTTCTATATTTAATCCATATTCGTTCAGCACCCATTCATTCTCAAGAATCTTTTTGTTTTACCCTGCACACTTAATTATATATTTTTAAGTTTCTTCTGACACATATTTTATGTTTCTTCAAACACACTCAACTTCTAGATATCATTCCCACAAGGTGGCTAGATGCACACAAAGCCGTTTTGTTTCTTTCTACTTATGAGTTAGCGGTTATTACCTACTATCTTTCTACCAGTTTTACGCATATATATGTCTGAGTCAATATCTGATGCCAGTTATGCCTTCCAGCTTCCACTGTTTAGTTCCATTGCTAGGTAACTAGATCCTCAGTTGCTCTGAACTCTAGCAATTAAACAACAGATCGGTGTATAACAAGTCTTCCCACTCAGGACTGCTAACCTGGCATGTATAATTGAAATAAAGCCTGGCTATCTAAAGGAATTCTCTCTCTCTCTTGTTCGTAAGTATTGTATCTGTTTTTAATTTGCACATTAAATCAATATTGAGTTGGGCGGCTTTATTAACATACCGTAGTACAGAAATTCATGTGGAGTCCTTGATGCTCTTAAAAACTCGTGTTTGCTTGCAGACTTTTCATTAACCTAATAGTTAACATCCTCAATTCTAAAGAGTGTGAGGTTTGCTCCCTATTTATCTACAGTATCTTGCCCTGCCAGTATTGGTAGAGGTGTGATTTTCTCCTTAGTAGTTCTTTGACTAGGCTATTGTTTTCTGCTTGATTGCTTTTCTGGGATTAATCTATGCTTGTCTGGCTATTGGTTACTGTATAATATATTTTCTGTCTTTTTGTTTCATTCTTGGCTTATTGTTTCTTTTTAATGGTGTTCCACGGTTGACTTTGTCCGTGTGTTGAGAGTTTAAAAAGTTTTGATCATGTCATCTGACTACTTGGTGTTCATTGATGATCTGCTGGTCTTCAGCCTGTATGTCCTACATAGTGACAGTTACAGTTCTTACTCTGTTGTAGGTGACCCCTCCTCTCCCCATCTCCTTCGTGCTTTCCCTCCTCCCTATCTTTTAATCGTACTTTTTATTTATTGCTATATCATTTTAATGTCTATTGGCTTTAATGTTTGTACCTTGCCGAGAGTTGGGGTGAACCCCCATCCTTTGTTCATGTCCTATTGGAGACATGAAAGGAGCCCCCTATTGGGCTTCCTCTAGGCAATGATGATGTCATTAACTAATCCTTTCAGCCTAGAAGCACTTTGGTGCTTCCAACATGAATGTGATGTGCTCTGTTCAGATCCCCCTCTAGATGAGATAATAAATAAAATAGTTCTGTTCAAATGCAATCCACCAAGAAGTGTATATGTGTGTGTGATGTATTAGCATATTTTATATATCATGTAACTTGGAAAATAGAAATTATTTATGTTATATTTTTATAAAGTGAAAATAGAATGAGATTTTGCTTCTATATAGAGCCTCTAGGTGTTGCTGTAATACAAACAATAAAATACAGATTATAAAATCTCTTGTTCATTTTTTAAGTATTGAGTTGTATAGATTATTTTGTTTGTGTTTTGCAGTTCAAACAGTGTGGACACCTGCAAATATATCCAGAATCTCTTACAGCTACAATGCAAAAGCAGATATTTAATATAGATCCCAATTGTCAAACTGAAAAAAATGTGCCACTGGTGTACAAAGAACGTGAGAAAGTAAGTATTTTTTCAATTTTTCCAATGCTCCAGCTTACCATAAATACAAATCTAAGTTTATTTTAAATTTTGAAACTTCTCAATTTTAATTTGTTGCTAAGTCAGTACTGGTATGGTAAGACCAGCTGTTTGTTTCTGGCATTAACAGATTTTCATTTACAGTATAACCTATTTTGGAATTTCAAAATTGATGCAGGATTTCTCAGACTAGTCAAAGTCCTGGGCTGTTGTGAGCGCATCAGAGGGATAGTCTTTTCTCTCTCTTTCTCTTTTTAGCTAATCAGACTTTCACAGGCAAAGTGGCAGCACTATCAAAATTTGTTGCTTAGATATTTCTGTAGTGGACAGAGCAAAATACCAAATGAGTTTTGAGAGATGGCTAAATCTCATGTTGATCAATATAGCACCTGGTTGCAGCCATATGCATAACTACCAATAGTAGCAGTTTTATTTCTTAATTATGTAGTTTTAATCACATACCATCACACAAATATTTATCATGGGGGAAGGCACTGTGGTACAGTGAAATTGATAACCCTTATATTAAATGTATAATTCTTTTTAGCTACTAAGATAGCACTTGCCAGTAAAATGTAATGAAATTGTGTTTATCTCAATGTTACATTCCTGTTTATTCAGAACTTTCACCTCATGACCTAGAGTCATGTGCCTGTGCCTTTTAACAAATACAGTAAATTAAAATAAATCTACCACAACCTGGTTTCTTTGATAGTATACCTTGGTGATATTAATAAATATTACATTCACTTATTAGAAGAATACAAATTAAAGTCATTTTCTCCATACAAACTGTCCTTACACTATGCAATTGTAAGGTGACAGTTTATATAGACATTATTTTCCCAAGCAAATATATCTGTCTTTTCTCAAACATATACCTATAGATAAATATGGTCTGACCTGATCACTGACATGTGCTGCAACAATTTTTGATATAAACAGTACAAATTCCTTTATGTTTGCTTCAATTTCTCTAAGGAGCCAGAAATTCCAGTTTCAGAACACTTAATCAAGTTCAGTTTGGGATGAGGTCACCATAGGCTTAACTCTAATCCCTTTATAAAATAAAAAAATGAGGGAGAAGCAAAGACACAAAAATGCTTCAGGCTCTTGATAAAATTGTTTATTATATTTTAGATAGTGTACAAATCCATCCTGAAGAGCTTTTGTTTCTTCAAAACTTTTTACACAGCACAGCTTCTAAAAGAAATTGATACGTAATTTATAGGAAGGATTTTAAAATTAACCCTTGAGGAAGGATTTGTGTCTGAAATGTGCTCGAGACAGTAATGAAATGATTGTATAGCACCTGGAGTTTTTTATTGTTCTTATAGAATCCTGAAGCTTTAGCTGAGCTGACTATTCCAATCAAAAACTGCAGTTTGCTCCGCTTTCTATTTCTATCCAAAGCAGATAAAGTTGATGTTATATGGAGTGATAGAGTATGTATGTGTTTGTATCAAAGTATGGTATCTACTTTGCATTTTAATGCTGGCATATCTGATAATAACTAGTATGTTGATCAATATGCTTGATCACCCTTTTTTACTCCTCCTGCCTCAGGGTGCGGATAACAACCTTAGATGCCTCTGTGCATAATTTGTTTCTACACAGAAACCGGGAATTAATTAATAATTAACTAACCATGGATGCAGCAATCAATATTAGCTGTACTCCCTGGCAGGCATTGCCATATAAAAATGATCAAGTGGCATGTATTAGAATTCTGCTTATTCCCACTAGTTGCTCTAAGTTCCTTTTCATTTATGTATACATGCCATTTTTAGCTGCTCTTCAGCCTAAGCCCTCACAGTAGCTTTCAGAATTGAAAAAAGAAAACAGGAAAATATCTAACAGACACAATTGCAAATCAGATATTTCAATAGACTAATATAAAGAGACCATAAAGTAACATTTAGGTTGATATAACATATCCTATAAATGTCTATTTAAGACAAGTAAAGCCCATTTCATTTTACATTACTTAATCCCCAAAAAGAACAATAGATTTGCAGTATAAACTATTGGTTAGGTTTGATTAAATAAGAAATCTGTTACTTCATGTCAAAAAGAATGGCAGGCAAAATTCTCTGGAACAAAAGTTGTAGCCACTACTGAAAATGTCTTATCTCCAGTCACTTACTCAGTGTTCACTCAACATGCTAATCCAAAAGTGAAGAAACTACACTGTAATTTAATTCACTGCATGAATCCAACCATTATCTATTCTATCTTCTTCTATCTTATTTATTTATTTATTTATATATATATATGGATCTTTGGTTGTTCGGGTTTTCTCCCGCGTAAGATTCGAAGTATCTAGGCAACGTTTCGATGAAGTCTCATTCATCATCTTCAGGCTTCTGTCTCCGGCTCTGTGCTTCTCAGAGTGATGTGAGATTGCAGCTGCTTCTTCCTTTTAACTGCTAGTGGGGTGGGACTTGATTGGGTGGGGGCTTGGCTGTGTTCTGATTGGGTGGGGGTGTGTTCTCATTGGTAGGGGTTTGGCTGTGTTCTGATTGGCTGGGGGGTTGGCCGTGTTCTGATTGGTTGGAGGCGTGTTCTGTTCAGGTGGGGGCTTGGTTGTGCTCAGGTTAGTCTTAGTTGCTGGGGGATTTGAGTTGGTGAGCTGTGATCTTGCTGTTTGGCTTCGAGTTCGTGGTCGTGCTGCATCTTCATAGTGGGTGTTGGTTTGCTTCATGTATGGCTCGGAGGGGTTTGAAGTGGGTAGTGATGCAGCTGCAGTGCAGCTTCTGGTCCATGGTCGTGTCTCATCTTCTGAGTGGGTGTGAGTCTGTTTTCTACATGGAAGTGTGGTGGTGGCATCTTGTGTGGCTCTCATGGGTGTGGGTCTGGTGTCCTTCTTCATGTTAGGCACTCGTCTGTTCATGAGGGCGGGTTTCCAAATGGCTGGAAGGCGGGAGGTGTCATCTCGTTTGTTCATGCTGTGTGGGCGTTTTTCTATCTCTATGGCTTCTCTGATTATTCTGCTGTTGAAGTGTTCGGTTTTGGCGATAGTTCTGGTATTTTTAAAATCAATTTCATGTCCTGCGGCTTTGAGGTGTTGGACCAGGAAGAGGTCGTTTCTTCTTTTTGATTGAGTTCTTATGTTCTTCAATGCGTGCACTTATTCTTCTGTTAGTTTGTCCAATGTATGTGGTAGGGCAGGCAGTGCAGGGGATTTCGTATACTCCTTGGTTTTCTAATTCGATTTTGTCTTTGGGGTTTCTTAGGATGGTGGATATTTTTCTGTTTGTGCAGAATGCTGTTTTGATGTTGTGTTTTTGGAGGATCTTGCTGATTTTGTCTGTAGTGCCTTTTATATATGGGAGGAGGGCTTTGCCGTTTTCTTGTTCTCTGTCTTGGATTTTGGTTGGGGTTTCTTTTTGGATTAGGTGGGTAATCTTCTTTCTTTGGAATCCATTGGCTGTAAGTACGTTGGTGAGAGTGTGTAGTTCGGTTTTTTGGTGTTGTTCATCGGCTAAGCATTTTGTTCTGGAGATGAGTGTCTTGGCTACGGAATTGATCTGTGCTGGGTGGTGGTGTGAGAGTGCATGTAGATAGCCGAACAACCAAAGATCCACATACAAATACCCGCGAGAACCTCAGAAAACAAATATTGCACCTCTACGGGGAGGAAACCCACCATCTGACCAGGACTTATGAAAAACTTGAAGTCCAAAGAGCCTCCATTTTATGTGACCTTGCATTCCTATGCAACTGCCGAGATCAAAATTTAATTCCCACAAGCTTCCAATTGAAATTCCACACCAACACAGCAGCCACCAAACGCATCCTAAAAAGAACAGAACTGGCCCTAATTAGAAATGAACTTCACACAAAAAGGTTTCTCCTAGACCAAATCAACAAAGATCTCCTCACACTCCACCTCAGACTCAGCAACAAGATTCACCCCCTACTTTGGGACAAATCCAAACAACTCGCTGTCTGGAGAGCCGAAACACAACACCTCAAAGCCACAGGACATGAAATTGATTTTAAAAATACCAGAACTATCGCCAAAACCGAACACTTCAACAGCAGAATAATCAGAGAAGCCATAGAGATAGAAAAACGCCCACACAGCATGAACAAACGAGATGACACCTCCCGCCTTCCAGCCATTTGGAAACCCGCCCTCATGAACAGATGAGTGCCTAACATGAAGAAGGACACCAGACCCACACCCATGAGAGCCACACAAGATGCCACCACCACACTTCCATGTAGAAAACAGACTCACACCCACTCAGAAGATGAGACACGACCATGGACCAGAAGCTGCACTGCAGCTGCATCACTACCCACTTCAAACCCCTCCGAGCCATACATGAAGCAAACCAACACCCACTATGAAAATGCAGCACGACCACGAACTCGAAGCCAAACAGCAAGATCACAGCTCACCAACTCAAATCCCCCAGCAACTAAGACTAACCTGAGCACAACCAAGCCCCCACCTGAACAGAACACGCCTCCAACCAATCAGAACACGGCCAACCCCCAGCCAATCAGAACACAGCCAAACCCCTACCAATGAGAACACACCCCACCCAATCAGAACACAGCCAAGCCCCCACCCAATCAAGTCCCACCCCACTAGCAGTTAAAAGGAAGAAGCAGCTGCAATCTCACATCACTCTGAGAAGCACAGAGCCGGAGACAGAAGCCTGAAGATGATGAATGAGACTTCATCGAAACGTTGCCTAGATACTTCGAATCTTACGTGGGAGAAAACCCGACAGCACAGTGGACTTGCCATGGTAACTATTTCACAATACTCCACAAGGGGGCTCCCTCTTGTGGAGGAATAGAAGAAATTGTGACGATGTGCAAGAGATAGTACAACAGCGTGAGTCCCGACTACAGATTTCCTGTCTAATACAGGATTGGAATAAATAAATATCCGGGCAACGCCCAGTTATCGGCTAATATTTTATAAAACAATGGATTTTCGCTTAATGGTGTGAACTTATTCAAAGTCAATTATGGTTAAGTAGCCCAGAACTCAGTGTATGAACTTTGCTTGGTTTAGAAATTATATTATTTTTTCATTATCCAATTTTGTAAGCCAAAACTAAGTAGACTATATTATGGAATGCAAAATGTCTCACCTTAATGATTGTAATGAACAGTTGCTTTTTTAGAAAGGAAAGATTGACATGTTAAGAAATATATTTAACTATAGTTTTAATCAGTGTAATGTTTTATAGTATGTTTTCATAGAGAAGGAGTTTATTTGTGGGAAGGAAATACATTTTTAACCTATAATATCTGAGCAGTTTTGCAATCTGGTAGGTGTTGTGCTTGTAGTAATTGCAAGCACACTTTAGGCATATTGAGTAATAAAGCAAAAGCTAGGCATTTTTGTGAAAATCGTTTGGTTTATACTTTACTGGTTTATCAAATGAATGATCTTTCATTGCTCCAACATATATTTATTTATGTTATAAAATCCACTTCTTTGTGTTTTAAAACCATTGTTTCTTGTCCTATGTCCTGGAACAAATCTGAACAATTCTGTCCCATCTTTTAAGTGACAACCCTCCAGATATTTGAAAACAGTTTTCATATCTCTTCTGTTCTTCAACACATCCGGTATCTCTACTTGCTCCTTAGTGGTTTCTCTCCAATCCCTTTATCTTATTCTCTTTTCTCTCTGCATATTAGTCAATGCTCTTCCTAAAATGTGCCCAGAACTGGATGCAGTAAACTAAATGTGATGTGATCAAAGCAAAATAGGGAAGAATTATAACTTGATTTAGTTTTGGATTCTGTATTTCTCCTGAAGCATCTTAGAATTGCTTTTGATTTTTAGAAGCTCATGTTCAACTAATGATGTATCAAGATAACCAGATTTTTACTGCATATATTGCTGCTGAGTTTGATCTCTTCCCATCTTATATTTATGATTTGGATTTTCCCTACTTAAATGTATGACTTTATATTTGTCCCTTCTAAACTTCATCTTATTTAATTCCATCCATTGTTCTAGCATATACTGTAAGATTCTCCTGATTTGTGATATTGTCTTCTAGGGTGTTAATTATCTCACTTCTATTTTTTGATAGTCATACAAATTTAGGCCCTGATCCAATTCATAAATATTTTAAATAATAACCCTGATCCTACATCTGAGTTCTGAGGTACACACTTGACAATTTCATACAATAATTAGTAATGGTTCTAAAAAGCAACTGAATCTTACACACTTGTTCTTTTAAAGATATGTCTTTGCATGCAAGGAAGAGATTAAAAGCAGCACATAAAGAAAGTGGTACAGTACTAAAGTTTATTAATTGGCAATAGGAAATACTTAATAGTAGAAAAGAAAAATGCTGGTTTTCAAAAGGTTTTTACATGGCTTTCTCTTTTTTGCTTTCTCTCTTTTCATAAATTACAAACAGTTAAAACTATATTGGTTACAAGTAATATATTAGTTTCCATTATTTGTAGTCTTACATCAGGTATACTTCTGAGAGGAATGGAGCAAGATCAGTCTTTGGAGACAAATTTATATGGGAGATTTTTCTTAGTGCAGCTGAAATATAAGCTGAAAATTAAAATAGCTACTTGTGTGTGCCTCCATTGCTATTCACTTCAGAATTCAAATCCTAGTATGATATTTTTAATACTTGTAATACAGGACCATATCATCAGAATGGAATGCATTTTTTAGATCTGTGTATAAAATAGGATATTAAAGACAATATCTTCTTTTTTCCCTGCGATTTTAATTTTTCCCCTGGATTCTGATATGGAAAGTTTTCAATCTAGAGATTGCAGAAATGTTTATTGATCTGGGATCATTTAAATTAAAGAAACAGAAGGATCTTCCCTATGGCATATATATCTGAACACCGTTAGCTGGAATTATATAAACCTTTCATGTCTGTGAAATTGGAACTTAATTTCCTTTGTGAAGTATATACAGCATATTCACTGAATTGTAAAAAAGCAAACATGGGGAGTGAGCTGAAAGATGAGATGAAATACCTGATCAATTATTGACCTCTTGACTGAAATAGCAGCAACTAAGTAATAATAATTCTGCTATTAATTGATATGGGATTTGTTTTATCAATGGTTGGATAAAAAGGCATGGTAATATAATAGACTAGATAATTTTGTGATAGAAATCTAATAGATTGATATAAAACATAATATATAAAACATATATATATATATATATAAAACCACTGGTTGAAAGTATAACATAAATTTTAAGATAAAACTTGGAACATCTCGTATAAAATGATGGAATAAATAGTTTAGTCATGGATGATTAATAACTGATAAATAGATAAACATATGTTAGTTTGACAATGTGAAAACCGATATAAATTGTGAGTAAATGACTACAAAAGTATAGCACAAAAGATACGTAACCAACTGATACTGTATGTATATAAAATGGAAGAGGATTTTATGTTTTTGTATGTGTATGTGTTTAAAAATAAAAAACTTTATTTTAAAAAAATTCTGCTATTAATGATGCTTGGAACAACCTATATAATTACTCTAAAATAGTAAATCAGCAGGTAGTACTGAATGAGGTTACCAAGGAAGAAATTGGTTACTTGTAAAAAGATAAAGAGCTTTTTCAAAGATTACATGCAGTCAAGATAATATCAGGCTGCACCTTTTTCTATTTAGGGAGCAAAAGGTATATATTAAATATATGAAACAGAAAAATTCCTGGTCCTGATAGCTATCCTGTTGAGTGATATAAGAAATATCTTGATCTTCTTTCAGTCCTATATTGCTGGAGATTTTATTGTTTATTTTATTTATTATTGCTGTGGTACCGTTTTCCCAATTTCATACAAGTTGTTGCCAGAATTTGTACAGTGAACTTGGCATGTCGATTACAGAAAACATGATTTTTAGTTGTCTATTGTGCCATCTGATTTTTTATAAAAGGATGACAAGGCCCAGATAATATTGATACTTTAGTTACACGTTCAGAAAAAAGGGAGTCCAGAATTTCATTGCATGCAGAAAGGGCCTTGTGTATGGTAGAGATAAGGATTTTGGACAAGTTTAGGCCAAATATGGATTTCCATTTTCATTAATTGGATGATAGAGGAATTATTAATTTGTCATTTGTACTTCTTTGTATGGTTTGGTGCAACAACCCAACAGGACGGACTTCAACGGATAGTTAGGACTACGGAAAAAAAAATTGCAACCAGCCTGCTTTCCACTGCAGACTTGTATAATGGACAAGCCAGAAAGTGGCTGAGAAAGTATTTACAGGCCCCTCACATCCCAGACATAAACTCTTTCAACTCCTCCCCTCAGGATGCCACTATAGGGCGTTGCATGCCAAAACAACCATACACAACGACAGGTTTTCCCTCATGCCATCATTCTGCTGAACACTTAATTACCACAGCACTATCTTGTGTCTAAGGATATTTACCCATGTAGTAGGGCTATATTATAGTATTCTTCTTATCTTTCTTATTACCTTGTCTACTATTGGTATTTTACGATTGTATTACTTTGTTGTTTGTATGGACACTGAGAGCTTATGCACTGGAGACAAATTCCTTGTGTGTCCAGTCACACTTGGCCAACAAAGAATATTATATATTGTATTTTATATTATACAATGCCCTTTATATGTTTAATTTGATATTGAATCCACTAACCTGTCTGAAGGACATTCTAAGTATTAAAATTGCTGAATTAAATAAAAATTATGAATGCTATATATCAAAATTTAATGATACATCACAGCAAATTGTCCAATCAGTTTTAGTAAATTTCCTAAACATGGGGGGGGGGGGGAGGGAGAGAGAGAGAGAGAGAGAGAGATTGTAATATGTATGTATGTATGTATGTTCATTAGCTCAGCATATTAATTAGCTGAGTAATGCCAATTCTTTAAAGAAGGACAAAGAATGTCACATTATTTACAGTCACTCACATCCCATTGCCCAAGACAAGCTTTTACAGAACCTTGCTTTCAAATAATGCCAATAGCTTATTTTGATAGAAGATAGAGGCTTACCAACTGTACTGTGTTTATACATCTGTAATAACTTGAAGGTGGAATATCTTAAAAATATTAGTTATAAAAAATTAGAAATGTATTGGTTCCAAGTGTTTGTTGTCCTTTAATTCCTAACACAATCCTGAGAATATTTAGATACATTGCATTTTTTGGTCTATATTCTGGTTATATTTTGAACACCAAAAATATTCTTTTTTCAGGTAAATACACTGCTTGGCTTTCTATGATTCTAAATTAAGAATAATAACATTATTAGGGTCTTATTGGAAAGTAGAAATGTGTTGACTTTGTTTCAAAGAAAACTAGAGTTTTCTTTGATTTTGTTTAGTGAGGAGAGCAAAACCAAGGAGATGGCTAATAATAAAATATAACATGCATCCATATGTTTTCTAGATTTGGAATTTAGTCCTTTTAAATACTTAATCTGCCATTTAATATATAGTATCAGTGTTTTGTACTGAGCTCATAAATCTCAGGTTGATTTAATTAAGAGTTTCCTCTTGAAGCTGAGTTTTTATTAGCAGTGGACTCAGTAGTAAGCCGCTAAAAGATATCTTGAAATTATTTTAGTAATTTGTTCCCATAAAAATAAAGTTGATTTAATTCAATAGCTCTGCAAGCATAAGATGAGATGAAATTAAATTCTGTTGTTAATATAGTGTACATTCTTTACTAATAGAAAAAGTAGGTTTGTATCAGACATATTTATATATATGCATGTAATTTTAATTTCTGTAAACATGAAAGCTATGATCCTATGTATGAATGTGCAAGACTTTTTTTCATTTTCTTTTAGAAACCAGTAAATACATTTCCATTTTCAATCCATGACAATAGACATTGTTTATTGTCTATGGGAGAGTATTTAGATTCTGTAAGTATTCTGTTTTAATGGTATTTTCTTTAAAATATTCTTTAATAATTCTCTGTAAGGTATGTAATGTATTATGGAAATGTTTATATTCATTCTGTATTACAGAATTTCCTTCTTCTAAACTGAATGGAAAAATTGATGACAGCTTATTGAAATGTTATGCCACATAACTAAACTTGATTATATATCAAGTTATAGGCTGTTAATTTTCTTTTGTAGAAATTTAGGTATATTAATAGCATTTATTATTTAGTAGAGCAATTCATATTTCCCCAAAATTTGAGACATACTTGAGCAGAGCTGTCAAACTGGTGGTCTGTGAGCCAGATGCATCATGCACAGGCCATACCCACCCTGGTTCTGCAAAGGCAAAAAATGTCACGATATGTCACGATACATCACGTGACACGATCAAGTTTGACATCCGTGTACTAGAGGATCTTTATTTAGTTCTTGAAAATGCAGAGACATATGTATACAGATAGTCCTCAACTTATGACCACAATTGAGTCCAAAATATATGTTGCTAAGTGAGAATTTTCTTAAGTGAGTTTGGCCCATTTTGCGATTTTTCTTACCACATTTGTTAAGTGAGCCACGGCAAATTTTAAATTAGTAACATGGTTGTTAAGTGAATCTGGTTTCCCCATTGACTTTGCTTGTTAGAAGATCACAAAAGGGGATCACATGATTCCGGGACACTGCAACTGTCATAAATGTGAGTCAGTTGTACAGCATCCAAATGTAAATCACGTGACCATGGGATGCTGTAATGGTCATAAATGTGAAAAATGGTCAAAAGTCACTTTTTTTCAGTGCTGTTGTAACTTTGAATGGTCACTAAATGAACTGTTGTGAGTCAAGAACTGCCTGTAATATCAAAAAATACTGACATGCAGGTTTGGTCATCTAAGATCCATCCAGAAGTTGTCTTATATATGGCCTGAAATACAGGTAGTCCTCGACTAACCACCACAATTAAGCCCAAAATTTCTGTTGTTAAGTGAGACATTTGTTAAGTGAGTTGCCCCATTTTATGACCTTGTTAAAGTTGTTAAGTGAATCACTGCAATTGAAAACTTAGTAACTCAATTGTTAAATGAATCTAGCTTCCCAAATGATTTTGCTTATGAGAAGATCGTAAAAAGTGATCACATGACCCTGGGACACAGCAGCAGTTATAACCAGTTGCCAAGCATCTGATCACATGACCATGGGGATGCGGCAAAGGTGGTAATTGTGAAAAATGGTCATAAGCCACATTTTTCAGTACCATCATAACTTTGAACAGTCACTAAACAAACTATTGGAAGTTGAAGACTACCTGTACTTACCAGAACTGCTTTGCACTCTTTAGTTAGAAACATATACATATTAAAAATGTATTACCTGCATCTATTCAGTAACGAGTGAAGGAATTACACATCTTTTTCACATTTGAGGAAAAGAGATTGGTCTTGCCAAGATACATGTTTTTATGAACATGCAGTACTTCTACTGCCCTTCTACTGCAATGAGGTTGCAAGAACTTACTTTTACTAAGTATCAGATGAGAATAAATTTGAGAAATAGTTTGTAACTAATTATCAACAAGCTAGCCAAGATCTTTTAGTAAAGTCTTTCCTGATGGTGCTTTAACACAATACAGAACATGCTATCTTAAATATCATTCTAAAATAATGCTTTCTCCTCATTTCTTTTAGGGACTAGGAGTAAGAAAATTTCAAGATAAGCGTCAACACTATTCTCAAAACTACTATTTTTTGGCCCATGAACAAATTCCTAGCAGCAATGCCTACCATTCTGTTTATCAGACTTCATTTGTCCAATATCCAGATATTAAACATTCCATTCTAGGTCGGTATCCTAAAAACCATATTGATAAATGCATTGCTCTACATTCTGCACCTAAGAATGATTACATGTGGTTTTCAAAATATTACACTGGTTCTAATCATATAGCTCCTACAGAGGCCGCTAAAAGCTCAGAACCTGAAAAACATTCAGCGGCTGAAGAAGAAATAAAATAAATCTTCAGGTTTTCATAATAGTAAAGCATATTTCATGTAGGACTTAAAAATGCTTTTTAAAGAAAGATAAGGGATCCAATCTTTCTCTGAAATGATTTCAATAATCTAAATGGCATTAAAGTCATGACAATTGGATGAATGGTTGTATTCATACAGTTTATTTTCCTACAAGATCAGTGCTGTCATAGGAAAAGCAAACTTTTAATACTGCTTTGAATATGCATTTAGTTTTCCCATCTCAGAGTAAATATTAACTTGTTTCACTTCTTATTGTGACTTCATCTAGTTACTCCTATAAAGTAACTATAATAATAATCTGCTCATACATACTAAATGGACTATTCATTTGTCATAAGCAGACATCTTTAAAGCTATTTTTAGGCTAGGAAAAAATGGGGAAATGGTACTTCAGTTCTCCAAGATGGAGGAACCTGTTATGTCAGATGCATAGAAGTCCACACGCAGTGGTCACTGTCACCCCATTAAGGTATGTAGCCTCTGAGGTGCTTGAAGTTATGTTTACACAACTGTTTCATATACATGAACATGTAAATTTAAACCTGATTGTCTATAGTACTCAAAGACAGAATATCCCCGATATTCACCCAAGCAATAATTGTGTAGTTTAACGGGGGAAAGGGTGGGGGTGGGGGGGTTATGCAAGAGTTAAGGGGCAGACATAGCACTTTGAGAGGTTGTAAATAGAGCCATTTACAGAAAAGGTAAGTTCTTACCTTTTAACCAGGGCAAATTGCCACTGAGAATAGCCAGGGCAGAGAAATCCAGGAATTGAGTCCAGGATTATAACCAGATGTTCAGATTGTCTGGCAAGGAGACAAAAACAAGAAGCCAATGGCATGCCAGTCCTGAAACAGGAAGCTGTTTCCAACAACAACTCTTACATAGCCCTGGTTCCTGGCATAACATAATTAGGGAGTTATCTCTTGAGGAAAATAGCTGACTACTTCTGTCCTTCCCTTCATAATTGTTGACATATTCTTGGACTAGGATTCTGGATCAAGCCCCCTATGATTTGAGTTAGATTTCACCTGTTCTGGTTCATTGACTCTGAACTGCCGCAATTGTCTGATTGCCTGATGGCTCCCCAGTCTGTTAGACCTGGTATCAGGTCTCCATTTTGAGCCACAGGTTTATAGAAGGCCATAACACTAGAGATGAATCTTAAGTTTGCTCTCATCTCTTACATAGAAAGCATAAAGGGGGATTGAAAACATGGCAATAAAAGTCTTGAAAACTATGATCTGAATGATAGGAAACATAAGGCAAGAATGAAGTGATGGAAGTAAATATCCCGAATAAGAAAACAAAGGAAGTGTGGATTGGAAAGAGGTTTCAACTAAGATCATTGTGAATTGCCCAAAGGTTTTCCATGCCTACTTGAAGTTTTCCATGCCTATTTGAGATCTTGAAGGTTTAATTGATAAGACCTATCAGTTAGTTACATTGTCTTCCCTGATCAAGACACTAATCCATGGACATCACTTATTTTATAACTATATTTATAAAATTCATTTTCGCAACCAAAGAAAGTGTTAGGAATACATGATTATTGGACAACATTACTTTTTTACAGTACAGACCATGTCATCAGTTATTCTTTATTTTGCACAATCTCATTAATTCTGCTGAATGTTATCAACTGTTGTCAACCATTGAGGTCATATGCCACCCAAACTCAAGGCCTTTTAAGTGATTGGGTTGAAATGAATTTGGCTTAATGATTGAATATCTATGGAGATTCTCAGTCATCCAGGTTATGGTTGTCCCAAAGATGTTTTTTTCAAGAGGCAACTGGACTTTCTTGTTTTTCTTTGAAGACGTTTCACTTCTCATCCAAGAAGCTTCTTCAGCTCTGATTGAAATATCATTGTTTTCTCATGGCTAGTTGTTAAAATTGTCTACTGAAGTTAGAAGATTCTGCAGTTTTCTGTGTGAAGCATACAACCATCAAGATGCAGTTAAGCCTTTTTGCCAAAAGTACTAATGCGAGATGAATCAGCAATAAAATTCTAAGCCAATACAGAAGCATCTCATTTAAATTATGTGCAGTATGCACACTCAGCATATTAATTGTACGCCATTTGATGATATACTTCATTTTATGGAATATTTCCAAATGAATGTAGTATGTACCCTCAACAAATATGGTAAAAATGGTGATGATTTCGTTTCCAAAAGACTCCCTTTTGAGATCCCTGTGTGCTGCTGCACATTTTTAAATACAAAACAATTAACATTATCAATAGAAAGTAACAATTAACATTATCAATAGAAAGTAACAAAGCCAAGAGCATGGCATTGTTAAAAGGAAGTGGTTTCTTACGTCATCACTGATTAAAGCAGCCTGGACTCTCTTGCAGTATCAGAATTTCCAGAACTTTAGCCAAGAATTTCATCCCTGAGCAGATTCCAAACTAAAATGCACGCCAGTTGCATAGTATGTGAAGTACTCCATGCTTTTGGGCATACGCAAGGGCAGTCTGGGTCCTCCTGTGGAAGGAAAAACACATTCTTTTTACATTTGTAATATTTATCGCGGGTTTAACATTACAAATGAATACAGCAAGCCATTTTATAGCAGCAATCAAAGATTCCAAATTACTTTATTCTACCTAATTCTATATAATCTAGATTTCATAAAGATTTTCAATTTTATATTTCACTTGCACATAATTATGTAGATCCCTGTTTATTAGATGATATCCATTCTAATTAACAGGATTAGACCAATATTTGTGCACAGAAAAATGAGCCTGAGCTTATGGAAAATGGCATTAGCATCTTGAACTTGCAAAGCAGGACAAAAGGACCATTGATATAATTAACCCAGGATAAAGTGTAACATTAACAAAAGATTATTGTGAGTAGAACATAATAAATAAGGATATTACTACTTATTTTTCATAAGTAATGGTACAATAGTATTAAGATTTCTCACATATTTCAGGCAGGAGAGCCATCAATTGCATTATGCTACTGTTTGTGACCTGTCTGTAATCTCAACACATGAATGCTGTATAACCTATTGTGAGTCTCAATAAAGGATTACCACATAGCGTAAAATTTGCTAGGAATACAAATTTCTAATGGATGCATATGTCTCCTTCCTCAGATTGAGGGAATTTTGTCATTAGCAAATACAGGCAAACCAAAGCAATATTTCAGTATTTATTAAATGCTCTGTCTATCTTCACCCATGTCATATATAATTTTAAAATATAGATATATTTAAATATAGATTTTTTTAAAAAAATAATTCTCAATAGGCAACTGCCCATATTATATAAGTAGTTTGAAAATTCCAGTCTTGCAAGTCTGTCTCCAAGCATCTTTAAAGGAAAGTTATTTAGATCTTCCCAGTGGAGAAGAAAGTGTTGAAAAAGAGTTCGGTACAGTATGTACATATTGGGAATCAGTCCCCTGAACTTGAATGCAATCAGTTTCTGATTATACAAGCAGTTTCTAAGAATTTATCTAATTTTAATTTGGGTAGGAAAACTGTTTCTCTGCTTTCAGAATTGAAAGTAGATGGAAGGAAAAACATCTATTTCCTGTGTTTCTGATGAAAGAGTTCATTGATAGGAGATGCTAATTGAAGAAATTAAGCATATTAGGTCATGTACTAGAACATCATATGTAATTTATTTGAAATATCTGTTCCAAGTTGCCAGCACAAAGTCTAAATAAAATGGGCTTGCAAAAAAAAAAATGATGAAAATACCCAAACCATTTTCTTAAAGTGCTTTTCTATGGGAATAATGTGCTAGTCTATTATAAAAATGTAATAACTTCCAAAGCAGTTTTATTTTGCCATTTCCTCCCCTGTAGGTTTTTGCAATATATTTCTAGAAATACTTTATGTAATGTAACACAAAACAATATCTACAGCAGTAATAATAAATTAGATGCAGTGGGAATTCAAGCTTACAGTTGTGTCCAAGGAGGTGGAGTAGAAATCATTCATAATGAAGAAATGGTAATTTTTATGCTGCATTTTGTATTGAGCCCCCAAATTATACAGCACAGCATTCTTGTATTTGATATAACCAGTGTTTTAAAACTGTACAAATACCCCATATGAATCTACAGCTATAAGCATTTTATATGTGATGGCAGATATCAATTCAGTCTCTGAATATATTTTAGTTTAACAATTTATTGAAACCACTGCAAATCAATAAACATGAAAAACATCTAATTTTCCTGAGTAAATATACAACACTGATAGATTTTTCCCAAAATTTAAACATGTTTACTTATTTAAAATTTATATTTGTAAGATTGCCCACTCAACACTGTCTCTGAACAGTATACAGATTAACACAGTGCCTAAAACAAAACAAAATCAGTAAATATAATGGAGGAATAAGATATTCACTAACTGAAATAGATACCACACCAGATATGCATAGCTGGATTTATTCCAGAGCTTGTGGGTGTTTGGGGCATGATTTCAGAGTTCATTTAAAAGCTTGCAGGATTGGGCCAATCTCAACTGTAGGGGGGCAGATTTGCTATTCCAAAGATCAAGCACTGCAAGACAAAAGCTTTCTAGATCCCATCAGATGTCATAGATTAGTAAATGAGGCACGAATTGTGCCACTTTGTCCTATCTTATAGGGCAGATAGAAATGATGAGAAAGTGACAATCTCTCACATAACCAAGCCATATGCCACGAAGGGTTTTTAAAAGTAATAGCCACTACATTGAATTGTATTCAGAGAGCATAGCAAATTTCACATTTTGGACAGAGAGGACCGCTAGTTTGAAAGATGGAATAAAGAGGCCATCTACCCTGTTTCCCTGAAAATATGACCTACCCTGAAAATAAGTCCTAGCTTGATTTTTACACATGCGCTCAATATAAGCCCTACCCCTAAAATAAGCCCTAATTAAGATCCCGCCCACTCCAGAGTGGATGGATAAAAATTAAGCTAGGATGGAAATGGGGGGTAGAGTTACCCTACTGCTTACCTTTGCACAGTTGTAGCCAGGCCTCACATACCCCGATACCTGTCTCTGAAGTAAGATTTGATAAACAAGATAATATAGCCCAGTATTTTTCAAACATAGCAACTTTAAGAGGTGTGGATTTCAGTTTCCAGAATTCCCTAGTCAATGTACCCATAAGAGAGGAAATTAACAAGAAACATGAAAATACTTTTCCTTGTACAGTGAGCACTTGAATCTCAGACAATCATTTTAATCTAACCCACTACATTCTTACAGCTTCCATGGAAATTAATAAAAAACAAAACTTTATTCGTGTTCTTGAACATTTCACTCTGTTCTTAAGGAAATACTATAGTGAAGTCATTTTGTTTAATTCCTCAACACTATTTCTAGCATTTGCATGTGAATACTGTATTGGCCACCCTGCTGTTTGATTAAACTAATGTCTTTTTTAAAAACAACTAGATGAAGCCAGATGCAGTATAGCACTTTCCATTTTCATCACAAAGCTTGTCGGGGAGGGAAACTGTAATTCTTGGAAATACATGACTAATGAGGA